>NC_138770.1:48232538-48506729 GCF_965119305.1 Pelophylax lessonae
ACCCTAATTCGTATTTTTTTCTGGTTCTGGACATGCTACAGAGCTGAAACTTCACAGGTTCACTTTTTAGACCCCCTAGACACTAAATCACACAAAAAAAAGTTCTTAAAAATTGTCATTTTTGATAGAGAGCCAATTATTGAAAAAAAAAAAAACTTAACAAAAAAAAATTTCTTTGGATTTATTGTCTGGGAGGTCTAAAAAGTGTACCTGTGAAGTTTCAGCTCTTTAGAATGTCGAGAACCAGGAAAAAAAATAGAATCAGGGTTAGGGCTAGGGTTAGGGTTAGGGTTAGGGCTAGGGTTAGGGTCAGGGCTAAGGTTAGGGTTATTTTTAGTGCTTAGGGTTAGAGTTAGAGGGGTAGGGGTAGGGCTACTAACGCTAACCCTAAGTATCTCACCGTAACCCTAACCCTAGCCCCTAACACTAAACCTAACCCTAACCCTCTAACCATAACCCTAACCCTCTAACCTTAACCCTAACCCTCTAAGCCTAGCCATAAAAATAACCCTAACCCTAACCCTAGCCCTAACCCTAACCCTAGCCCTAGCCCTAACCCTAATTCATATTTTTTTCTGGTTCCGGGCATGCTACAGAGCTGAAACTTCACAGGTACACTTTTTAGACTGCCCAGATGCTAAATCCAAAGAAATTTTTTAGTTTTATTTTTTTTTAATTTTTCCAATAATTGTCTCTCTATCAAAAAATTACAATTTTTAAGAACTTTTTTTGTGTGATCCCTCTCCGGCATGCCACAGTCCAGGTGTTTGTCCCCTTGAAACAACTTTTCCATTTCTATTGTGGCCAGAAAGAGTCCCTGTGGGTTTTAAAATTCTCCTGCCTATTAATGTCTATGGCGGTTCGCAATGTTCGCCGGTTCGCGAACATTCGCCGATGTTCGCGTTCGCCGTTCGCGAACAGCGAATTTTATGTTCGCGACATCACTAATTGCGAACCCTAATGGTGAGATCAGAACATTAAAGCATGTGGAAGCTATATAAGCACCCGGAGTCCACTGGGCTGTTGGAGTTATGTCAAAAGGGGTAGACAATGAATGATTCCTAGCCTGACTGGTTATCCATTGGAATATTGTAAGTTAAGGCGTCAAAGTGAATATGAGAGCACAGTAGGAAGAGGACAACGAAAAAAAGAAAAATAATCGGGGGAGAAAGCAACAGGAAAGAGAGAAAAAAAGGGGGAGGGGAGAAAAGGAAGTAGGGGATGGGGGGGGGGGGGGCTGGATTGCGTTATATACTTCCTCAGTCCATAGCTCAGTATGAGCTTTAGAGACACAACTTGAAGTGGCAGGAAGATTTTACCTGGATAAAGCTCTGTATCGTTCAGTAGTTTTAAAGTGAGACCAACAACACCAGGAGGACAGGAATTTAGGAAGGCGATCTTGTGAAATATGTATCAGCTCTTCCGTTTCCTCTATTTTATTGACTCTCTTTAACCATTCCCTAGTTGTCGGGACTTACGCAGATCGCCAATGTACTGGGATGCAGAGCCTGGCCGCATTGACCAATGGCTAGTTATTTTCTGTATGCTTTCTTTGATAGAGACGTGTGATGTAGCAGGTATTGCTCAGGTGTAAAGTCAAGCGAGTAGGTCGTGAATTCCACAATGGTATGGATCATCTTCCAAAATGGGCAAATCTTATCACAAGCCCACCAAATGTGTAGCATCTTTCCCACCTCTAAACTGCATCTCTAGCACACATTCGGAAGTGATGGTGAGAATTTATGTAATAATGCAGGTGTTCTGTACCAGCGCGACCTAATTTTGTATCCATTTTCTTGTATGGCCAAGTTTAAAGAGCCCTTGTGTATGTATTTGTTTATGTCATCCCAGTTTATCAGTAAAGGCGTGTTGCAGATCCCTTTCTTAAGCTTGCCTCGCTCTGTCTAGTTGTATGTGTGTGGAGTGTATTAACAGAGAGTATATGATAGATATTAGGTGCCTTTGGGGGGATTGTTGGATGCTCATATTCTCAAATTGAGTGAGGGGCCTGGATCTGTAGGTACGCCCAGAAAGGAAATTCTCCTCATTTAGAAATAATCTTTAGTTGGTCGGTCATAAGTGTGGAGCTTACCCTTAAAGAAGAATCGGTGTGCCAGAACCTCTCTGTACGGCCATTCATGAGCTTAGAAAACTTTGCACAGCACTGGGGGGAAGTCTGGCTTTTCTCTCACAGACGTAAGAGGTCCTAGCCTGGACGAGAATGTCTGGCTTCTACATGCCCAACCAAAACACCATAGGGTAGGGCCAATAGTCGGATGTGCTGGAAGGGTTGAAGGGATTCCACTAGCTGGAAGCCAGGGGGTGAGATGTAGAGGGGGATTGCTATAAGAGATTTCCAAATGAACCCACGCTTTCTCACGGGAGTAGGATGTAGTATTTATGTAGGTCTGGGAGACCAATTTCCCCCTTGAGCTTTGGCAGGGTGAGACGAGAGTGATTTATGCGTGGATGGGAATTTCGCCAAAGAAAGCAGGGGCAGCTCTTTTTGAAGGCCTAGAAAAAGGTAGGAGGTATCGTAATTAATATGGCCTGGAATAAGTAGAGTAAACGCGGGTGAAAGTTAATTTTGATTAATGCAGACCACCCAAACCAGGATACGTTACTGCACCTTTAACAAATGATATTTCAGTGCGTTGGTGCATGTTTACTGCAGCATATTGCAGTGCGTTAGTGCACGTCTAACGCTGTATATTTCAGTGCAGTATATTTCAGTGTGTTAGTGCACATTTACTACAGTATATTGCAGTCTATTAGTGCATGATTACCGCACTATATTTCAGTACTTTGGTGCACGTTTAACGCAGTACATTTCTGCGCATTGGTGCAAGTTTAATGCAGTATATTGCAGTGCGTTAGAGCACATTTAACTCAGTATTTTTCGTACGTTATTACATGTTTACCACGGTATATTGCAGTCTGTTAGTGCAAGTTTACTGCAGTATATTTCAGTTCCTTAGTGCACGTTTAACGCAGAATATTTCAGCGCGTTATTACACGTTTACCACAATAGATTGCAGTGGGTTATTGTGCGTTTACCGCAGTATATTTCAGTGCATTGGTGCAGGTTTAACGCAGTATATTTCAGTGTGTTCGTGGACATTTAAAGTAGGACATTTCGGTGCATTAGTGCACGTTTAAAGCAGTATATTGCAGTGCATTAGTGCACGTATAACGCAGTATATTGCAGTGTGTTAGTGCACTTTTAGCACAGTATATTTCAGTGTGTTAGTGCACGTTTACTGCAGTATATTGCAGTGCGTTAGTGCACATTTAACGCAGTATATTTAAGTGCTTTATTGCATGTTTACCACAGTATATTGCAGTGTGTTAGTGCACATTTAACCCACTATATTTCAGTATGTTGGTGCACGTTTTTTACGCAGTATATTGCAGTGCGTCAGTGAACGTTTAACGCAGTATATTTCAGTGCATTAGTGCAGGTTTAACGTAGTATATTTCAGGGCACTATGTTTCAATGTGTTAGTGCATGTTTACTGCAGTATACTGCAGTGCGTCAGTGCAATGCAGTTTTACTGCAGTATATTGTAGTTTGTCAGTGGAGTGTGTTTGTGTAGTGAGTGTTCATTGTAAAGCGTAACAAACACCACTTTCTATTGATTAAAGTGCATCCACGTACACATTTTCCCATCTTTATTACATTTTGTTAATAAGCTCTCCCCCCATCGAGTCTGGGAGGCCAGCAAGGAGAGGCAGATTTTCCCATGGCACTGTGAGGGGGTCAGCAGTGTATGTGTCCACAGGCAAATGTGGACATGGTTCGTCCTCAGGCAGGGCATCATTTCCTCAGTTAAGTGATGTTGCCCTTGCTATCCAGCCACAACATGCAGAGGAGGGGGTTGACTGGCTTACTAAACCACCCTCATCCTACATCACCCAAGCAGAGACTAGTGCACAGTCCACCGCAACTGCCAGAGTGGCTTATTCTGCATCCTTGTCCACAGCTACCCCTGCCATAGCCCCAGCATCAGGCATGGAGGAGTCAGCTGACTTACAGTATTTGATCCCAGCGTCAGCCACTTACTCCTTGACAATGCACAGCCATTACTTGATTCAGATAATGGTTCTGAGGTTGAGGAAGGTAGGAACATGAGCCTACAGAGAGGGGAGAACACTGGTAAACAACAAATTGGCAGTCATGTTCCCCCAGCTGCAGCCCATTAGCAAGTTGGCTCCAGTAATGATGAGGATGGAGGGGATGATGAGGTGCCGAATAGAGCCGAGAAGGAAAGTGAGGGTGAGGCACAACCCCAAAGAGGCAGCCATCATTGAAGAGTAGAGAGCAGCCACCCTATTCCACCATATTGTGGAGCTGTTATCTCTCGGCCCACTTTCCACAGCTAAGCTGTCTGGGTCTTTCCTAGCATATGTGCAGCAGATCGCACTGTTGCAATTTGCAAACTTTGTCTCAAGCACATTAAGCGTGGAAAAAAAAAGCCATTTGGGTACCACATTCTTGACAAGGCATTTAACAAGGCATTTAACCTCCCACCAATCAGCCCAATGGCAAGAGCACCTGTAAGCCGCACAAAAGGGATGCAATTTTGCTCCTCCTCACTCCTCACCTTTCCGGTCTACCCCCGCTATACCATATGACCTCTCAGCAGCCTCCACTGCTAGGGATGATGGTGTAGCAAAGGGTGTCCCAGGTCCTTTCAGCCTGTAGACTATAGCAGGCACATTTCTCTGCCTCATCTGCTGCAGCAAAAAAAATACAGTCACGGCCACCAATATGCCCAGCGTCTAAGTTCAAGCTTGTTAAAGCTGCTAGCTTTATGACTCCTGCCTTTCTGTCTGCTGGATTCTTCCCCCTTCCGTGAATTTTCAGAATGTGCAGTACCACAATGGCAGGTTCCCAGTCACTGTTTGTTTTCATGTAAGGACATTTAAGATCTGTACCATCACGTGGAAGGCAATCTTGTGGCATCATTGGACAAGGAAGTCAGCTGCAAGGTCAAAATGACTGCTGACACGAGGTCCAGCAAGCATGGTCAGGGACAATATATTTTGTTCACAGTACACTGGGTAACTCTGCTTGCAACTCGGAAGGATACAGGACAGGGCACAACAAGACTTCAATAGGGTTCATTATACGAAATTTTGCAATGTTCGAAAGTTCTGCCGCAAACCGAACCAGGGCATGTTCGGCCAATCTCTAGTGAGGATTCAGAATTTGCTAGCTAAGGTATAGCTAGATCCTGGAGTGGTGTATATATTCGGGATCATTCGATTATCCTTACCTGGAATTTATTAACTGCTCTATTAGGCCACATATCATGGTTGCCATATTTCTCTGGTAAGAGGTTGCCCCTTTGGAGTGTTAGTGATGGTGGAGGATTCCCTTCCCTTACATTCCCATCTCACAGTGATACCTTTATGGATTCAAGCTCATGAACTGATCTTTGTGTCTTGATATCATACAGACACTCTGTTCCCACCTTTTAGGTCAGGGGTAGGGAACCTATGGCTCGCGAGCCAGACGTGGCTCTTTTGATGGCTGCATCTGACTCACAGACAAATCTTTAATAAAGAGGGGCCTGTCTGGACATGAGCCGCGCTGTATGTGTAGTCCCAGAGCTCTGCCGCGTCTACCACTCAATCAAGGGCCATCCGCATAGTTGTGCCTGGTTCCAAGGAGATTTCTGCACCCATCGACGGTACACTTTGTGGGCTACCCACCGCTACCTTCAGTTAGTCTCTGGGTGACCAGATTGCCGCACTACGGACCCCGCGGCCTACTCGCGGTACCGCCGCTGGCTCATGTGCTGTGCATGTGAGGGCCTTGGCAATCACCGGCCAGTAAGGAGACCTGCCATCCGCTTCCTGTGCCCTGACAGACATGATCTCCTTCCCCTCTGACACCTGGGGGACCCGCGGGAGTTGCCTCTCACATCCACTTCTGAGGCCTTCAGCGGCCGGCCGCCATTTTCTCAGGGACTATACTCACCTCCATCACTCGCAGGCCTGAGGGCGCTTCACCACTCCAGCTTCATTGCATACCTGCCTGCTCTGCTCTCTTCCCGACCAGGCTCCAGGCACTTTAACACGGCTCCATCTACTCACTGTATAGCTGCAGCCCATGAATATGAATATTAAATAAAGGTTCCCGACCTCTGAAATATAGTGTATGGCTCTCACGGAATTACATTTGAAAATATGTGGTGTTCATGGCTCTCTCAGCCAAAAAGGTTCCCGACCCCTTTTTTAGGTGGTAGTGTGTGTTTTATTTTATTCTTGTTATTGCATGTTTTACCAATTAATTTGAATGCTATGTTATACTTGCACATGTTGCTAGCTGCTGTAGGTTGCTAAACACCATTTATAGAATCTGAGCACTGGTATTTTTGTGTCTATTTTGAATTGTAGCTCTTATCCAGCAGCCCTCCTCTCTGATGCTTTCTAGGCTGGTGGGAGAGGATTTGAGGTGGGAGGAGAGCTCTCTAATGGAGGGGGGAGTGGGGGGCTGAGCTTTATACTGGAATCTGGGGGGAGAGCTTTGTACTAGGGGAATCTCGGGGGTACATAGCGCACCCCTCAACCCTGCCCACTGTACACAGCTAACCCCTCAACAATGCTCTCTGCACACATCGCACCCCTTAACCCTGCCCTCTGTACACAGCACACCTCTCAACCCCGCCCTCAGTACACAGCACACTCCTCAACAAAGTGCACTCTATACGCAGTGGACTCCTCAACACTGCTCTCTGTACACAGCACACTCCTTAACCCTGCACTCTTTACACAGTTTACTCCTCAACCCCCTGCACTCTGCACACAGCGCACTCCTCAACCCTGCGCTCTGTACACAGCTCATTCCCCAACCCTGAATTCTGTACACAGCCCTCTCCTCATCCCTGCACTCCTGTGTTATTATTACATTTGGTATAGAAGAGCTCTCTCACCTCATTTGGTGGTAAAATTTGTTTTCTAAGTTTTATGTACTCTGTCTATTTTATTGGATTTTGGTACAATAATTCATTCTTTTCATACTGATTCATTTGGCAATAATGGTTGTTATTAGGCTTTGATATGAAAGAGGACTGTTCTCATCTGAAAACAGTACTCCTCTTGGATAATCAAATTTATAACAGGCTGGAAAAAGATAAATTTCACTAGAAGACAATGCTGCGTTTTTTTTAAGCCGGTGGGGGGGGGGGGGGGGTCAGGGGGTGAAATCATGGGCCCCAGTCAGGTAGGATGTAGAGGGCCCCATGATTTCTAACAGTGGCCCTGTGTACAGCATCCAGAGAAACAAAAAGCAGGTAAAACACAGCCCCAAAACTGTCAACCACATTACACCATTTAAGTAAATGGGGATCTGCTGATTTGGGTTTGATGTTCAGCAGAAACACCAGGTCCATCTACATGAGCTCCTAAAGGGGTCAACTTTCTGGAGAACCTCTATTCATACAGCCAGGCAGACACACCACAGCAGAGAACTGAAAATGACCAGGGACCATTCTAAAGACCTAATTTTCATATTAACTGCTTTCAAAAAGGAGAAAACAACTTTCAAAAATGTTAAACATTTTTGGAGGTTGTTTTCTGCATGTAGAACAAATAATAACACTACGTAAAAATGTGACCATTCTAATTATCTTTATTAAGTAACATCAGTTGTATTGCAGACATGAAGGGAAATTCAGGCATTTGCAGGGAATCCATTTTAGCCGTAGGGGAAGCGTTTCTGGTGTGGAGCATGATTTACTCCGTCCAGATTTCTCCAATCTTCAGACTTCTTCTTCAAATGTAATATCTTTAAAAACATATAGAAGTTATTACAGTGTGGTGAGTGAGCACTTGGGAAAAAGGAAAAGAAAAAGGACCTTCAATTGGCTGGGCTTGATTTTCCATGTATACAGTGTAATAGAGGTTACCTGTAGATCTCTGTGTTCTAATTCTGTGTGTTACATGTGTTGTTTTTGTTCAGTCGTTAAGTCGTGTCCGACTCTTTGTGACTTTGCGAACCTTAGCCTGACAGGCTTTTCTGTCCTCCACTGCCTCCCGGAGCTTGCTTAACTTCATGTTCATTGTTTTGATGATGCTATCTGTCCATCTTGTTTTCTGCCATCCTCTTCTCCCTTTTCCTTCCATGTTTCCCAGCATCAGGGTCGTTTTCAATAAGTCCTCTCTTCACATTAGGTGGCCAAAGTATTCAAGTTTCAGCTTCATGATCTGTCCTTCCAGGGAATATTTAGGGTTCATTTTTTCAGGATTGACTGGTTGATCTTCTTGCCATCCAGGGGACTTTCAAGAGTCTTCTCCAATACCATATTTCAAAAGCATCAATTCTTCAGCGTTCAGCCTTCCTTATGGTCCAACTTTCCCAGCCATAGGTTACTACTGAATATACCATATGTACCTTTATTGAACTGCTGTTTACTTTTATAACATTTTATTTTTGACTCCCTTGTGTGAGGTTGTACAGTAATTCTTACCAACTATCTTGTTGTATTATAAAACAGTGGGCAGGTCAAGTGGAAGGTAAATGGGCCTATATGAGCAGGGAATTTGCTATCATAGATGTTTATGAACCTAACACACCAGGTTCTTTTCAATAACTGCTTCAGTTCACCATAACCCACCAATGTCAGAAGTGAATTATCATCAGTGAGGAATTCAGTGAAATGCTCTCGTCTCAGGAAGACAGATTTACAACTCCCAAAGCCTCATCAGGTCCAAATTGTATTCAGTCTACCAAGCTCTAAATGTGGCATCTCCTCCCTTTGAAACAGAATTTCACCCATTTTCTCCACCCCCACCAATTATTGTCTAAGCTAAATACCTTTCTAGTGTTAGCAAATCTGCTACCCCAGGAGGCTTATACTGAAACTATGTTGGTCTCAGACCACTCACCGATAATGATAATTCTCGAGGACATGGGAACAAGGAAACCCCTGACTAACTGGTCATTTATTATCTGATAATTTCATTATGAAATATGCAGATTGTAATGCCATATACATGCAGAAAATGATTTGCTTGTGGCTTATGTACTTCCAAAAAGAAAAGGCCATGATTTGATAATTGGAATATTGTCCTGTGACGTGCCAGTAAACTAAATTCAAACCATCAATTTAAGCAGAAAGAACTAGCTTCAAAAGAAACAGATCTGTGATCACTGGTTAACCCAATAAAATACCAATGTAAGGTCTTGGAAGGAGGTGGACTTTTTCAGGTTTGGCAACATGCCTGCCCCCTTCTTAGTTAAGACCAGATACAAACTGACCCAGAGAAAATAAATGAGAACTTCAGACATTTTTATAGGTAAATTTGTGGATCCGAGACAAATTCTTAGGCCAGGTCGACCTTCAGTCTCTGACAAAAGATGATTTGTCTCTGAACGTAGAGATGGAAATCGGTAATTAACCAGTCTCCTAATGCCAAATTTCAGGGCCAGATGGTCTAATATTAGAATTCTACAAAATTATTTCTAAAGACCTAAATGCTCCCTTGCGTTCTCTGCTTAATCAGACTCAGACTAAACAAGCGAAATTTACCCAATTATGGGTAATTAAACGTATATCAGCCTTTTGCCTAGAAAAAAAAAAGGTGCTTTTGAATACAGTTCTTACAGTCTCATATTAATGCTTAACTAAGATCTGAAACTGTGGTCAGAATATGAAACTGTTGTCTAAATCGATGGAAAGCAGATTTGTTATGCTCTTACCAACGCTAAACTTCCCTGCTCAGACCAGCTTTGTGGTGGGCAGAGCTGTGGTATTGAATGTCTACAAAGTAGTAGTATTGTAACAGTTTTTCTGGTTGAATCATCCCCTGCAATCCATGACGTTATTAGCATTGGATGTAGAGAAATGTAAATTGGCAATGGTTATGGAACATTCTGCAGTGTATGGGTTTCCATGGTGTTTTGTCAGCTTCTTCCAAACTTTGCATACTGTCCCAATGGCCCAAATTTGTATGTCAGGGTCCTAGTCCTTCCATGTATTGTACAAAAAGGGGAAGGCAACAGGGTTGCTCCATGGCCCCACTCCTATTAAATCTTTCTATAGAATGACTGCTACACTTTCTTGAATTACCAGCTTCTTTAGCCATCTAATAGGTAGATGTGAAAATAAAATTGCCCTTTTCACCAGCAACATCATTTTAATTTTAGCAAATCCCAAGGATCAGGTTCCTGAAAATGAGACCAATAGAGAAATGTGAGGCTTTTTCTGGCACCTAAAATAATTTTGATAAAAGTAAACTCTGGATTGGGAGCTTCAGAGTAACTTCTCCCTTCCCGTCAACAAAATAATTACAGAACTGAAGCAATAGAGGGATCTTCCTATCTTACTATTTGATAGATGCCACCTAATTAAGATGGTAAACTAGATTACTGTACCCATTGCAGACTAATACAAATGAGGCTTTCCCAACTCATAAGAGGGCTCAGTTGAGCAGATTTTTTAAACAGTGGTATTGATGGTGGTGCTGGTGCTTTCTATTCCCTCCTTGGTGGTAGAGTCCTCCCTGCCCCTTGATCTGAGGATATATTACAGGGGGAGGGGCTAGGATGAGTAGGAGAGGCATGGGAAGGAGTCGGTCTCATAGAAATAAGTGTGGATATGGACAATTGTTTCCCCCTTGCAGACCCTCCGCTATAATTGAGTTGACCTAAGATTGTAAACTACATGTGCCTACCAAGTGCTTATCATGGACTGGGACACATTTTAATGGCCTTATATCACCCTTAATTATATTATTGATTGAACACAAGCACTTTATTTTGGAATATTTTAATTTGTTTCTTTATATTGAAATACTCCTTGAGTGGTTATAGCACTTTATTTTATTAGTTTTCCCTCTTATGGTAGCTGTCCAACTGGGTCTATTGAGAACTGTTGCTGCACTACTTCAATACAAGTTTTATATTGCATTTATATTGAATTATGACCTCTGCACCACGCTGCACCCCACCTACAGACATATTTTTCCAGTCTTTGCACAGAATATATGAGTTTACAATTCAAATGGTATATTGACTCCTTGTGGGAGAGGATAGCAGCTTCATTTTCCTTATATTTCAGGAAAATGACAGCTGGGTGAAAGCATGTGTTGTTCAGCCAGCATTTTTGTTCTCAAAATAGACCCTTATATCTCAGAGACCTCTTTGAAAAAACCTGCATAACAACTGTAATGTCATCTTGATGCTCAACACAATAAGGACACACCTGCTTTAAAAAAAAATGATAGATAGATAGATAGATAGATAGATAGATAGATAGATAGATAGATAGATAGATAGATAGATAGATAGATAGATAGATAGATAGATAGATAGATAGATAGATAGACCTCCCAAGCCTATGTTCTTGATTGCAAATTGGCTGGCAGATGTAACTCACATGGCAAGGGATCGGTACACTTCCGACCGCACCATGGGATGCAGCACTTCTTCTCTCCAGGACAGTCGCTGTCAGTCGTACACAGTGGTGGCGGTGGGGGAAAAGCACATAATCGAACAGGAATTGGGCACATTCCAGATTTTACTGCAATACAAAACACAGCCAGATTAAATAATACCTTACCCCAGGATTTCCAGATCTACAGGAAATTGCAAGAAGGATTGTAAACAGGATACAGATGCAGAAAAAAGGGTCTATATGTAGACAAATATTGGACCGGATTTGGTAAAGTACATGCTCGTTGATTGATCCTCCATACCGTTCATGGTTCCTGTGATTCTCTCACTTTTACCTCCAGGCTCATCACTTTCCCTCCTAATTCCACATACGAACAATGTGTGACTGCACACCGCTTTGTGCATGGAGCTTGAACAACTTTATTGGCCTGGCAGTAACCATGTTTTGACCATTTGACCACTGTTAGATCAATGTTGGCCAAGCTCCATGGGCTTGGCGATGTGTAGCTTCCCACTTTTTTGTACATACCGAAACGACGGCATGTCTATTGCATTCAAACAAGCAAATCATATCCTTGTGGACCCTACTATGTGCATGCCCACATGTAGGATAACAGCTTAAACATACACAGATCAGCCATATCATCATGACCACTGACAGGTGAAGTGAAAAACATTGATTATCTTGTTACAATGACACCTGGAAGTGGGTGGGATATATTAGGCAGCAAGTGAACACGTTGTCCATAAAGTTGATATGTTGAAAGCAGAAAGAAAATGAGCAAGCATAAGGTTTTGAGCAACTTTGACAGGGGGCCAAATTATATTGGCTAGAAGACTGGTTCAGAGCAATTCCAAACTACAGCTCTTGTGGGATGTTCCCAGTCTGTAGTGGTCAGGACCGACCAAAAGTGGTCCAAAGAAGGAAAACTGGCTAACTGGCAACAAGGTCATGGGTGGCCAATAGAGGAGCTACTAGAGCTCAAATTGCTGAAAAACATCATGTTGGTTCTGGTAGAATGGTGTCATAACATAAAGAGCATGGCAGTTTGTTGTTTATGGGATTGTGTAGCCGCAGCCTGGTCAGGGTGGCTATGCTGACCCGTGTCCACATCCAAAAGCACCTACAAGAGGAGATGAAGGCAATATTGTTTAGATTGATGCCATTAGATTGTCACGGACACTGGCTGCAGGGACCTTTTCTGCCCACATTCACCCTGTTATTTGTTATTGCTATATTTATCTTTTGTTCCATTTTTAAGGGACTGTTTTCTTGGATTTGCCCTAAAGACTATGTCTGGTTTGTTTGATTCTGAATTATACATGGTAGTTGAAAGAGCTGGTCACATTGATCTGTTCCATGTACTCCAATGTAGGAGTTGTCGGTCTGCTACTGGGGTATCCTACTATTGTCTGTTTAATAAGGTGCTCTGTGTTTATACTTAGGATAATGTTTTAGCCTTGTTGCCGGCAGTTCAGCCACCCAGGCTGGTATAAGTACTGAGTTAATTACAATGTTAATTATATCCTACTTTTTCTACTTTCAGACGATCCCTGAAAACACATCTCTTCAGAGAAACCTATCTGGCATCCACCTAACAACTGTACTTTATTTTCTCCATCAGCCCATCCCCCACAGCTATTACCTCTTGTATCTCTTGACCCTCCCTCTTAGATTATAAGCTCTAACGAGCAGGGCCCTCTGATTCCTTCTGTTTTAAAGTGTATTGTATGTGTACTGTCTACCCTCAAGTTGTAAAGCGCTGCGTAAACTTTCGGCGCTATATAAATCCTATATAATAATAATAATGAGTTTGTGTGAGTTTGTTCAATAAAGTGTTCCAGATCTCATACAAGCTATTGTCGGCTAGTCTTGTATGTTATGCGGCTATAATATCTGATATCTATGTTCAAGAATGGACGAAGTGGTATACTGACCGAAGCACTCAAAGCACAGTGTGGGTCAGTTCCGTCACATAGATAAAACAAAAAACATAAGAAATCAATAACTCTTTGCTAAAAAGGTTTTTCAAAAGCTGGTCCTGTTATTTGCAAATAGAGTTGTCTGAGGACCAGCTCAGAGAAGTAATGGACACTTTCATATGCACAACATGGCAAAACAGAAACAAACCAAGGGGTACACTGGGACAACTAGAAAAGTTCACAAAAACTATATTCACCCTGAAAACACATAGAAAGATTCCAGCAATTGTCCAACATGGGGATCACCAATCTCTCTAGGTTTTTGCAATATCAGGAGGTGATGTGTTTGCTTAGTGGTGATTGTTGTTGTTGATTTTTGTTTTATGTGTTTAGCCACCTCAGCTCCGGAAGGTTTTACCCCCTTCATGACCAGGCCATTTTTTGCTATCCGGCACTGTGCTAAATTAAATGGCGATTGTGCGGTCATGCAACGCTGTACACAAACAAAATGTATATCGTTTTTTTTTTTCAAAAAATCGAGCTTTCTTTTGGTTGTATTTGATCATCACTGAGTTGTTTTTATTTTTTTGCGAAATAAACAAATACCAAAATACCAAAAAAGTTTGAAAGAAAAATAATTTTTTTACATTCTGCTATAAAACATATCCAATTTAAAAAAAAAATAATAATAATTTATTCATACATTTTGGCAAAAATGTATTCCGGTACATGTTTTTGATTAAAAAAAATCCCAATAAGAGTTCCTGCAAACTGTGGTATATGAACTGGAATTTTTATTTTTACATTTTTTTATACTACTAATGACGGCGATCAGCGACTTATAAGGGGACTGCGATACTGTGGCAGTCAATCTGACATTAACTGAAACTGGGGGGAACTGATTGACACTTACATCACCAGTGACACTAATACAGTGATCAGTGAAAATACTATACACCGGGGCTCAAAATTTAAATTCTTGAGTTACTAGCCAGGCCCTAAGGGTTACTCGCCACTAGTTGTCCCACCCAACCCCTACCCTGTCTTGCCCCTAATTCAGCCCCTAATCACGTCCTCATGAATTATCTCATGAAATGACACTGTTAAATGTTTTATGCAGAATTAAGTTACAAAAATAAATATTAACAATAACCCATGAATGCAGCCTGTCAGTACTCATCAGTGCTCATGAATGCAGCCTATCAGTGCCCATCAGTGCAAACTATCAGTGCAGCAGCATCATCAGTGCCTATCAATGCAGCCTAACCAGTGCCCATCAATGCAGCTTTACCAGTGCCCATCAATACAGCCTCACCAGTGCCCATCAGCGCAGCCTCATCAGTGCTCATAAATGCAGCCTCACCAGTGCCCATCAGTGACCATAAATGCCCATCAATGCAGCTTTACCAGTGCCCATCAGCGCAGCCTGACCGGTGTCCATCAGCGCAGCGTCACCAGTGCAGGGAAAGAGAGAGGGCAGGAAGAGGAGAGCCAGCCGGATCATCACACAGAGTCGGGATCGCCCACTGTGACAGCTTTAATTTGAATCGCCTGGCGCTCGCAGTCACACAAATTCCCACCTCCTGGATCGGCTCCTATGATAGACGTCACATGTCCCGGCATTGGACCATCGCTCTGTCTATCATAGGAGCCGATCCAGGAGGTGGGACTTTGTGTGACTGGGAGTGCTGGTTACACCCAGCGAATAAAATCAAAGATGTCACAGTGGGCGACCCCCACTCTGTTTGATGATCCGGCGGCTCTCCTCTTCCTGCCCCCTCTTTTCCCCTGGCCCATTGCATGGAAGAATGGCTCCCAAACAACCCCCCCCCCCCCCTCCCCGAGGCAGCCCCATACACGCCCTTATCTTTTTTACCTGAATTATTATTATTGTTATTAAAGGTCAGTCTCTTACTAAAATCACAGTGTACGTAAGGTTGGGCACCCCTGCTCTAAATAGACCCCTAATGGACTTTCAGCGATCTCTCTGTAAAAACCTGCATTACAACTGTAATGTTATCTTCATACTCAACACAATAAGGACATACAGTACCTTTGATAAGATATATTAGATTAGGATAGATAGATAGATAGATAGATAGATAGATAGATAGATAGATAGATAGATAGATAGATAGATAGATAGATAGATAGATAGATAGATAGATAGATAGATAGATAGATAGATAGACCTCTCAAGCCTATGATGTTGATTGAAAATTGATTGGCAGTAGTAACTTACATGGTGAGGGATCGGTACACTCTGGATAGCACCATGGGGTGCAGCACTTCTTCTTTCCAGGACAGTCACTGTCACTCGTACACTTTGGTGGCGGTGGGGGAAAAACACATTTTTTAACATGTTGTGGGCACGTTCCACATTTTACTGCAATACAAAACAGAGCCAGATTAAATAATACTTTACCTCAGGATTTCCAGATCTACAGAAAACAGGATACAGATGCAGAAAATAAAGCTCTTTATGTAGACAAATATTGGACCTGATTTGGTAAAGCACATTCTCGTAGGTTGGTCCTCCATACCGCCCATGGATCCTGCGCTTCTCTCACTCTCACCTCCGGGCTCATCACTTTCCCTTCGTATCCCACATATGAAAAATGTGTGGCTGCACACTGCTTTGCACATGGAGCTTGAAAAACTTTATTGATCTGGCAGCAGCCAAGTTTTGACCACTGCTAGATCAATAAAGTTGACCAAGCTCCACGGGCTTGGCGATGTGTTGCTTTCCGCTTTTTCGTACATGCCCAAACAACAGCACTTCAGATGCATTCAGACAAGCAAATCATATCCCTGTGGACTCTACTATGTGGATGCACACATGTAGGCTACAGCTTATATATATATATATATATATATATATATATATATACATAAATATATATCGACCAGCCATGTCATTATGACCACTGACTGGTGAGTAGCAAGTGAGTAACATTGATTATCTCGTTACAATGGCACCTGAAAGAGGGTGAGATATATTAGGCAGAAAGTTAACATGTTGTCCATGAAATTGATGTGTTGAAAGCAGAAATAATGGACAAACATAAGGATTTGAGGACTTTGCCACGGTCCAAATCCTATTAGCTAGAAGACTGGGTCAGAGCAACTCCAAGACTGCAGCTCTTGTGGGATGTTCCCTGTCTGTAGTGGTCAGGACCTACCAAAACTGGTCCAAGGAAGGAAAACTAGCGAGTTGGCAACAAGGTCATGGGCAGCCAAGGCTCACTGATGCTTGTGAGGAAGGAAGACTGGCCTGTGTAGTCCGATCCAAAAGAGGAGCTACTGGAGCTCAATTTGCTGAAAAAGATAATTCTGGTTCCGGTAGTCAGGTGTCAGAACACACAGAGAAAAGCAGTTTGTTGTTTATGGGGTTGTGTAGCCTCAGACTGGTCAGGGTGTCCATGCTGACCCTTTTTCACAGCCAAAAATGCCTACAATGGGCAGATGAGCATCAGAACTGGACCATGGAGCAATGGAAGAAGGTGGCACGGTCTGATAAATGTAAGAATGGGTTGAGGAACACAACAACAAGCTCAAGGTGTTGACTTCAAATTCTCCAGATCTTAATCGAGCATCTGTGGGATGTGCTGAAAAAACATTTCATCAATGGAGGTTGGGAAACTATTTGTGGAGGCTGCCAAATGGTAGGCTTGGGCAGCCTGATAGTATTGCTTTTGGTGTGGTTAGTGTCTTGACACGGCTAGGATTAGGTTTTTGAATTTTTTTTTGAACTGTTTAGTTTTGGAGCTCTGCACAGCCCTGTAAATAGCACCAAAAAAAAAAAACACACCACTGTTTGTCACTATATTACCAGACTGGTAACAGTGCCTGAAAAGGTTGAGCATTATACCCTCTGCTTGCCTCCAGCTCACATATTGTGGAGGACTGTGGGCAGTTTTAGCAAGAAACTGCTATTTAAAGGGGAAGTAGCCAAAGTGACAGAAAATGGAGAAGATCGTAAAGCAATTGGTGTTGTCCAACATTGCACAACAGCAAAACTGAACTGTAACAGACAAATACCCAATATCAGGACATGATCAATGCTGTGCAGGAACAAAGGCACACAGCGTTTGAAAAATTAGCAAGTGATTCAGCCTGGCATAGAGGTTTCCTGCTAAAGCCGCAGGTGTTCTTGACAACTCTGCAGCCATCCATGTGGGTCACTTCCTATCCAAGATGTCCTCTGATGATGACCCAGAGGCCTTTCTGCTAACATCTGGAAGAACTGCCGAGAGAAAAGGTTGGCCTAAAAGGAAAAGTGGGCAGGATTGATGGCACCCTTGCTATCTGAGAAATCACAGAAAGCCTACTATGATTTGGAGTACGCATAAGCTATTAACTTTGACATGGTCAAGCGGGAAATACTGTCACAGCTGGGTGTTACGTTGGCAGCAAAAGCACAGTGGGTCAGCAGCTGGTCCTTCCAATTAGAGAAGTCACCACAGTCATAGATGCCTGCCCTCATCCACCTGGTCCAGAAGTGGCTGCAACTGGTGTCCCAGGCTAGGCCACAGAGCATGTGATTATGGATCTCTACCTAAGGCCCTTGCCTATGACAGCAATCCTGCAAAAATGGGTGAGTCAAGGGGACTCTTGTGGAGCTTGTTGAAAGGTTCTATGCAGCTGAGAACTTGGTAGTTTCTGCTACAGGCCCAAGGACTTTCCACCCAAAGCTATGGTCTTCCTCCCACAACTGCTATGACTGTGCCAGAGGACGTGGGTGGTAAGCATGATAGGTAGGCAGGGGGAAAACTGTTGGTGTCAGGTCTAGAGATTGGTGTCCCAAACCAGAGAAGTTATTGCCTGTCATCAAACCTGATGACACCTCACACTCTCAGGTCCTGCTTACCAGATAGCCAGTGACTCCCTATTAGAGTGGTCAACCTGCGCTTGTGTGTATTCCAGCTCACCAGCATGAACGATCAAACGATCATACTCCAACACAAGGCCCCATCCAGTATACAGCACAGCCCGGGATGGATGTCAATAGGGTAAACTCCAAATACTCCAAAGCTCTGGATAGGTTCAATATATACAAACAAGGATGGCCACAATAGTGTGGTATTGTATAAAAACATATATTTATTAACCACTTTACCGCTGAGTACCGTAGTACTACTGCGGCAAAGTGGTTCGTTATCGTCTGACGACGTAGACCTACGTCGTCAGACACTCCCCCTTCTCGGCGGCACGCGCGCCGCCGGAGGCTCGCTCCCGCTGTTTTCACTCACAGCGGGAGTCGGGCCAGGGGAGGAGCAGCGGCGATCGCCGCCGCTCTTCCCCGATCGTCGGGGATCTAGTGTGGAGATCCGCCCGCCTGTGTAAACACAAGCGGGCGGATCTCCTAAGTGACAGGCAGGGTCAGATTGCAGGGTTCAGCATAGCTGTACCCTGGATCTGTCCTTGTGTCACACAGTCACCTCCCCCCCCACACGTCAGTAAGCACCAGGCATACATTAACCCCTCCCTCTCCAATAAAATTAACCCCTTCCCTGCCAGTGTCATTTTTACAGTAACAGTGCATATATATAGCACTGATTACTGCAGTAATGTCACTGGTACCCCCAAAAGTGTCAAAAATGTCAGTCAAGGGTCCGATCTGTCCGCCGCAATGTCGCAGTCCCGCAAAAAAAATCGCAGATCGCCGCCATTACGCGTTAAAAAAAAAACACCAAAAATGACAGAAATCTTTCCCGTAGTTAGTAAACGCAATAACTTTTGCGCAAACCAATCAAAATACGCTTATTGTGATTTTTTTTATCAAACATAGGTAGCATAAAACAAATTGGCCAAAAATTAAAAAAAAATTAGATTTTTACATATTTTTTGGGAGGAATTTCATATAAAAAAATGTTAAAAATATTGTTATTTTTTCAAAATAAACGCTATTTTTTTGTTTATAGCGCAAAAAGTAAAAATCGCATAGGTGATCAAATACCACCAAAAGAAAGCTCTGTTTGTGGGAAAAAAAAGGACGTAAATTTCGTTTGGGTACGGCGTCGCACGACCGCGCAATTGTCAGTTAAAGTCGCACAGCGCCGAATCGCAAAAAGTGGCCCAGACGTAAGACAGCAAAATGCTCTAGTGGTAAAGTGGTTAAAAAGGATGTTTTTAAACAGTATCACACAATTGTGGCTATCCTTGTTTTTATCTATTGAACCTATCTGGAGCTTTGGAGTATTTGGAGTTTACCCTATTGACATCCACCCCGGGCTGTGCTGTATACTGGATGGGGCCTTGTGTTAGAGTATGATCATTTGATCGTTAATGCTGGTGAGCTGCAATACACACAAGCGCAGATTGACCACTCTAATAGGGGGTCACTGGCTATCTGGTAAGCAGGACCTGAGCTTTTATTATTATTTTTTTTATAATGTCACTATTATGTTTTAAATGATTTTTTGAAGTATATTTTCTGTACTTTACACCGCCTTGATGTTAGCGCTACACATTATTATATTATTGCTGTTTTTTGGTTTTCTATAGATCAAGTGTATTTGCTGCTTTCTTTTCTTTCATCACCTATTTCTTTTCATTTTTATATTCATCACCTAGCGCAGGATTTTTGGATTATTTTTTATCTTGGCACAGTGCACAGCAGCTTTTTTTCTATTACATTGTTTCTGACGTGGATTTATTGATAAGATTTATTGATAAGATAAGATATAAGATTTCTACTGTCATCAGACCTGACTGGGGAAACATTAACCACTTAAGCCCCGGAAGATTTTACCCCCTTCCTGACCAGGGCCTATTTTGCGACTCGGCACTTTAACGGACAATTGCGCGGTCGTGCGACACTGTACCTAAACCAATTTGACGTCCTTTTTTTCTGACAAACAGAGCTTTCTTTTGGTGGTATTTGATCACCTCTGCGATTTTTTGATCATGCGCTATAAACAAAAAAAGAGCGTCAATTTTGCAAAAATAACAATATTTTTTACTTTTTATATGAAATTCCCCCCAAAAAATGTAAAAATCAAAATTTTTTTAACATTTTTGGCCAATTTGTTTTATGCTTCCTATGTTTGGTAAAAAAAAAAAATCGCAAAAAGCGTATTTTGATTGGTTTACACAAAAGTTATTGCGTTTACTAACTAAGGGAAAGATTTTTGTCATTTTTGTTGGGTTTTTTTAACGCGTAGTGGCGGCGATCTGCGATTTTTTTTGCAGGACTGCCACATTGCGGCGGACAGATCGGACCCCTGACTGACATTTTTGACACTTTTGGGGTTACCAGTGACATTACTACAGTAATCAGTGCTATACATATGCACTGTTACTGTAAAAATAACACTGGCAGGGAAGGAGTTAACTTTATTTGAGAGGGAGGTGTTAAGTGTGTCCCTAGGGTCGTGCTTCTAACTGTAATTGGATGTGGCTACAGGTGTAAGAACAGTGATCAACGGTCCTACATAGCAGAACCGTATGATCTCCATTCTTACACAGGAGAGAATGACAGGCGGCTGTGTTTACATTAGCCGCCTGCCTTTCTCCCGCTCTAACGGACATTCGGGAGTGCCCGGCGGACATCGAGTCCACCGGGCACACGCGCGCCGGGGGTCCGTGAGCGAGCGGGAGCGGGCGTGCGTCTCCGGCGGCGCACGCTCGCTCCCTAGAGCCTCACAGGCTAGCGATGTAGACCTACATCGATTTGCCTGTGAGGGGCTGACTGTCGACGTAGATCGGCGTTAGGCAGTCGGCAAGTGGTTAATATATCGTGGCAGAGTGCACAACAGCTTTTTTTTCTATTACATTGTATCTGACGTGGATTTATTGATAAGAATTATGGATAAGATAAGAGATAAGATTTCTACTGTCATCATACCTGACTGGGGAAACATTAAGCATTTCCATTGCCAGGATCTTGGACCTGTGGCAGCAAACTGTCCATTAACTGATGAGCCTATGCAATGTGACTTTTCTTTCAGGGATAGATGGCAGTCTTTGTTTGCCACTGTTTCAAGCACTGCTGTGCCAGAAATAGTAAATCACAAGTCCCGTGTGGGGGTGAATGATATGCCTATTATGGCTTTGCGGTACTGTGATCCATCTGGTCAGAGTTGTACTCCACCTGGTGCATGATATAAAAATTGGCAAGGATTTCCCTAATTTTTGAGAACTTTGGAATCATCCAGACTTAGTCACAGTATCTGATTCAGAGGCAGACCCAGAATCCTTGGCCTGTGCAGAAAATTTGGCTTCAGAGCACTCGTCTCAGGGGTCCCCAGATTTTTCTTTCTCTGTTTTGGCAGGAGAACTGGAGGATTATAGGGAAGTCCACTCTGCTGACAGCCGTCTGCTGACACTAAGGTTAAGCCTAGTACACACGGCCGACCGATCGTCCATCTTTTGTCCAGAGTGGTGTTTTGTTGGTTGGAATGTGCCTAGACTGCACATGAATTTTCTCGCCCGACAAAATTCTACTTCAGAAGTGATGTCATGTGTTGGTTTGCTTTCTTTGTGTTCTTTCTTCACTGAGCATGCCCAGTCTTGCTCATTAGATTTTTCCCTGTCGAAATCTGTACTGACTGCACGAAAATCGGACGTGTTTTAATGGCAGACAAAAATTTTATACCCCGCACACCAGATTTTTTTCGGCCGAAAAGTCGGAGTCGGTTGTCGGAAGCATCATACTAACAAGCCGAAAATCGGCAGATCGGTCGTCGGATGAAAATTCCCTGCCGATTTTCGACGCGTGTGTACGAGGCTTTACGCTGTATGAAAAGGATGAATTGATTAAGCAGCTAGTGGTCCCTAAGCTATACAGAAGGGGTAGTACTGGAACTTGCCCATGGTCACTTGATGGGAGGTAATTTGGGTGTTGAAAAAAACACTGAAAGTATTATACAAGTTCTACTGGTCTGGGGCACAAAATTGAGAATTATTGTAAATCCTGTGCAGTATGTCAAAGATCTGCACCTCCGCTCCCCGTAGACGTCCTATGACGAAACGTACGTAGGGCGGAAACCCACGTCACTTCCGGTCCGCAGCTCGCCTAGGCTTGGAACGCAGAAGCTTCCCCGGCGCAGACTGCCACCATCTGAAGGGATCTGTTGCATCTACTACTCAAGCGTGAGTCGCTACTATCTTCTTGTATACCCGCTCTTCACTTATCACACTAAGAAGCCTTTTTCTTCCCTTTGTACCCAGATGGGATCTTTTTGGTCCGTAGGGACCGTCAGCAGGCAGGTTTGAGGATCACACCTACATCCTGCCTTTTGGCTTACACTACATATCATCTGTGGCCTTAGGGTAAGTGTGACACCTAGTGTTTGAATTGGAGAATTACATCCCAAAAGGTATACAATTAGCATTCTCACTGCTCCTATGATTTATGACTGATTTACTACTTATCTATTCAGTATTATTTATTTAGCATCACCTATCTATTCAGCATTTTTATTCCACACTATTTATTCAGCATCACCTATTGGAAATCACAACCACTAATCCTGTATATATACTTTTTACCATATCTCACATTTGTTATTTATTTATCTATTTATTCATTGTCTCGGCTTGAATTTTTTATATTTACTTATTTATTCACATACACAATTTTATATGTGACATTTTGTACGCACTAAGCACTTTTTCCTCTTCACCCGCATCTTTGCACATGCGTTAGGTAGCGCCGCATTCCAACTTTTCACCCCCACACTAAAGATCTGCACTGTCCCACTAACCCTAACCCTAAGTCTTCTACTGCTGTTTCCAATTATTGAAGTGGCCTTTGAGAGAACTGCCATGGACCGTGCGGGTCCACTTCCCAAGTTTTCCCAGGGCCATCAGCATATTCTAGTTATCATCGATTTTTCTACCTATTACCCTGAGACAATTCCTCAGTGTGATACATCTGCCAAGAACATCACCAAGTAATGGTTCCTGGTGTTCAGTTGTATCAGAGTCCCTAAGGAGGACCTCCATGAATGACCAAGTCCAACAAACAAGAAACAGGTCAGAGCTTTTCTTGGCATAATAGGTTACTATAGAAGACTTATCCCTAATTTTGCAACTCTGAAAACCCTGTTGACTGACCTTACAAGAAGTAAAAACTCAGCTAAGGTCATATGATCCCCAGAAGCGGAAGAACCTTTCCAAGTCCTATCTGTTTGGGATTATATGCACGTTATTTTCACATCTATTTATACACACGTTGTGATCGACCGATATTGTTTTTTGGTTGCCGATACCAATACCGATATTTTGGCCAATGCATATCGGTATCTGCCGATATTTTCATACATTTAAAAAATATTTTTTTTTTACTTTACAGGTAATCTTGTGGAGGGATCTGGGGGTCTAAAAGACCCCAAACCCCTCCTTGGCACTTAAAGGCATTCCAAACGCCAAGTTTGGCTGTGTTGAATGCTGTCATTTTTTTTAATCTGGCGCCAGTACCCAGAAGTGATGTCATGACATCACTTCCGGGTTTTTGCATGGAGACGCGATCAGAGCCGAATGCGGCTTTGATCGGGTCTTCGGCGGCCATGCAGGCTGGTTGCCCAGGTCTCCCGGTGGGACGGGAGACCCGGGCGAGCCATGGAAGACGGCGGGAGGGGGGGGACGTCCCCTCTCGCTCCTTGTAATGACAGACAAATGGCTTCTCAGCCGCATCGGTTGTCATTCCAAGACAGCCGACCCTCGGCTTTGGATGCCGGTACTGGGGTGATGCCTCTAGCTGCAGGCATCACTCTGGTGCAAGCACTTTCCCGAAATATCGGTAACCTCCGGGGCCAATTCCGATATATCGGGGAAAGTGCATATCAGCCCTCGATAGATCGGCTTTGCTGATAATCCGGCGATCCCTAATACACAGTCCCCCTCACCTATTCATTCACGGTACACCCGTTATGTATGCATTACTTTGATAACCGCAGCTCCATTTTTATTTCACTCCATTCAAATAATTATAAGCTAAAACATTAATAAGGTTTACATATGTAAACACTATGAAATACTGCATCATACTACAATACCTTCATAAAGTTCAGTGAAAATATTTTTGGGTATACAGCAATTTCCAAATCACAAGAGACATTCCATTACCTGTCACTGTTGGCTTGCACTGGAGCCTGCACCCGTAATAACAGCAGCGGTCGGTGCCTTGGCATTGGTCATCACTGTGGCACTCAAAGGGTGCGGGTTTGATAGTAATACACTTTGAGTGATCGAAGTATGGGCAGGTATTTTCCTTGGCTGCAGAGAGAGAAAATTGCTGTGATAAGGATGGAAGGAAATAGAGACTGAGAAAAGGCCGGTCTATGAGGAGTGATATGTACAGAATAAAGAGTAGTAAGTGCAGGCCAGGACTATGAAGGGTGATGAGAGCAGGATAGGGCTATGAAGGGTTATGAGAGCAGGATAGGGCTATGAAGGGTTATGAGAGCAGGATAGGGCTATGAAGGGTGATGAGAGCAGGATAGGGCTATGAAGGGTAATGAGAGCAGGATAGGGCTATGAAGGGTGATGAGAGCAGGATAGAGCTATGAAGGGTGATGAGTGCAAGATAGAGCTATGAAGGGTGATGAGAGCAGGATAGAGCTATGAAGGGTGATGAGTGCAGGCCGGGACTATGAAGGGTGATGAGAGCAGGATAGGGCTATGAAGGGTGATGAGAGCAGGATAGGGCTATGAAGGGTTATGAGAGCAGGATAGGGCTATGAAAGGTGATGAGTGCAGGTGGAGACTATGAAGGGTAGTGAGTGCAGGCTGATGGGTGTAGCTTGAAACTATGATGGTTGAGGATTGTAGGATAGGACTATGCAGTTGCGGCTGGTGCATATGGGGCGCATCCATGCGTCCGGCCCCCTAATCTACATGTGGGGTGCTGGATGCATGGACTTCAATAGGGTTTTTTTTTTTTGTTTTTTTTTTAGCCATGTGATTAGAGCTAGAGGCTCTAATAGGCTAAAAGCCCTGAGCCCACCCAGTTGTGTGACAATAGCGAATGAAAATTCGCTATTGTCAGACGGATCCTCCTCCTGGCCAATCAGTAAGCGGGTTCTGAGACCTGTTTCCCGATTGGCCAAAAGGAGAAGCCTTGCCATTGGGCATGGAGGAGGAGACACAGAAGACGGGGAAGAAGCCGCTGCCGTCGCGGTTCGCCTGCTGCAGATGGGTGAGTGAGCCAGGGGGGGGGGGGGCTGTACTGTCATGTCATGCTATGCTGTGGGTCCTGTACTGTAATGCTGTGTGTACTGTGTGCAGCCTGGTGTGGCCTGGGGGGGGGGGGGTGTATGGTGTTTTTACAACAGGAAGAATGGAGAATATGGAGACATGTCTGAGTTCAAATCTCTGTCTCTCTCTGTCTCGGACACAAAGCAAAGCAGGGCCCAATTTTATGAAATCATTGCATTCCCAGAGAGATTGTAAAAATTTACCGTCCAATGGCAGGAGACATCGTCTTCTACCCCCTGAGAAGCAGCACTTCATCTTCCCTTTGCAGTCTCGGTCTCTCTTACATTCATGCTGTAACCCGGAGCCATCAACCGGGTAATCCACATTTGCAGGACATGTTCCTTGTTTCTGAGGGATGAGTATACCTGGGCGGGCTATAAGACGAACAACAGATATTTGCTTAGAACTTCATTTTAGAGCAGACCAGTACATGGCCATAAGTTTGTAAACACCTGCCCATCACATCGCTATACAGTATAAGTTTGTTGTACATGCAAAACCAGGTGCAAAAAATCAAGCACACAGCCGTGCAATGTTCTTTGGCAGACATTACCATATACAGACAACTGTGCTTCCAACCTTGTGGTAACGGTATAGAGAAGACCCTTCTCTGTTCAAAGATGACTGCACCCCTGTGTACAAAGCCAGCTCCATAAAGATATGGTTTGACTAGTTTGGTGTGGAGGAACTGGAGTGGCCTGTACAGAGAACTGACCTCAACCCTACTGAACTCCTTTGGACCTAAACCCTACTGAACACCTTTGGACCTCAACCCTGCTCAACACCTTTGGACCTCAACCCTGCTCAACACCTTTGGACCTCAACCCTACTGAACACCTTTGGACCTCAACCCTAATGAACACCTTTGGACCTCAACCCTACTGAACACCTTTGGACCTCAACCCTGCTGAACACCTTTGGACCTCAACCCTGCTGAACTCCTTTGGACCTCAACCCTGCTGAACACCTTTGGACCTCAACCCTGCTGAACTCCTTTGGACCTCAACCCTGCTGAACACCTTTGGACCTCAACCCTACTGAACACCTTTGG
Source organism: Pelophylax lessonae (assembly GCF_965119305.1). NCBI lineage: Eukaryota > Metazoa > Chordata > Amphibia > Anura > Ranidae > Pelophylax > Pelophylax lessonae. The sequence goes on from NC_138770.1 coordinate 48,259,121, forward strand.
ACCTCAACCCTATTGAACACCTTTGGACCTCAACCCTGCTGAACTCCTTTGGACCTCAACCCTGCTGAACACCTTTGGACCTCAACCCTGCTGAACACCTTTGGACCTCAACCCTGCTGAACACCTTTGGACCTCAACCCTACTGAACACCTTTGGACCTCAACCCTACTGAACACCTTTGGACCTCAACCCTATTGAACACATTTGGACCTCAACCCTACTGAACACCTTTGGACCTCAACCCTACTGAACACCTTTGGACCTCAACCCTACTAAACACCTTTGGACCTCAACCCTATTGAACACATTTGGACCTCAACCCTACTGAACACCTTTGGACCTCAACCCTGCTGAACACCTTTGGACCTCAACCCTACTGAACACCTTTGGACCTCAACCCTACTGAACACCAATGATGGAAGTAACTGCGTTTAAGTAAACTGCGTTACTTAACGCAGTTACTTTTGAGGGTAACGAGTAATCTATCTGATTACTCGTTCCCTCCCTGTAACGCCGTTGCCGCTACTTTTGACTGCGTTGCCGCAATTACATCTACCGCCACCAGATGGCAGTAGTTGTAATTGTAATTTCCCCTCTCCAGGGCCGGTACAAGGGGTGGGCGGAGAGGGAACCTGCCCTGGGCGGAGTGTTGAGGGGGGCGGGGAGCTTCAGCTCCTTTTGCATCTAAATGACAGGCATGGTTGACAGTTGTCACCCAAATGATCTGGGCATAGTTGTTGCCGACTGTCCCCGCCCGCTGGTTTGCCCTCCACCTGCAGTGCTTGCTTCTGTATTCTTTCATCATTCTGGGTCTGGTCTCGGCATTTTCCGACAGCTTCTGTTCCCGTCTGTAGCACTTCCCTAGACTTTGTGCTACGGGTCTGATAGGTGGTGGGCGGGCCTTGGGCGGGGACAGAAGCAGTCAGGAATTGCAGAGACTAGACCTGGAATGATGAAAGCATACAGAAGTAAGCACTGCAGGTGGTGGGTGGGGACAGATGTCGTCATGCTGGGACTAAACCTGATGTAAGAACACTGACTGAAGCATTACAGGTAGAGTGCAATGTTGTTCTGCTATTTTTACCTGGAAATGATTGCAGAATCAAGGAGTACTCAGTGGACTTTTTAATAGTTCCTAAAGTGACTTTGTGCTATTGGATTAGTTATGTTGGAGGCACTGTGCTTTATTCATTTGCCTGCTTACTATTAGGGCTCATTTACACTTGCAGGCACGGCTGAGCCTCATTTTAATCACTCCCTTCCTCTCCCCTAGGCTGCAAAGTGTTCAGATGCCACAGTCATGATGCTTTGTATTGAGGCTGCAGGAACAATGCCTGTATGTGCATTACAGTTGTGCTGCATTTAGAGGATTGAAACAGGTGATGAGGAGGTGACATATCACCTCCATATTGCCGCCTGGCACACACCTCTAAAAAGTGATCTCTAAAAAGTGACAATATTTGAAACCTACTGTATTATCTTTTTTTTTTATAATAATGATGTCCTTTAACCACTTCAGCCCTGGAAGGTTTTACCCCCCTTAATGACCAGGCCATTTCGGAATTCGGCCGAATTTCGAACAGCCAATGTTCGGGTTGAACCGATGGTCGACCCGAACCGTTCGATCATCCCTATTCATGACCAGACCTTTTTTGCTATTTAGCACAGTGGTACTTTAACTGGCATTTGCTCAGTCATGCAACACTGTACACACATTATTTATATTATAATTATAATTATATTTATATTCTTTTTTTCACACAAATAGAGCTTTCTTTTGGTGGTATTTTGTCATCACTTTTTTTTTTTTTTTATTATATAAACAAGAAAATTAAAAAAATTGAGAAAAAAATATTTTCTTCTTACTTTTATAAAACATATCCAATAAAAAAAAAAAAAAATTCATAAAATGTAATTTCTTCATATTTAGGCCAAAATTTTCTCTGCTACAAGTCTTTGGTAAAAAAAAAAAAAAAAAAAAAAAACATTCCAATAAGTATATATTAATTGGTTTGTGTGGAAGTTATAGTGTCTACAAACTAAAGTATATATACTGGAATTTACTCAGCTATAGATGCTATACTAGTAAGGGCAGTGATAAGCGACTTTTAGTGGGACTGTAAAAGTGTGGCGGACAATCTGGTGTTAATTGACGCTGGCTGGCAGGGCCACTAACTGACACTGACGTTGTTAGTGACACTAATACAGTGATCAGTGATAATACTGTACACTGACACTGTACTAATGACACTGGCCGGGAATGGGTTATCATCAAGGGGCAATCAGGGCCGGCGCTAGACTGTTTTATGCCCTAGGCAAGATCAGCTACTTGCGCCCCCCCCCCCCCAAAAAAGAATAAATAAAAAGGGAAGGGGTTAAAAACTGCTCTATGTCATATCCAGTGACCCTGATCTGATGGTTCCTCCATGTAATGCTGTCATACCCAGTGATCCCAATGTTCCTCTATGTCACATCAGGGGTCCCTGATGTTCCTCTATGTCATACCCGGAGACCCTGATGTTTTTCCATGTCACACCTGGGGACCCTGATGTTCCTCCATGTCACACCTGGGGACCCTGATGTTCCTCCATGTCACACCTGGGGACCTCAATCCCCAATGGCACACCCAGGGATCCAAATTCCTCATGCACACCTGGTGACCCCAAACCCCTGTTACACTTGTGACCCCTCTCCCCCCATGTCACACCTAGTGACTCCAATTCCCCATGGCACACCTGGTGACCCCAATTCTCTTTCACACCAGGGATACTCCATGTCACACCCAGGGACCCTGATTGCCTGTTCTGGGGACACTTACTGGGCAGTATGAAGAGAGTGGCCTGCACTCTGCCCTCCTTCACTGTGATCCTGCTGATTCCTTCTCCCAGAACACTCCTCTCCTGGACCACAGTGCTCACCACAGCTCCAACCGGCTCCTGGTGGAGGGAGACGCAGCAGTCAGAGAGTTCCGCACCTCCTTCATCACCAACCTCCTCAGACCATTCCGTTACCTGGTCGCTTCTGCTCCAGTAAAGGTGCCGCCCTCCAGTGCCGATCTCCGGCTCAGGTTCAGCTCTCCTCCGCTCCCTGCTTAATACCGACCCAGGGAAATGAACGGCTGCCCACCAGCTCAGATTAGAGAGTCACTTCCCGCCCAAGGATTAGGCCACTCAGCTCCAGACGAAGAGGATCATTATGCAGCTAGCACTCCGGTGCGCTCCTTTCCTGCCCCTTTGGGGCTCCCCCAACAATGGTGGAAAGCCAGGGCCTGGTAGTTCTGCCACTGCCCCAGACACCTGGCATCTTCCTATGTCCCTTCTTCCTCCCCCACTGCCGCCCCTTTCCTCAGCTCACAAGGATCATTCATGACGGAGAGTGAGTGGTGACTCGTGGCTGCACCCCTAGGTGGCAATGCGCCCTAGGCGGCTGCCTAGTTTGCCTAGTGGAAGCACCGGCCCTGGGGGCAATCAAGGGGTGAACTGTGTGTCTAATAAGTGTTATGTGTGTAATGTGTGCTGCTTTTACTAACAGATCTGGCTGTTTTTTCCCCCTGCTTTCCAGGGAGAAGAAACAGGCAGATCGCTGTCCAGTGTACACAGAGTTCTGTGTGTTTGTAAACACAGAACTCTGGTTGTGATTGGACACAGCTAATCAGCAGGTTTCAGCCAAAAGGATTGGCTGAAACCTGATGCTAAACTCATGCTGTGTCCAATCACAGCACGGGTCAGCAATGAAAACCAGGAAGAACACTGTGGTGAATGGGTACCTGGCTGTGCCGCCTGGCTGTGCTCACAGTTCATCTACTGTGAGGGGGTCAGCAAGAAGCTAATATATCCAAGACATATACATTGATAACTTGGTTGAGTCATCACCTGTATTTTACATTATTTCAAATACTTACCGAAAGCTTCTATATCCTCGGTGGGGTCTTCAGTGGTTCGATTGACAGCAGTGGCTCCGGCACAGAACAGGAGGAGTAGCAGGAGGGATCCGGTCTCTGGAGACATCTTCAATTCCTAGAAATCTCTTTGAGAAGTCAGTGAGATGAGGAGGCTCATATATAGACCGAATGAGTAAGAAGGAAGGGAGGCACCAGGAACAGGGAAGAACCTTACACAATGGATGATTGCAAAAGAAAAGGTTTCATACATACTTTGCCACTCAACTTGCATAATTGGGTCCATTAAATGACATTCCTTATTTTAATTGGTGTTAGGAGGCACTTAGAACAGGGCAGAACCTGCTCCTATACCGTAGATGATTGCAAAAGAAGATTCTTCTTATTTACTTTACCATGGTGGAATATACAGTACTTGACCTTTGGCTCCTATATGGAAGAAGGAAGGGAGGCACTGAGAACAGGACAGCACCTGCTTCTATATAATAGAAGTGTGCAAACGAAGACTCGAAAATTTGCATTTCTGTCCAGGCAATCTTTCTTGGACTACACAGGCAAGTGGGTGACCTAAATTTCCTTTACTGCAGTTAAAGCGGTTATAAATCCCCCAGGGCTTACTTAAACTTACAGGTACAGGCTTACCTGTAGGTACAGTAAATATCTCCTAAACGTGCACCGTTTAAGAAATATTTACTTTAGTAGCAGCCGGTGACATCACTGGAGCATGCGCACTGTGCTCTCAATGGATGGCGTGCCGTCCACTGGCAGAGCCGTGCCGCGGCCATGACTCCCACAGGCATTTTTTTTGTGTCCCAGCAGGTCAAACAGCTGAAGTCCACAAACCCGGAAAGAAGACCAGGTGAAGAAGGATATATGTTATACTACTGCACGTTGTTGTACCATCACTCGAAACATCAGTACACAGCTTCATTGTACTGTGTTGTACCCTCTGACCTGAATATTCTTAGGGGGAGGCACCCTCCACAATGTATTTGACTTTACTACTGCCCACTGATGCTGTGGGAGGGCACCCCATGTATACGCCCCCAGGAGGAGGGCCTTGCCCCAATCTGTGTCTCGTTACAATTATCATTGTCTAGTATTTAAGTAAGGGCCTGGACATGTGCTTTTAGGCTCTGAGGAAGAGGCTAGGCCTCGAAACGCGTTAGCCTTCAAGAATCTAAGGGACTACTCATCCTCGGATACCTTTACTGAAGGACTGCTTTCCTTTTGTGACATGCTTTTAAGCCCCCGTTCACACTGGGGCGACCTGTCAGGCGACCGCCATACAGAAGCTATGGACCCGTTCTAATAGGAGCGACACAAGTCGCTCCGACTTAGAAAAAGGGTCCGGAGCTTCTTTGGGGCGACCCGGAGCTACCTGCATGGACTTCAATGTTATGAAGTCCGTGCCGGCCGCTCCGAGGTCGCGGGGCGAGCAGCGCGCGACCTGTGAGGTCGCCCGGCGAAGTAGCGTCGCCCCAGTGTGAACGGGGGCTAACAAGAACTCGCTTGTGAGTATTTTTAATCCTTTTTTTTAAATAAACCGTCTAAATGATAATGCACTAGGCCGGTGTGCCCTTGTGTTTGTTTGTTGTTACAGTGTTTCCAGACTTCCCTGGTCGTGTAAGGGGCAGCAAGGACGTAGCATTTTTCCTGGGTTGACGTGTCCACAGCTACAGAAATACTCTTAATACCTCAATAAGGTGGACTAAAGTTCACACCACTCCGAGCGCAGGTCACGGGTGCTTTGCACCAAAAAACTGTATGTACTGTTGTTGAAGAAGGAAGCACTGGGGAGCCATGACAGCACACCACTAAAGGCTCTTACATTGCCCGGCGGTAGGAGCAGCTTCGAGGCAAGAAGCGGGAGCTGGAGTCGGGAGGGTGGAGCTAGGAGGTGGAGCTGGTGGTCCTAGCTACAGATGACTGCTTGTCTCTTGTCAATATTGTGAATTCACCTAGCACCAGGCTGGATAGAAGGGGTGGCGGGCGGCTCCATTTTCCTTCTGGCTCCTGCTGGGTTTTCTGCGGCTGCGGGAGCCAGAAGGAAAATGGAAAGGATCAGTTCTTCTAAATGCCACCCCACCCCCTCCTATTCGGGTGTAGACAAATGTGACAGGGGAGCCGCATGGGACACCTGCAGCATGAGGCTGGGTTGCAGTTGTGACCCCTGTGACCCCTATAGTTACACCCCTGGCTGGAGGGCTTTATTCTAGGGTAAGTCTTTCATAATGCGCTAGTATGTGATGCATACTAGCACATTATGCTAGTATCCTTCAGGGGCCTGATTTTTATTTATTTTTTAAATTGCAGTTACAACCGCTTTAAGCAATATACTGTAGCCTGGTCACCTCCTCACCTCAGGCCTGTGGCTGGATAGTGATGATGCAGCAGCAGACTAAAAAGGTCATCACCCAATTAATTCTGCTTTCTACTCTTGCCCGTGTCTTGTCTTGTATGTCGTCTGTCAGCACATGTGCATTCAGCTCACCTGATTTGCTCCTTATGCTGTTGTTGTACAGGGGATTGCACCAAGTCTTATTTAGCAGTAGGGATAGGCTTGATGTTTGTGTGTTTGCTGAACACATAAACAAATGGGGCGCTCAGTGGGAAGTTCCCCCGCTGCACCCGAAAAATAGAAAAAAAAAATGTTCCCGCCTCTTCAATCGCCTCCCGCGTCATGAGCTGTTTGAGCTGTGACAGCTCTTTTATAGGAAAGGGGTGGGGACACCCCCGTCCCCTTCTGACGTCAGAAGGGGCGGTGCCACCAGGTGATGTAACCGGGTGTCCCCGCCCCTTTCCTATAAAAGAGCTGTCACATCTCAAACAGTTCATTACACGGGAGGCGTGTGAAGGAGGTGGGGGCATCTTTTTTTTTTCTATTTTTCGGGTGTGGCGGGCAACATGATTGACTATGGATTTACATCGGGGGAAATTATTTTTGTTTTTTTATTTTTTAATAAAGGACTTGTCAAAAACTGTCTTTTGTGTTTATTTTTTTTGTACACTTTTTCGGTGAATGGGTAGGGGTACGATGTATCCGATATACATTCACATAGGGAGGGGGGGCCTGGATCTAGGGGTCCCCTTGTTAAAGGGGCTTCAAGATTCTGATAAGCCCCCCACCTGCAGACCCCGACAACCACAGCCCAGGGTTGTCTGGAAGAGACTCTTGTCCCCATCAACATGGGGACAAGGTGCTTTGGGGGGCACCCCAAAGCACCCTTCCCATGTTGAGGGCAAGCGGCCTGGTATGGTTCAGGAGGGGGGACGCTCGCTCGCCCCCCCTCCCCATCCTGGCCAGCCAGGCTGCTTGCTCGGATAAGGGTCTGGTATGGATTTTAGGGGGACCCCAACCTGTTTATTTTTTTTTATTTTTTTATCTGTATTGCTGGGAGCTGACAATACATTACAGCCGCGAGCAAGTTTAAATTACATTTTTTCCTTTAGAAATGTCAGTATTGCTGCAGCAGGCTCCATACATTGCACAAATGTGCCACTTTACAGGCACATTAAGGGGGGCCCCCAGGCACGATATTTAAAGGAATTTTTCATTTTTATTTTTTCACTTTAAGCATTATTAAAATTACTGCTCCTGTAAAAACGAATGTTTTAAAAAAAACATGTTTTGCATTGATTCATGTCCCCCAGGGCAGTATCCGGGTCCCCATACACTTTTTATGGCAATAACTTGAATATAAGCCTTTAAAATTAGGACTTTTTATTTTTCATGTTCGTGTCTCATAGACTTTAATAGAGTTCACATATTCGCTAGAACTTTTTCCCTGTTCGAGATGTTCTGGTGTGAACCGAACAGGGGGTGTTCGGCCCATCACTATTCAGCAGTAGACATGGGCCGAATGACCCTCTGTTTGGTTTGTGACAGAACTTTCGAACATCGCAAATGTTCGAAACCGGACAACGAACCCGATTGAAGTCTTTGGGGACCCGAACTGTAAAAATCAAAAGTGCCCATTTTGAAGGCTTATATGCAAGTAATTGGGCATAGAATGGTTATGGGGGTCAGGATACTGCTCTGGAGGACATGTATAAATGAAAAAAGTTTGCAAAAAAAACCATCATTTTTAAATAAGCAGTGATTTACTGATGCTTTAAATAAAGCCATAAAAATGAGAAATAACAATAAAAATGAAAAATTCCTTTAAATATAGAGCCTGGAGGTCCCCTTACTCTGCATGTAATGTGGCACATCTGTACCATGCATTGAACCTGCTGCAGCAATAATGACATTTATAAAGCCATTCAAGCTTTCTTTATTTTATAAACAACGGCTTGGGTAGCCAGTCTGTATGATGAGGCCACAACTTTGTGCCCTCGGACACAGACTTTGGATTGAATTTGAGTTTATTAGAGAATTAGAGGTAACGTGCGGAAAAATTGGGCTTTGGGTGTTGGTGGTGATTTCACACCATAACCCAATAGAGTTATTATTGATGAAAGCAAGTATTGGCCTTGCTGTCAAAAATTGAAATTATATGAACCTGTCAAACTGGTGCAGAAAAATTGGTCCTTGGGTATTAATTGTGCCCATGAAACCTACACCAGAAAAAACATTTTCCAGATGAAATCAACACCCACAAAGTTAGGCAGCCTGGACAGTCTTTCAGAGATTCAAGATCCAGAAAGCACTTAATCAGCAACATCGGCATCAGGGTCTTAATAGCTGCTACTAATCTAGGACTGAGTCATTTTGATAAATGTCAGCCGGTCCATGAAGTCTGTGGACAGATGCGCTCTCTTATCTGTCACAAAACCTCCGGTAGCACTAAATGCCTATTTGGAAAGCATGCAGGATGCAGGGCAGCCCAGAAGCTCAATTGCATATTGGGCAAGTTCTGGCCAGTGGTCTTTTCTCATGACCCAGTAACCCAATGGATCGTCAACTGGAAAGCTCTGCATCTCTGTTTTCGCCCCTTGATAATTTCCCACTATATGATGCAGACGCTGCCAATGGGATGTGGAAGCTGGCAGCCCTGTGCGCCAAGGACTACATTTTTTTTTAAATGCATCACTGAGGTGGCCACCTTCTCCACCGCTCCTCTCTTGACCAACAGAAGCCTCAAAACTATGTTTTCCACCAGACTGTAACCTACCAGAGTCAGGAAAGACGCTACATAAAATCCTCTTTAAGGTCTCCTCAAGAGATTTCATCTTCTACTCCCTCTGTGGGGACAGGATGAGTTCAGAGACTTTCCCCTTGTAATGGTGGTAAAGGAGGGTGCCAACCAATAGTGACCTTTCTCCTTGATGCCACTTATTCTTGGGTCCCTTTGCAGGCTTTGAAGAATGAGGGAGTCCATGCACTGAAAGTTTGTGGAGGCATAAGAAGCAGACTCCTCAGGATCACAGAAGATTACAGTATCTGGAACTGCATCCTCCCTGTAGGGATGGGCTGTTTGTTTGAGTCGATGGAAAATTTGAATCGAACATCAGCTGTTTGCTTTACACACAAACAAATGGGGCACTTAACGGAAGTTCACTCAGCAATGAATGCCCCATAATGCACTGCGTTCTTGCAGTGCATTGATTGCTGATGATTGGCCAAAGCATGCACCTGACTTGTATGTTTTGGCCAATCACAGCACAGTGTACTGCCAGAGCCATGATTGTATAGTGTGTTGAGTTAGTTTAGTGCAGTCAGTGGAGTGAACAGGCATACCCCACTTTTATAATGTATAGATATGTTGTAGTCCTGGGTCCCCTCTCAGTGCTCCCCAAGTTTTGTGTCCTTGTCACTTATAGTTTGTGAGCAGTGCCATATCAAGCTGACCAAGATTTCCCATAGATGCCAATGGTAAAGACAGGGAGCAGCGCCATGCCAAGCAGACCAAGGTTTTCTATAGATGCCAATGTTATAGACAGGGAGCAGTTTCATGCCAAGCTGACCAAGATTTCCCATAGATGCCAATGTTAAAGACGGGTAGCATTGCCATGCCAAGCTGACCAAGATTTCCCATAGATGCCAATGTTAGAGACAGGGAGCAGTGCCATGACAAGCCAACCAAGATTTCCCATAGACATCAATGTGAACCACTTAAAGGGAAACTCCAGTCAAAAATGACATTTTTCCTATCAATAGTATGGTAAATATCTTTATCTTTGATATTATTCATTTTCTGGCTAGCTGCTTGTGTAGCTTAGAAAGTCTTATCTAAACTGGACAATCAGATTCTTCCTGTTCTTCACCAACAACTCTATCTCCATTTATCTGAATTTGATCAGCTGTCTTTCACTTTCTGAAAAGGTTGTCTGTCTTTCTTAGACCTAGCCTAGACCTGCCCAGCCCCTCCCCATCCCTCCCATCCTTCACAGAACATGATCTCCTCCTTTCTTCATAGCCTTCTTTAGGCCAGCAGTTTCTCCTGGGAGAGACAGAGAGAGGGGGGAGAGAGAGGGGAGAAAGAGAGGTGGAGGAGAGAGAGAGGGAGAGAGAGGGGGTGGGCGAGGAGAGAGAGGGAGGGAGAGGGAGGAGGGGAGGGAGAGAGAGAGGGGGGAGAGAGGGGGTGGGCAGGGAGAGAGAGGGGGAAATAGAGGGAGGGAGAGAGAGAGAGAGGTGGGGAGAGAGAGAGAGGTGGGGGAGATATATATATATATATATGAAAGATATATCAATATATGAAAGAACTGAGGTACAAAGGAACATTTGTGAAAGTTAAGAAGGACACAGATCCATTTCTATTTCTCATTACATGTGAGTAATGAGCTTTAGGCTCCGTTTCCACGAGTAATGCCCCGTACACACGTACCGATCGTCGGCCGAACGATCGGCCGTCTTTTGTCCAGGGCTGTCGTGTCTGTTGAAAACTGCAACAGAAAACACTTAAAGTCGCATTCCAAAGTCACACTCTAGGATAGTGGCTATGTTTAGACTAGTGTGACTCTTAAGTTGTGCGATTTAGAGTGTGACTTTGAATGCAGCTTTGATCCAACTTTACACTCTTTGAATCAAAGTTGCAGCAAAGTAGTACAGGCACCTTTTCAAAGTCTCTGATTTTCAAAGTGGCATAGATGGGAACGGGTGCCATTGAAATCAATGGGCTGTGACTTGGCATGCGACTTAATGTGTCCAAAGTCGCATGACAAGTCTTACTCATGGAAACAGCCTAAAACTCATTACTCACATGTAATGAGGAATAGAAATGGATCTGTGTCCTTCTAAACTTTCACAAATGTTCCTTTGTACTTCATTTCTTTCATATATTGCGCCGGCCACGTGACCCCCTCTCTCCTCCCCTCTCTCTCACCCCCTCTCTCTCTCCCTCTCCCCCTCTCCCCCCCTCTCTCTCCTTCCCCCTCCCTCTCACCATCCCCCTTCTTTCTCTCCCTCCCCCCCCTCTCTCTCTCTCTCAGAAGAAGCTGCTGGCCTAAACATGGCTATGAAGACAGGAGGAGATCATGTTCTGTGAAGGATGGGAGGGATGGGGGCGGGGCTGGGCTGGGCAGGTCTGGGCTAGGTCTAAGAACGACCGACAACCTTTTCAGGAAGTGAAAGACAGCTGATCAAATTCAGATAAAGGGAGATAGAGTTGTCGGTGAAAAACAGGAAGAAGCTGATTGTCCAGCTAAGATAAGACTTTCTAAGCTACACAAGCAGTCAATCATATCTCTGACAGTACATTGTGCTGTGATTGGCCAAAGCATACAGGTCAGGCGCATGCTTTGGCCAATTGTCAGCAATCAAAGCACTGCAAGAACGCAGTTCATTATGGGGCGCTCATTGGCGGGCAAACTTCCTGTCAAGCACCCCATTTGTTTGTGTGTTCAGCGAACAGGAGTCTGCTCCCTCATTCTTCTAAGACTGCAAAGGGACTCAAGAATATGTGGCATCAAGGAGAAAGGTCACTATTGGTTGGCACCCTCCTTGACCACTTTAACAAGGGGATTGTCTCTGAACTCATCCCATCCCCACATAGGGGGCAGAAGATGAAATGTAATGCCTTACTTGACTCTGGTAGGTTACAGTCTGGTGGAAAATGTAGATTTTAGGCTTCTGTTGGTTAACAGAGGAGTGGTGGAGAAGGGAGCCACCTCAGCGATGCATTTAAGAAAATGTTTTAGTCCTCGGCACACAATGCTGCCAGCTTCCACATCACATTGGCAGCGTCTGCATCATATGGTGGGAGATTATCTAGGGGCAAAATCAGAGATGGAGAGCTTTCCAGTTGACGATTCACTGGGTTACTGGGTCATGAGAAAAGGCCACTGGTCAGAACTTGCCCAGTATGCAATTGAGCTGCTGGGCTGCCTGAATCCAGCGTGCTTTCCGAACAGGCATTTAGTGCTACCGGAGGTTTTGTGACAGATAAGAGAGCGCATCTGTTCACAGACTCTGTGGACCGGCTAACATTTATCAATATGAATCAGTACTGGATTAGCAGCAGCTATCAAGCCCCTGATCCTGATGTCGCTGATTAAGTGCTTTCTGGATCTCGAATCTCTGAAAGACTGTCTAGGCTGCCTAACTTTGTGGGTGTTGATTTCATCTGGAAACATTTTTTTGGTGTAGGTTTCATGGGCTCAATTAATACCCAAGGACCAATTTTTCCACACCTGTTTGACAGGTTCATATCATTTCAATTTTTGACAGCAAGGCCAGTTCTTGCTTTCATCAAGAGTACTTGTATAGCAGGGGTGTCAAACTCAATTTAATCGCGGGCTGCATCAGCATTATGTTTGCCCTGAAAAGGGCCAGTTGTATCTGTTAGACTAGATGTCCAGAGCATTCCCTACCCTTACATAAGACGTCAGGAGCCTCTCCACCATCAGAAGTTGAGTCCCCCACCCTCCCTTACATCACAATGCTGGAAAGCAGAAGGTACAGGATCTAGAGAAGGGCTGGAGCTCTTCTGCAGCTTCAGGAGAGGTGTGAGGGCCACATTAAATGGCCTGGAGGGCCTAATGTTTGGCACATGTGTTCTATAGGGTTATGATGTGACGGCACCACCAACACCCAAAGACCAATTTTTCCGCACATATTAATTCTATCCAAAGTCTGAGTCCCAGTGCACAAAGTTGTGGCCTCATCATACAGACTGGCTCCCCAAGCCGTTGTTTAGAAAATAAAGAAAACTTGAATGGAAAATGTAATTTTTTGGCTTTATAAATGTCACTATTGCTGCAGCAGGTTCAATGCACGGTACAAATGTGCCACATTATAGGCAGACTAAGGGAAACCCCAGGCTCTATATTTAAAGGAATTTTTCATTTTTATCATTATTTCTCATTTTTATGGTTTTACCGAAAGCATCAGTAAATCACTGTTTATTTAAAAATTTTATTTTTGAAAACTTTTTTCATTGATACATGTCCCCCAGGGTAGTACCCGGACCCCCATAACCATTCTATGCCCAATTACTTGCATATACAGTATGTCACAAAATTTTTGTAAATATTTTATTCTATCTTTTCATGTGACAACACTGAAGAAATGACACTTTGCTACAATGTAAAGTAGTGAGTGTACAGCTTGTATAACAGTGTAAATTTGCTGTCCCCTCAAAATAACTCAACACACAGCCATTAATGTCTAAACCGCTGGCAACAAAAGAGAGTATACCCCTAAGTGAAAATGTTGAAATTTTGTTCGCAACGTGTCAATATTTTGTGTGGCCACCAAAATGGGCACTTTTGATTTTTACAGTTCGGGTCCCAAAGACTTTAATGGCGTTTGTTATTCGGTTTCCAATGTTTGCGATGTTCGAAAATTCAGCCACGAACTGAACAGGGGGTCGTTCGGCCCATCTCTACTGCCTTTACCCTTTTGGGCATGGAGTTCACCAGAGCTTTGCAGGTTGCCACTGGAGTCCTCTTCCACTTCTTCATGATGACATCACAGAGCTGGTGGATGTTAGAGACCTTGCGCTCCTCCACCTTCTAGATGAGGATGCCCCACAGATGCTCAATAGGGTTTAGGTCTGGAGACATGCTTGACCAATCCATCAACTTTATCCTCAGCTTCTTTAGCAAGGCAGTGGTCATCTTGGAGGTGTGTTTGGGGTCGTTATCATGTTGGAATTCTGCCCTGCGGCCCAGACTCCGAAGGGAGGGGATCATGTTCTGCTTCAGTATGTCACAGTACATGTTGGCATTCATGGTTCCCTCAAAAAACTGTAGCTCCCCAGTGCTGGCGGGACTCATGCAGCCCCACACCATGACACTCCCACCACCATGCTTAACTGTAGGCAAGACACACTTGTCTTTGTACTCCTCACCTGGTTGCCATCACACATGCTTGACACCTTTTAAATCAAATAAGTTTATCTTGGTCTCATCAGACCACAGAACATGGTTTGAGTAATCCATGTCCTTAGTCTGCCTGTCTTCAGCAAACTGTTTGCGGGCTTTTTTGTGCATCATCTTTAGAAGAGGCTACCTTCTGGGATGATAGCCATGCAGACCAATTGTGGCATATGGTCTGAGCACTGACAGGCTGACCCCCCCCCCCACCCCTTCAACCTTTGCAGCAATGCTGGCAGCACTCATATGTCTATTTCCCAAAGACAACCTCTGGATATGACGCTGAGCATGTGCACTCAACTTCTTTGGTCGACCATGGTGAGGCCTGTTCTGAGTGGAACCTGTCCTATTAAACCGCTGTTTGGTCCTGGACACCGTGCTGAAGCTCAGTTTAAGGGTCTTGGCAATGTTCTTATAGCTAAGGCCATCTTTATGTAGAGCAGCAATTCTTTTTTTTCAGATCCTTTAGAGAGTTCTTTGCCATGAGGTGCCATGTTGAACTTCCAGTGACCATTATGAGAGAGTGAGAGCGATAACACCAAATTAAACATACCTGCTCCCCAGTCACAACTTAGACCTTGTAACACTAACGAGTCACTTGACACCGAGGAGGGAAAATGGCTAATTGGGCCCAATTGGCTGTGTGTTGAGTTATTTTGAGGGGACAGCACATTTACACTGTTATACAAGCTGTACACTCACTACTTTACATTGTAGCAAAGTGTCATTTCTTCAGTGTTTTCACATGAAAAGAAATAATAAAATATTTACAAAAATGTGAAGGCTGCACTCACTTTTGTAACATACTGTAAGCCTTCAAAATGGGCACTTTTGATTTTTACAGTTCGGGGCCCAAAGACTTTAATGGCGTTCGTTATCCAGTTTCTAATGTTTGCAATGTTCGAAAATTCAGCCTCGAACTGAACAGGGGGTCGTTCGGCCCATCTCTACTGCTGAATAAGACTTGGTGTAATCCCCTGTACAACAACCACACAAGGAGCCAATAAGGTGAGCTGAATGCACATGTGCTGATAGAGGACATACAAGACAAGACATGGGCAAGAGGAGAAAGCAGAATTATTTGGGTGATGACCTTTTTAGTCTGCTGCTGCATCATCACTATCTAGCCACAGGCCTGGGGTGTGTAGGTGATCAGGCTACATTGCTTAAAGCGGTAGTAAACTGCAAAACAAAATAAAAAAAATTGGGCCCCTGCAGAATACTAGCATAATCTGCTGGTATGCATCATATACTAGAACATTATGAAAGACTTACCCTAGAACGAAGCCCTCCAGCCAGGGGCGTAACTATAAAGGTCACAGGGGTCACAATGCAATCCAGCCTCATGCTTCAGGTGTCCCGTGTGGCTCCCCTGTCACATTTGTCTACATCTGAATAGGAGGGGGGGGTGGCATATAGAATCCCTTCCTTTTTCCTTTTGGCTCCTACAGCCACAAAAAACCCAGCAGGAGCCAGAAGAAAAATGGAGGATAATCGGTTCTTCTATATGCCGCCCCGCCACTCCTCCTATCCAGCCTGGTGCTAGGTATATCGACGATATTGACAAAAGACAAGCAGTCATCTGTAGCTAGAACCACCAGCTCCTACTCCTAGCTCCACCCTCCTGACTCCAGCTCCCGCTTTTTGCCTCCAAGCTGCTCCTACCGCCGGGCAATGTAAGAGCCTCTAGCATCATGGTTCCCCAATGCTTGCTTCTTCACCTGGTCTTCCTTCCGGGTTCGTGGACTTCAGATGTTTGACCTGCTGGGACGCAATGAAATGACCACAGGAGTCACGGCCACGGCACGGCTCTGTCAGTGGAAGGCACGCCATCCATTGAGAGCACAGTGCGCATGCCCCGGTGATGTCACCGACTGCAACTAAAGTAAATATCTCCTAAACAGTGCATGTTCAGGAAATATTTACTGTACCTACAGGTAAGCCTGTACCTGTTGGTTCAAGTAAGCCCTGGGGGATTTACTACCACTTTAACAGCAGTAAAGGAAATTTAGGTCACCCACTTGCCTGTGTAGTCTAGGAAAGATTGCCTGGACAGAAATGCAAATCTTTAAATCTACTTTTGCACACTTCTATTTAATAGAAGCAGGTTCTGCCCTGTTCTCAGTGCCTCCCTTCCTTCCTCCATATAGGAGCCCAATGCCAAGTACTGTATGGTAAACCATGGTACCATGGTAAAGTAAATAAGAAGAATCTTCTTTTGCGTACATCTACTGTATAGGAGCAGGTTCTGCTTGTTCTTAGTGCCTCCTAAGACCAATTAAATTCATTAATTTAATGTAATTTAATGGACCAAGTTATGCAATCAGAATTTTTCTAAGAACAAAGTATGTGTGAAGCTTTTTCTTTTGCAATCATCCATTGTGTAAGGTTCTTCCCTGTTCCTGGTGCCTCCCTTCCTTCTTACTCATTCGGTCTATATAGGAGCCTCCTCATCTCACTGACTTCTCAAAGAGATTTCTAGGAATTGAAGATGTCTCCAGAGACCGGATCCCTCCTGCTACTTCTCCTGTTCTGTGCTGGAGCCACTGCTGTCATTCTGACTACTGAAGACCCCACCGAGGATAATGAAGCTTTCGGTAAGTATTTGAAAAAATGTAAAATACAGGTGATGACTCAACCAACTTATCAATGTATATGTCTTGGATATATTAACTTCTTGCCGACCCCCTCACAGTAGATGAACTGTGAGCACAGCCAGGCGGCACAGCCAGGTACCCATTCGCTACGGTGTTCTTCCTGGTTTTCATTGCTGACCCGTGCTGTGATTGGACACAGCATGAGTTTAGCATCAGGTTTCAGCCAATCACTTTGGCTATAACCTGCTGATCAGCTGTGTCCAATCACAGCCAGAGTTCTCTGTTTACAAACACACAGAACTCTGTGTACACTGAACAGCGATCTGCCTGTTTCTTCTCCCTGGAAAGCAGGAGAAAAATCAGCCAGATCTGTTAGTAAAAGCAGCACACATTACACACATAACACTTATTAGACACACAGTTCACCCCTTGATTGCCCCTTGATGATAACCCATTCCCAGCCAGTGTCATTAGTACAGTGTCAGTGTACAGTATTATCACTGATCACGGTATTAGTGTCACTAATGACGTCAGTGTCAGTTAGTGACCCTGACAGTCAGCGTCAGTTAACTCCAGATTGCCCACCACACTATCACAGTCCCACTAAAAGTCTCTGATCACTGCCATTACTAGTATAGCATCTATAGCCGAGTAATTTCCAGTATATATACTTTAGTTTGTAGACACAATAACTTCCACACAAACCAATTAATATACACATTTTGGATTTTGTTTTTAACCAAAGACATGTAGCAGGAAACATTTTGGCCTAAATATGAAGAAATTAGATGTTATGCTTTTTTTTATTGGATATGTTTTTTTATGAGAAAGAGAAAAAAAAAAGGAAAAAAAGAAAAAAAAATATCTATCTATCTATCTATCTATCTATCTATCTATCTATCTATCTATCTATCTATCTATCTATCTATCTATCTATCTATCTATCTATCTATCTATCTATCTATCTATCTATCTGTCTGTCTGTCTGTCTGTCTGTCTGTCTGTCTGTCTGTCTATCTGTCTATCTATCTATCTATCTATCTATCTATCTATCTATCTATCTATCTATCTATCTATCTATCTATCTATCTATCTATCTATCTATCTATCTATCTATCTATCTATCCTTCTATCTATCTATCTATCTATCTATCTATCTATCTATCTATCTATCTATCTATCTATCTCCAAAAGGAGCAAGTGAAACGGACACAAGTGGGGACTACAATTACTTACTCAACCGGCGCTATTACCAGGTACCTATAAGTATATAGAGTGATATATAAAATGCTAAAACAAATAATATATCTAAAAGCTGCTGCTATAAATCTAACCGCATAAAATGAAGGTGCATGATAGCGCCAATCAAATAAGAAGTACTAAAACACACTAGCAGCGCTAAAATTCATAAATAATAAATGAAGTGCAGTCCATTGGGATAATGTCCATATGTTCATATAATCATGCAATGTGCCCAGAAACCGTGAATGGATATATTGCACTGGACCCTCCACCGCACCAACGTGCTCCCCCTAATGAGAGACACTCACCAGAAATCTGGTCATACAGGGACTTGTAATGCCAGCCTATCTCAGGCTCAGAAAACGATATCCAGAGGAATTTCCCAGGACAAACGGCCCTCGATCAGTCTCAATCGGATCAATTCTTGTGGCCGACCCACAGGAGATTCCAATTACATCAGGGGTAGTACATGTGAAAATAATAGCTCACATAGGGCAATATTGCATGGCTAAAATCAGACTTTATTACCCACAAAAGGATCCCCAGTAGCTGATGCACTTACAACATATAAAACAAAGCAAGCTTGTCATATAAAGGATGAGGCATAAACCTGCATGTAGAGGCCGATCCCCGTAGTGTCAGTTCGCCGCCGGTACCAGGCTGTAGCGAGCATCGGGTTCAGCATCAGACGCCAGGTCCTACCTCGTATCTATCTATCTATCTATCTATCTATCTATCTATCTATCTATCTATCTATCTATCTATCTATCTATCTATCTATCTATCTATCTATCTATCTATCTATCTATCTATATATATATATACATTTTCAGTCTTTTTGTGTTTATATAATAAAAAATAAAAAATCCAGTGATGATAAAATACCACCAAAAGAAAGCTCTATTTGAGTGAAAAAAATGATATAAATATAATTATAATATAAATAATTTGTGTGCAGTGTTGCATGAAACGAGCAAATGCCAGTTAAAATAGAGCTGTGCTTAATAGTCTGGTCATGAAGGGGGTAAAACCTTCCGGTTGTCAAGTGGTTAATATAGCAATTAAAATGTTGACAAACTTATTATATTTCCAAAGAGAGTTGTGCAATGTATATACTCATCAATCATCAATAAGAATGGATGCAAAATCTTTTTTCAATAATTTTTTTGGTTTGTTCTGGGTAGAGATGGGGAAGGTTTAGAGCAGTGGTGGTCAACTTACTTGATATAAGGGGCCTTAATTACCCATCAACACCATCAAGGGCAGTACTTTATATTCAGTTAATGTAATGTTACAGAAAGCTACCAAAGACTACAAATGTGTTATATGGGATGTCGGTTCCTAAGAGCAAGCTATAATACAGGCATCACCAAATGGGGGATGGGATGGGATGCGGGCCGAGTCACTGTAGGGGTGGGTTGATGATTTTAATGGGGCGGTGGACTGAGGACATTAAAGTGTGGAGGGTTGGTGGGTCGGTGCTTGGGACTGAGGACTGTGATGTGGGAGGCTGAGGACTGTGATGCAGGGGGAGGGGGGCTAAAGAAGTTGATAGTAATCAGAGATGTATAGTAACGAAGTAGAACTACTTAAGTACTGTAATTAAGTACCGAAATGCGGTATCTGTGCTTTCCTAGAGTAGAATTTTTTTCTCCTACTTCCACTTTTACTTCACTGCATTTTTTCGATGATTTCAATACTTCTACTCCGATATTTTTTTTTTGTGCTGCATAGTTACTCGTTACAATTATAAAAATTACCACTGCCAGAACAGTAGTTGGCAGGTTGCATAAAGCTCAAAAAAATGTGTATAATGTCATTTGTAAATCAGCGCATACGAAAATAAAGGCTGTGTATAATAAAAGCTGCTATACCAAATCTTTCCAATAAAAAGAAAATATGAAACAAACAAATAAATGGTGCTACAGCGCTTAAAGTACATCAAGAAACTACTAACAAACACAGCTTAATCATTTGAATAAATCATTTGAAATAATAAAAAACAATATGATGTTCAAACTTTTGACTTCTTTCTTTAATAACTACATAACACAGTACTTGTACTTCTACTTTCAGTACTTGAGTAGATTTTTTTTTGAAAAAACTACTGGTACTTTTTACTTTCAGTACTTAAGTAGCAATTTTTTTGAAAAAACTACTTGCAATACTTAAGTAAAAAAAATGTTGAATACTTTAGTACTTAAGTAACTTTTTCTGTGAGCACTTCCACTTCTACTCAAGTCAATTTTTGATCGAGCACTTGTACTTTTACTCAAGTAGAAATTTCGAGTACTTTATACAAGTCTGATAGTAATGTGTGGGGGCTAAGAACAGTAATCTGTTTTTGAACTGCTATGATCCCGCCATTTAGAAGTCTTTTCTTCCCCCTGCCGTCATGCTGTCATTTTCACAGAGCAAACAGCAGGGGGCAGGAAAGTTCTGGATGGAGGGTGGGAGCTGCCCGAGGTTAACAAACAAGTAATTGGATGCTGGAATGAAGGGTGGTCCTGGCAGCCAATCAGTATTTTGCAGCTCCAGTCCTCCATTTAGACCTGCTGTGCCTCCAGTCCTCCGATCTGTCTGTGTAAGGTAGAACAGTGAGGGGGGGGGGGTAGTTAAAGGGAGCTAAGGACACAAGTGTGAAGGGGCTGATGTGAAAAGCATCTGAGGACTGAATATGGGGGAGAAGCAGAGGAATGAATGTGTGTGTGTGTGTGGGGGGGGGGGGGGGGCTAATGACTGGGGGTGGGGAGGCTGAGGACAAAATGTTGGGGGGAGCTAAGGACTGAATGTGGGGGAGCTGAGGACTGAATGTGGGAGAGCGCTGAAGACTGAATGTTTGGGAGGGAGCTGAAGACTGAATGTGGGAGGGAGCTGAGGACTGAATGTGGGAGAGCGCTGAAGACTGAATGTTTGGGAGGGAGCTGAAGACTGAATGTGGGAGAGAACTGAGGACTGAATGTGGGAGAGAGCTGAGGACTGAATGTGGGAGGGAACGGAGGACTGAATGTGGGAGGGAGCTGAGGACTGAATGTGGGAGGGAACTGAGGACTGAATGTGGGAGAGAGCTGAGGACTGAATGTGGGAGGGAACGGAGGAATGAATGTGGGAGAGAGCTGAGGACTGAATGTGGGAGGGAACGGAGGACTGAATGTGGGAGAGAGCTGAGGACTGAATGTGGGAGGGAACGGAGGACTGAATGTGGGAGAGAGCTGAGGACTGAATGTGGGAGGGAACGGAGGACTGAATGTGGGAGAGGGCTGAGGACTGAATGTGGGAGGGAACGGAGGAATGAATGTGGGAGAGAGCTGAGGACTGAATGTGGGAGGGAGCTGAGGACTGAATGTGGGAGAGAGCTGAGGACTGAATGTGGGAGGGAACGGAGGACTGAATGTGGGAGAGAGCTGAGGACTGAATGTGGGAGGGAACGGAGGAATGAATGTGGGGGGGAGGAGCTAAGGACATTAAGTGTGGGGGGGGGCTGAGAATAGTAATGTGGGAGGGGGGGCAGAGGACTGTAATGTATGGGAGCTGAGTAAAGTAATGTGGAGGGGCTGAGAATAGTAATGTAGGCTGTGGGTTGATGATTTTAATGTGGGGGGGACTGAGGACAATAAAGTGGGGGGGGGGGCTGAGGACTGTGTTGTGGGAGGGGGAGCTTTAAAATTTAAGGAAGAGGATAGTAATGTGGGGGCTAATGACAGTAATGTGGGGGCTAAGGACATTAATGTGCGGGGGCAGAGGACTATATTGTGAAGGGGCTGAGGACAGTAATGTGGAGGTGCTGAGGACTGTAATGTATTGGGGGCTGGGGACAGTAATGTGTGGGAGCTGAGGACTGTTGGGGGGGGGGGGGGTGCTGATGACTGGCATATGTAAAAAGGGCAGAGTAGGGGGGCAGAGGACAGTACTGTTGGGTGGTTGAAGTCAGGGAAGTGTGAGAACAATTACTTTAAAAGGGGTAGAGGGGGAGAGTTGAGGATATTCATCAAGAGGGAATCTTGATGTGAAGGGGGAGGGGACTGTGTTGTGCAGTGGGGACGGAGGACACTGATGTAAGAACAGGTTCAGATCTGTGCATTTGGTGCACACATCGAGGGTAGGTCATGCCACACCAAGCCGCATAGTGTTGCAGCAACATGCAGTTTGGCACAGGTGAAAATGCACCACAGGTGCGGACATGAGATTTGGATCGCTGCTGAAAAATTTTTTTACTGGCTAGAATAGGTGTACAGATCAGAAAAATCGGACTGCCATCTGAGTCCACTTGCCCCATTCTTGTGGTGGGATAGAGCCAGGGCCCTCCTGCACATGCAGTGCTGCACTCTTTAATTGGCCTGGAAGCAGAGGGAGGAGGAGGGGGCTGAACCTCTGATGTACCTCACCACGGCGAGGTCCGACCCAAGTGGGGACGAGGTACCTGTCAAAAACAGGTACCTGCTCCCCCCTGAAAGGTGCCAAATGTGGCACTGGAAGGGGGGAGGAGACCGATAAGTGGAAGTTCTAATTTTGAGTGGAACTCTGTTTAATATATGTCTGTGTGATAAAATGTGTTCTGTGCCTATAAAGGTCTCTCTTTCTCTTTATATATATATATATATATATATATATATATATATATATATATATACTGCTCAAAAAAATGAAAGGAACACTTTGAAAACACATCAAATTTCAATGGGAAAAATTCTCATGATGGATATCTATACTGGTATGGACTGGGTAATGTGTTAGGATCTATACTGATATGGAGTGGGTAATATTTTGGGATCTATACTGGTATGGACTGGGTAATGTGTTTGGATCTATACTGGTATGGACGGGGTAATGTTTTGGGATCTATACTGGTATGGACCGGGTAATGTGTTTGAATCTATACTGGTATGGACTGAGTAATGTTTTGGAATCTATACTGGTATATAATGGGTAATGTGTTAAGATCTATACTGGTATGGACGGGTAATGGGTTGGGATCTATACTGATATGGACTGGGTAATGTTTTGGGATCTATACTGGTATGGACTGGGTAATGTGTTAGGATCTATACTGGTATGGACTAGGTAATGTTTTGGGATCTATACTGGTATGGACTGGGTAATGTGTTAGGAATGAAAGGATGCCACATTGTTTGATGGAAATGAAAATTATCACCCTACAGAGGGCTGAATTCAAAGACCCCCCGAAAATCAAACAGAAAAAATGATGCAACAGGCTATTCCATGTTGCTAAAATTTCATTGCAGCAACTCAGAATGGTCCTCAGTAGTTTGTATGGCCCCCACATGATTGTATGCATGCCTGACAACACTGGGGCATGCTCTTAATGAGATGATGGATGGTATCCTGGGGTATTTCCTCCCAGATCTAGACCAGGGCATCACTGAGCTCCTGAACAGAATGAGGTGCAACGTGGCGGCGTTGGATGGACCGAAATATAATGTCCCAGAGGTGTTCTATTGGATTTAGGTCAGGCAAGCGTGGGGGCCATTCATTGATATTAATTGCTTCATCCGTCAGGAACTGGCTGCATACTCTTGCCACATGAGCCCAGGTATTGTGGTGCACCAGGAGGAACCTAGGACTCACTGCACCAGCGTAGGGTCTGACAATGGATTCAAGGATTTTATCCCGATACCTAATGGCAGTCAGGGTGCTCTTGTCTAGCCTGTAGAGGTCTGTGTGTCCCTCCATGGATATGCCTCCCCAGACCATCACTGACCCACCACCAAACCGGTGATGCTGAACGATGTTAGAGGCAGCATAACGTTCTCCACGCATAAAATATGCTAGACGCCACAAGGAAAGTCCAACATTAGTAGGGTTAATATTGATTGGTTATAGATAGTATGGGAGGGTGAATATGGCTGGAAGCAGGACTTGAAGACTGTCACCACACCTCGTGGAATTCACTCCCTATGATAGAAAAATCACCGCACTGCAAACAAG
Organism: Pelophylax lessonae; assembly: GCF_965119305.1. Taxonomy (NCBI): domain Eukaryota; kingdom Metazoa; phylum Chordata; class Amphibia; order Anura; family Ranidae; genus Pelophylax; species Pelophylax lessonae. Next base: position 48,283,064 of record NC_138770.1, read on the forward strand.
TAAGGCAATAGATCAAAGATCACCAAACACTGGCCATGATCTCATGTCACGCTGGTCGAGTCCACTCCAAATGGATAGGGAAAGTGCAGGGACCATGAATCATAAGGAAAGAGGACAGCTCATAGCAAAATATGTAAACACTTTGTTCACTAAAAACCCCCCTTTTCCAACATTCGCTTACATGATACAAAGGATAAAATAGCAATGAATCAACATGCCTAAGGCTCAGACTGCCTGTGTCTCTCACCGTTACACCATCCTGTGGTCACCGCTGGCGGAGAGGCAGTAAGAAGCCGGTGTATCGTAGCCACATGGTCACACCCTAACGCGTTTCATCATCAACTTCGTCAGAGGGCTTTCTCCACGGCTTCTCCAGACCCTTTCATGTCTGTCACATGTGCTGAGGGTGAACCTGCTCTCATCTGTGAAAAGCACAGGGTGCCAGTGGGGGACCTTCCAACTCTGGTGTTCAATGGCAAATGCCAATCAAGCTCCACAGTGCCAGGCAGTGAGCACAGGGCCCACTAGAGGATGTCGGGCCCTCAGGCCACCCTCATGAAGTCTGTTTCTGATTGTTTGGTCAGAGACATTCACACCAGTGGCCTGCTGGAGGTAATTTTGTAGAGCTCTGGCAGTGCTCATCCTGTTCCTCCATGCACAAAGGAGCAGATACCGGTCCTGCTATTGGGTTAAGGACCTTCTACGGCCTTTGTCCAGCTCTCCTGGAGAAACTGCCCATCTCCGGGAATCTCCTCCATGCTCTTAAGACTGTGCTGGCAGACACAGCATACCTTTTGGCAATGCCACGTATTAATGTGCCATCCTGGAGGAGTTGGACTGCCTGTGCAACCTCTATAGCAGGGATCCTCAAACTACGGCCCTCCAGCTGTTGCACAACTTCACATCCCATGTGGCATTGTAAATTCTGACATTCACACACATTACTAGGCATGATAGGAATTGTGTTTCCTGAACAACTGGAGGGTCAGAGTTTGAAGACCCCTGCTCTATAGGGTCAAGGTATCCCTCATGCTACCAGTAGTGACACTGACCCTCGCCAAATGCAAAACTAGTGAAAAACAGTTAGAAAAGATGAGTAGGGAAAGAAATGTTAGTGGCCTCCGCCTGTAAACCCATTCCTGTTTTGGAGGTCGTCTCATCGTTACCCATCTAGTGCACCTGTTTGTTAATTTCATTAACACCAAAGCAGCTGAAACAGATTAACAACCCCCTCTGCTACTTAACTGACCAGATCAATATCCTAAGTGTTTAATTGACTTGATGCTATACTCTGATTAAAAAGTGTTCCTTTAATTTTTTTGAGCAGTGTATATATGCATACTGTTATTTATGTTTTAAAATAAGCTAAGTTATAATTTAAATGAAGATTATATAAAAAATAAGTTGCTTAAAATGACTGTTGCTTATTTATTTATATTTGTTACACCATTTTATTAATGTGATATGTGTTCGAGCAAGTGGAATACATGGGATGGTGTGGGTGAAGTCTATAAGGGGAGGGGCTTGTAAGAAGTGGGAGGGGTCAAAAAGGAATGGCGGGTCTGGCACCCCACCATCCAAAAACTTCACCCCCTGCCACTGCCAGGAAGTAGATGGTAACCAGGGGTAATGGCTGAACAAAGATGGCACAACAACATTAAAATATGGCTCTAAACAAGAGGTATACAGTGATAGTTAGTAAAAGGAATCAGTTAAATACACTAGACTAGAAGATATACGGCTGGAGATTTTATAGTCCATCATAGTTCAACAAGGGTGAACCCCAAGCTGATCCTGATACACTCGCTCTAGCAGCTCAAAGACAGAATAAATCTCTGTAAAAGCAAAGTGCAGCAATGTGAGACTTTTAATGAATAAAAATACATTATTTTTATTTTACATTTTTTTATTTTTTTATTATTTCTTTATTATTTTTTTATTATTTTTTTATAATTTTTTTATTATTTTTTATCTATCTATTTTATCTATCTATTTATATGTATTTTTTATCATTTTTTTATTTATTTACATTTCTTTGGAAAAAAAAAAAAAATACAAGTGGCCACTCACATAAAATAGGTAAATATAATTTCCTATTCATGGAACCCCCAGTTCTATAGTCTCAGGGTATTCCTCATTCCAGGCCAGGAAGCTGTGTTGTTTCTGCAAGCTGGGTTGTATAAAAGTTTAGGAAGCAGCTGAAACAAGGAATTGTGGGTTTTTGTAGCGCGCAGTGCCGGACTGAAGTCATGTTATATGCCGGTGGACCGCAAAGTGGGTGTGGCTACATGATTTTGGAGCTGCCAACCTCCTTTGTCAAGCCTCAGGTGGGCAGTGCTGAAACATGTAGGCATGCCTCCTTCACCCCCCACCGGCATATGACATCACTTTCAGTCTGGCACTGCACTCTACAGGGATCCACACTATATGGCTAAACTGTATGGACCCCTGACTATCACACCTCTAAGGAGATGCCCTACTGTTTGTGGCTTTAACATCCTCCACTCTTTTGGGAAGGCTTTCCACATTATTTTGGACAGGTCTGTGAGAATTTTTACCCATTTGTGAGGTCAGGTACTGATGTTGGATGAGAAGATCTGGCTCAGCATTGGCGTTTCAATTAATCCCAAAGTTGTTTAGTAGGGTTGAGGTCCAAAGATGTTCAGTAGGGTTGAGGTCCCAAGGTGTTCAGTAGGGTTGAGGTCCAAAGGTGTTCAATAGGGTTGAGGTTCCAAAGCGTTCAGTAGGGTTGAATTCCAAAGGTGTTCAATAGGGTTGAGGTCCAAATGTGTTCAGTAGGGTTGAGGTCCAAATGTGTTCAGTAGGGTTAAGGTCCAAAGGTGTTCAGTAGGGTTGAGGTCCAAAGGTGTTCAGTAGGGTTGAAGTCTGAAGGTGTTCAGTAGGGTTGAGGTCCAAAGGTGTTCAGTAGGGTAGAAGTCTGAAGGTGTTCAGTAGGGTTGAGGTCCAAAGGTGTTCAATAGGGTTGAAGTCCAAAGGTGTTCAGTAGGGTTGACGTCAGGGCTGTGTGCAGGCCACTCCAGTTCCTCCACACCAGACAGGTCAAAACATGTCTTTATAGAGCTGGATTTGTACACGGGGGCACAGAAGATCTGGCTCACCATTGGCGTTTCAATTAATCCGGAAGTTTTTTAGTAGGGTTGAGGTCCAAAGGTGTTCAGTAGGGTTGAGGTCCCAAGGCTTTCAGCAGGGTTGCGGTCCAAAGGTGTTCAATAGGGTTGAGGTTCCAAAGCGTTCAGTAGGGTTGAGGTCCAAAGGTGTTCAGTAGGGTTGAAGTCCAAAGGTGTTCAATAAGGTTGAGGTCCAAAGGGGTTCAATAGGGTTGAGGTTCCAAAGCGTTCAGAAGAGTTGAGGTCCAAAGGTGTTCAGTAGGGTTGAAGTCCAAAGGTGTTCAATAAGGTTGAGTTCCAAAGGTGTTCAATAGGGTTGAGGTTCCAAAGTGTTCAGTAGGGTTGAGGTCCAAAGGGGTTCAGTAGGGTTGAAGTCCAAAGGTGTTCAATAAGGTTGAGGTCCAAAGGTGTTCAATAGGGTTGAGGTCCAAAGGTGTTCAGTAGGGTTGAGGTCCAAAGGTGTTCAGTAGGGTTGAAGTCTAAAGGTGTTCAGTAGGGTTGAGGTCCAAAGGTGTTCAGTAGGGTTGGAATGGAACATCTCCCTGTAGATAGGACCGCTAACACGTTTCAGGAGTCAAGTTCCCTTTAAGGGAGACCACGGGTAATGCACTAGGTGTTTGCGCCTCCTTTTTTTTTCTTTTATGTACCCATGTTGGAGTTCCCTGCCTGAGGAGAGCAGCACGCCGGTCATCCCCTTCGGAGTGAGCTCTTGGCTAAATTGTTTGGTTGATGTATTGTAATATATCTAAACCTTGGAAAGCTCTAAAATGGAGTTCTAAGCAAATATCTGTGGTTCATCTTCTAGCCCGCCCAGGTATACCCATCCCTCTGAGAAGACCTGGAAAGTGTCCTGCAGATATGGATAACTCGCTTGATGGCTTCATGTTGAAACATGCATGTAGGAGAGACCAAGACTGCCAAGGGAAGAGAAAGTGCTGCTTATATGGGGGTAGAAGACAATGTCTCCTGCCATTGGAAGGTAAATGTATATAATTTTTCTAACAATGCAATGAAATTTATAAAAACATGATCTGCTCTGCTTGTGTCTAAAACAGAGATTTGTGCTACTCTCCAGATATATCTCTACTTTCTCCATGCTTCCTATTATAAAAAGTCTGTTTACAGAGATAAGTAGCTCAAGCTGAAATTTACACATAAAGTGAGTCAGAGAGGAGGTTTCCCCTCCTCCAAGCTAGTAATTCCCCCCCCCCCTCATCCCAAAAGGAGGCAACGAATACTCTGTTGTCTCTTTCTGGGAATTGTAATTTGTAATGTATGAAATTAAATATAATACACACAGATATAGAACTTACGTTTAAATATATAAACTTTAGATAAACATAAATATTGTGCCCGGCCTGACCTTATCACCTTTCATAGTCCTGGCCTGCACTCATCACCCTTCATAGTCCTGGCCTGCACTCATCACCCTTCATAGTCCCAGCCTGCTCTCATCACCCTTCATAGTCCCAGATTGCACTCATCACCCTTCATAGTCCCGATCTGCACTCATCACCCTTCGTAGTCCCGGCCTGCACTCATCACCCTTCGTAGTCCCGGCCTGCACTCATCACCCTTCATAGTCTCAGCCTACACTCATCACCCTTCATGGTCCCAGATTGCACTCATCACCCTTCCTAGTCTCAGCCTGCACTCATCACCCTTCCTAGTCCCGGCCTGCACTCATCACCCTTCATAGTCCCAGATTTCTCTCATCACCCTTCATAGTCCCAGCCTGCACTCATCACCCTTCATAGTCCTGGCCTGCACTCATCACCCTTCATAGTCCCAGATTGCCCTCATCACCCTTCATAGTCCCGACCTGCACTCATCACTCTTCATAGTCCCAGATTGCACTCATCACCCTTCATAGTCCTGGCCTGCACTCATCACCCTTCATAGTCCTGACCTGCACTCATCACTCTTCATAGTCCTGGCCTGCACTCCTCACCCTTCATAGTCCCAGATTGCACTCATCACCCTTCATAGTCCTGGCCTGCACTCATCACCCTTCATAGTCCTGACCTGCACTCATCACTCTTCATAGTCCTGGCCTGCACTCATCACCCTTCATAGTCCCAGATTGCACTCATCACTCTTCATAGTCCCAGATTGCACTCATCACCCTTCCTAGTCCTGGCCTGCTCTCATCACCCTTCATAGTCCTGGCCTGCTCTCATCACCCTTCATAGTCCTGGCCTGCACTCATCACCCTTCATAATCCTGACCTGCACTCATCACTCTTCATAGTCCCAGATTGCACTCATCACCCTTCATAGTCCTGGCCTGCACTCATCACCCTTCATAGTCCCAGATTGCACTCATCACCCTTCATAGTCCTGGCCTGCACTCATCACCCTTCATAGTCCTGGCCTGCACTCATCACCCTTCATAGTCCTGGCCTGCACTCATCACCCTTCATAGTCCTGGCCTGCACTCATCACTCTTCATAACCCTGGCCTGCACTCATCACCCTTCATAGTCCTGGCCTGCACTCATCACCCTTCCTAGTCCCGTCCTGCACTCATCACCCTTCATAGTCCCAGCCTGCACTCATCACCCTTCGTAGTCCCAGCCTACACTCATCACCCTTCATGGTCCCAGCCTGCACTCATCACCCTTCCTAGTCCCGGCCTGTACTCATCACCCTTCACCCTTCATAATCCCGGCCTGCACTCATCACCCTTTATAGTACCAAACTGCTCTCATCATCCTTCATTGTTCTGGCCTGTACTCACCACCCTTCATAGTTCCAGCCAACACTCATCACCCTTCATAGTCCCAGCCTGCACTCATCACCCTTCAAAGTCCCAGCCTGCACTCATCACCTTTTATAGTGCTGGCCTGCACAACGCCACCCTTTAAAGTCTCAACCTACACTCATCTCTCTTCATCACCTCAATCTGTGCTCATCACTCTTCATCACTTCAATCTGTGCTCATCACCCTTCATAGACCGACTTTTTCTCATTCTCTGTTTCCTTCCATTCTTATCACAGCAATTTTCTCTCCCTGCAGCCAAGAGAAATACCTGCCCATACTTCAATGACTTAGAGTGTAGAACTAGGAGACCCCAACTCTCCGAGTGCCACAGTGATGACCAATGCCAAGGCACCGACCGCTGCTGCAACTACGAGTGCAGGTACCAGTGCATGGCAACGCTGAAAGGTAATTGAATGTCTCTTGGGAGTTGGAAATTGCTGTATGCCTAAAAATGTTATCACTAAACTTTATGAAGGTATTGCAGTAGTATCCAATATTTTATAGTGTTTAGATATATAAACCTTATTAATGTTTGAGCTTGTAATTATATCTGTATATGGACAGCTGTGGTTCCTCATACACATACAGTATCTCATGAAAGTGAGTACACCCCTCACATTTATGTAAATATTTTATTCTATCTTTTCATGTGACAACACTGAAGAAATGACACTTTGCTACAATGTAAAGTAGTGAGTGTACAGCTTGTATAACAGTGTAAATTTGCTGTCCCCTCAAAATAACTCAACTCACAGCCATTAATGTCTAAACCGCTGGCGACATAAGTGAGTACACCCCTAAGTGAAAATGTCCAAATTGGGCCCAAAGTGTCAATATTTTGTGTGGCCACCATTATTTTCCAGCACCGCCTTAACCCTCTTGGGCATAGAGTTCACCAGAGCTTCACAGGTTGCCACTGAAGTTCTCTTCCACTCCTCCATGATGACATCACAGAGATGGTGGATGTTAGAGACCTTGCGCTCCTCCATCTTCCCTTTGAGGATGCCCCACAGATGCTCAATAGGGTTTATAAAGAAGGAGGAAAAGCGCCTCTTGAGTGCAGTATACAATTTATTGACAAAAATTATAATAGTGACTCACATCTAAGTACTTATTGGCGTGTGTGGCGTGGTGTTGTGGTCCGGTGGCTGGAGGCCTGCTCTTGTTCTTGGTACGGTCTGATGGTCCGGGAGAGGTCTGGAGGCTTTCGCTGACGACTTCCGGGTCGACTCGAAGGAAGAACTGCGTGTAGCTTGAGCGGCGGCCGACAGCGTCTGACGTCACATGCAATGAGGGCAGTGTGGGCGATCCGGGCTTCACTACGCGTTTCAGAGCATGCGCTAAATGCCAGGTTCGGGCATGTGCACTCCTTTATCAAGTGTCCGGAGTGGAGGGGGAAAGTAGAATATATAGGCAGCAAAGGGGCGTGTAATTACTCTAAAAGCGGCAATATCTGGGGCGTGTAATTAAATAGGGTTTAGGTCTGGAGACATGCTTGGCCAGTCCATTACCTTTACCCTCAGCTATCTGGCACCAAACTGTCCTTTAAATTGGTTCTGAAGGCTGAAGGTTTTTTTTACCTTCATGCATTCCATGCATTAATGCAAATTTTTTTTTTAGTGTGCTGCTCCCCCCTAATACCTACTTGAGGCTGATCTTGATCCAGTGATGTACATGAGAGCAGCAGCTCTCCCCGGGTCTCTCCTTCCTCACTGGCTGAGACACAGTAGTGGGAGCCATTGGAGGGGGCGGGGCCAAGCCTCATTCTGTGTATCTTATAGATCAGGGGAGTCCAAACTATGGCCCTCCAGCTGTTGAGGAACCACAATTCCCATGAAACATTTTAAATCTCCGACATTCACAGACATAACTAGGGAGGATGGGAATTGTAGTTCCTGAACAGCTGGAGGGCTATAGTTTGGACACCACTGTTATAGATAGAAAGAGGTGGTTTAGGAGCAAGAACTCACAAGTGCCCCCAGAGCAAGCAGAATGCTCTGGGGGGTACTCAGCAGGGGGGAGGAGCCAGGACCGCTGGCGGAGGACACGACAAGAGGAAGATCTTTGCAAAGAGCAGGTATGACATGTTTGTTATTTTTAAAACAAAAAAATGAAACTTTTAGTATAACTTTAAGTCCTGTAAGCTGAGAGGTGGGGCCTCCATGGATTAGACTTGTATTTCCAGCAGATCCCACAGATGCTTGATTGAACTGAGGTTTGGAGAATTTGGAGGCAAAGTCAACACCTCGAGCTTGTTGTTGTGTTCCTCAAACCATTCTTGAATTCATCAGACCAGGCCACCTTCTTCCATTGCTGCGTCGTCCAGTTCTGATCCTCACGTGCTCATTGTAGGTGCTTTTGGCTGTGGACACCGGTCAGTGATGGTATCCTGACCAGTCTGCAGATACGCAGCCCTATACACAACAGACTATGATGCATTGTGTGTTCTGACACCTTTCTACCGGAACCAGTATTAACTTTTTCAGCAACATGAGCTCCAGTAGCTCTTCTATCAGACTACATGGACCAGCCTTCGCTCCCCACATGCATCAATAAACCTTGGCTGCCCATGACCATGTCGCCAGTTTGCAAGCTTTCCTTCCTTGGACCACTTCTGGTCGGTCCTGACCTCTACAGACCAGGAACATCCCACAAGAGCTGCAGTTGTGGAGTTGCTCTGACCCAGTCATATACCCATTATGATATGGCTCTTGTCAAAGTCGCTGAAATCCTTACGCTTGCCCATTTTTTCAACTTCAGAAACAACATGATCACTTTCCCCCCTATTATATCCCACCCACTTTCAGATGCTATTGTAATGAGATAAATAATGTTATTCACTTTACCTATTAATGGCCCTAATGATATGGCTGATCTGTGTGTGTGTATATATATATATATATATATATATATATATATATACTGTAGCCTATGATCTTGATATACTGCTGGTAGGGTGTTATATAGAGTAGTATATAAAATATTCCTATTGGGACTTTACATATATACCCTCCATCCTAAGCGCGGAACCACATCTACCCTTGCGCAAGGATATGATTTGCTTGTCTGAATGCAACTGACGTGCCGGCGTTTGGGCATGTATAAAAAAGCGTGAAGCTACACATCGCCAAGACCGTGCAGCTTGGCCAACGTTATTAATCTAGCAGTGATCGAAACTTGGTTGCTGCAGATCAATAATGTTTTTCAAGCTCCATGCACAAAGTGGGGTGCAGCCACACATTTTTCGTATGTGGAATTAGAAAGGAAAGTGATGAGCCCGGAGGTGAGAGAAGCACAGGATCCATGGGTGGTGTGGAGGATCAGCCTATGAACATGTGCTTTACCAAATCAGGTCCAATATTTGTCTACATAAAGAGCTTTGTTTTCTGCATCTGTATCCTATTTCCATCCTTCTTGCAGTTCCCTGTAGATCTGGGGTAAGGCATTATTTAATCTGCCTGTGTTTTGTATTGCAGTAAAATCTGGAACGTGCCCAGCTCCTAGTACAATATGTGCTTTTCCATCACCACCACCGAAATGTAAGAGCGACGATGACTGTCCTGGAAAGAAGAAATGCTGCATTCCACGGTGCCGCCAGGAGTGTACCGATCCCATCCAAAGTAAGTTACACCTGCTAATCAATTTCCAATCAACACCATGGGCTTGGAAGGTCTATCTATCTATCTATCTATCTATCTATCTATCTATCTATCTATCTATCTATCTATCTATCTATCTATCTATCTATCTATCTATCTATCTATCTATCTATCTTACATAGTTACATAGTTAGTGAGGTTGAAAAAAGACATCAGTCCATCCAGTTCAACCTATGATGTGTGTGTGTGTTTGCTTTTAACCGTACATTGTATACCCCTGTACGTTGTGATCTCTAAGGTGCCCATCTAATAGTTTTTTGAAACTATCAATGCTCCCTGCTGAAACGACTGCTTGTGGAAGATAATTCCACATCCTTACCGCTCTTACAGTGAAGAACCCCTTACGCATTTTAAGGTTAAACCGCCTTTCCTCTAGTTTTAGTGAGTGGCCACATGTCTTATTGTATTTCCTTACTCTGAATAGTTTGTTCCTTATGCTAGGGTCGCCAGTACAGTATTTGTACATTGATATCATATCCCCCCTCAATCGTCTCTACTCCAGAGAGAATAGGTTCAGTGCTTGTAGTCTTTCCTCATAGCTGATGTCCTCCATTCCCCTAATTATTTTTGTTGCCCTTCTCTGGACTCTTTCCAATTCCAGCACATCCTTCCTGAGGACCGGTGCCCAGAACTGGACAGCATACTCCAGATGTGGCCGGACCAGAGTCTTGTAGAGCGGGAGAATAATCTCTTTATTTCTGGAGTGAATCCCCTTTTTTATACATCCCAGTATTCTGTTGGCTTTACTTGCAGAGGCTTGGCATTGCATGCCACTGCCAAGCCTGTTGTCTACCAGTACCCCCAAGTCTTTTTCCATCCTAGACTCCTCCAGAGGTTCCCCCCCTAGTGAGTAGCTTGCTTTCTAGTTTCTGGCACCCAGGTGCATTACTTTTCATTTTTCAACATTAAACCTCATCTGCCATGTAGTTACCCACCCCGTTATTTTGTTCAGGTCCGCTTGTAAGGTTTCCACATCCTGCATAGAAGATATTGGCATGCTTAGTTTAGTATCATCCGCAAATACTGAGATTGTACTAGATATCCCCTCCTCAAGATCATTTATGAATAAATTAAACAGAATTGGTCCCAGGACAGAACCCTGGGGGACCCCACTTTCCACACCCGCCCAATCCGAGTACTCCCCGTTAATCATCACCCTCTGGACTCTCCCCTGGAGCCAGTTCTCTATCCAGGTACTCACCTTATGGTCCATACCTACCTTCCTTAGTTTGTACAGTAAGCGTTTGTGGGGAACGGTGTCAAAGGCCTTTGCAAAGTCCAGATACACCACATCCACAGGCTTTCCTTTATCTAGATGGCAGCTCACTTCATCGTAGAAGGTTAATAGATTGGTGTGGCAAGAACGATTTTTCATAAATCCAATGCTGACTACTACTAATAATACAGTTTTCATTACTAAAGTCTTGTATGTGGTCCCTTAACATCCCCTCCAAAATCTTGCAGACTACAGATGTTAGGCTGACCGGCCTATAGTTCCCCGGGATACACCTCGGCCCCTTTTTAAATATTGGTACTACGTTGGCCTTTTTTCAATCGGCTGGCACCATACCCGTCTGTAAACTATCCTTAAAGATCAAGAATAATGGTCTGGCAATCACCTGGCTGAGCTCCTTAAGAACCCTCGGGTGCAAGCCATCCGGTCCCGGGGATTTATTTATGTTAAGTTTCTCAAGTTTAGTTCTAAGTCTATCTTCTGTTAGCCATGGCAGTATTTCCTGAGGTGTGTTGTTTAGTTCGGCCTTACAAGCTAGGTTCGTGTAGCCCCCCGATTCTTTTGTGAAGACTGAAGAGAAGAAATTATTTAACACTTCCGCCTTTTCCCTGTCCTCAGTGGCCATATTTCCTTTGTCATCTTTTATGGGGCCAATGTGTTCTGACCTCGCTTTCTTACTGTTTATATACTTAAAGAATTTCTTGGGGTTCTTTTTACTCTCCTCCGCTATATGTCTCTCGTGTTCTATTTTAGCCGTCCTGATTTCGTCTTTACATTTCTTATTACACTCTTTGTAATGCTTAAATGCTGCCAATGACCCCTCAGTCTTGTATTTTTTGAAAGCCTTTCCTTTAGCACTAATATGCATTTTTATGTTGGAGTTTAGCCACCCAGGGTTTAGTTTTGCTCTTTTAAATTTATTTCCCTTTGGAATGCACTGGCCAACCCCCTTGTTAAGTATGCTCTTGAAGCACTCCCATTTTTCCTCCGTGTTCTTTGTTCCCAGGGTACTATCCCATTTGATATTTTCTATCAGCGAGCGCAGTTTTGGGAAATTGGCTCTTTTGAAATTCAGTGTCCTTATATTACCCCTCTGCTTCCTATAACTGTAATTAATACTAAAACTTATTGACCTATGGTCACTGTTTCCTAAGTTGCCCCGCATTTCAATATTCGTGAGCAGGTCTGTATTGTTGGTAATCAGTAGGTCAAGTACCGCATTGTTTCTTGTCGGTGCATTCACCATTTGACCCATGAAATTGTCCTGCAAAACATTTAGGAACTGCCGAGCCTTGGCTGAGTGTGCGGTTCCTTCTGCCCAGTCTATATCAGGATAATTAAAGAGGAAGTAAACCCTCCTCTGCAAGTTGTACCTATAGGTAAGCCTGTGATAAGGCTTACCTATAGGTACTGTAAATATCTCCTAAACATGTACCGTTTAGGAGATATTTACCTTCGATGCATCCAGTGACGTCACTGGCGCATGCGCTATGAAGGAACGGCCGCTCGTGCCGTTCCTTCAGAGCCCCGTGCCGTGACTGTCGGCTCCTGCGCGCGTGCGCGGGAGTGATGTCACCGCGGCTCCGGCCAATCAGATAGCCGGATGCCGCGATCCCGGAAGACAGGCGACTGGACGATGCATACTAGCTCATTATGTATTTCTCTTTCAGGTTGTAAAAAAAAAAAAAAAAAATTTTTACCGAGTTTACAACCTCTTTAAAGTCCCCCATTATAATGACATTTCCCATCCTTGCTGCCAATCCTATGTGTAAAATGAGGTCCGCCTCCCCCTCCTCCCTCAGGTTGGGGGGCCTATAGCATACGCCCAATATTACCTTCCCCACCGTGCCTTCCCTTTGAAGCTCTACCCATAGGGATTCTGCCTCGTCCTTAGCTCCATTATTAATATCATCCCTCATATTTACCTGTACACTGTTCTTAATACAGATATACCCCTCCCCCTTTTTTACCTTCTCTATCTCTGTGATAAAGGGAATACCCCTGAATGGTCGCCATCCAGTCATGAGAGCTGTCAAACCAAGTCTCAGTTATCCCCACAAAGTCTAAGTCCTCCTCAAACATCAGCAGCTCCAGCTCTCCCATCTTGTTGGCCAGGCTTCTGGCATTGGTATACAAACCTCTTAATTTTGACTGGTTACACCTATCCTAATTTGATGTTTTTAGGCTGCTCTCATGATTTTTCCCAATACCCATCCTGGGTGTAGGAGCTCCGAACACCCTACCGCTAGTGCCCCCGTTTCTGCCCTCTGAATCTTGCTTTCCCCTGGCTAATTCTACATCTGTAAATCACCTAGTTTAAAAGCCCCTCTAACTTTTCGGCCATCCTCTCACCCAGTACGGCTTCACCCTCCCCATTTAGATGCAATCCGTCCCTACCAAAGAGCCGGTGGCCGACTGAGAAGTCGGCCCAGTTCTCCAGGAACCCGAAATCCTCCTTACTACACCAGCTCCTCAGCCACTTGTTAACTTCCCTAATCTCCCGCTGCCTCTCTGGTGTGGCTCGAGGTACAGGTAGTATTTCGGAAAATACTACCATGGAGGTCTTACTTCTCAACTTAGCTCCTAAGTCCCTGAAATAGTTTAGGACTCTCCATCTTCCTCTGCCTATGTCATTGGTACCCACGTGTACCATGACAGCTGGGTCTTCCCCAGCCCCACCCAATAATCTGTCCACCCGATCCGCGATGTGCCGAACCCGAGCGCCCGGCAAACAACAGACTGTTCGGCACACACGGTCTTTGTCACAGATTACACTGTCTGTCCTTCTAATAATTGAGTCCCCTACCATCCCCTATCTATCTATCTATCTATCTATCTATCTATCTATCTATCTATCTATCTATCTATCTATCTATCTATCTATCTATCTATCTATCTATCTATCTATCTATCTATCTATCTATCTACAGAGAAGGGCAACCAAACTGATAAGAGGCATGGAGGAGCTCAGTTATGAGGAAAGATTGGAGGAACTGAATTTTGTCTCCAAATACGGAAAGGTTTCTTCACCGTAAGAGCTGTGAAAATGTGGAATAGACTCCCTCCAGAGGTGGTTCTGGCCAGCTCACTGGATTGCTTTAAAAAAAGACCTGGATTATTTCCTAGGTGTACATAATATAACTAAGTGCTAATATTTATAAGTAAAGTTGATCCAGGGAATATCAGATTGCCTCTCGGGGGAACAGAGGGAATTTTTCCCCTGTTGTAGCAAATTGGATCATGCTTTGCTGGGGTTTTTCGCCTTCCTCTGGATCAACTGTGGGTATAGGATTGTGTATATGGGATTGTATGGTTTGGTTTTCTTTACTGTTTTTTGTTTTTTATTAGTTGAGCCGGATGGACTTGTGTCTTTTTTCAATGTATCTATCTATCTATCTATCTATCTATCTATCTATCTATCTATCTATCTATCTATCTATCTATCTATCTATCTATCTATCTATCTATCTATCTATCTATCTATCTATCTATCTATCTATCTATCTATCTATTTCTTTAACGCAGGTGTGTCCTTATTGTGTTGAGCATCAAGATGACATTACAGTTGTTATGCATATTTTTACAGGGATGTCTCTGAGAGGTCAATAGGGGGTCTATTTAGAGAACAAATTGCTGGCAGAATGACATAAGCTTTCGCCCAGCTGCCATTAATTCTCCCTGCCAGCTCCATCTAGTGACCATAATGTGGCATTTTCCTGAAAAACCTCAATCGGGAATATACTGCACTGTGGCCACTAGATGGAGCTCACGATCAAAGGAAATAAACACATTGGACAAATAAGGCTAATTCATGACAGCTGGGCGAATGTTCATGATTTCATTCCACCATATTTTTTAATAAACCCCTATGAGTCAGGTGGTATCCATCTTAAAATACCAGGTTAATGCTTCAGCTTTTTCCCCCTTTTCAAAATGACAATAGGCTAAGCAGGGCGAGCTTTCTAAACATTAAGAGCTAAGAGCACTATAAACACATAAAACAACAATCAATAACAACAATCACTGCTGAGAAAACACATCAACTCCTCTTATCTCGTAGAACAGGGATCCTCAAACTACGGCCCTCCAGCTGTTGCAGAACTAAACATCCCATGAGGCATTGCACAACTCTGACATTCTCAGACATGACTAGGCATGATGGGAATTGTAGTTCCTGAACAACTGGAGGGTCATAGATGGAAGACCCCTGTCCTAGAACCTGGAGAGATTGGTGATCCCCATGCTGGACAATTGCTTGAAACTTTCTATGTGTTTTGAGAGCAAATATCGTTTTTGAGAACATTTTTAGTCATCTTAGTGTACCCCTTGGTTTGTTTCTGTTACGCCATGTTGTGTATATTAGGGTGGCCATTACTTCTCTGAGCTAGTCCTCAGACAAATCTACTTACAAACCAAAGGACCGGCATTTGAAAAACTTTTTAGCATTGAGTTATTTATTTCTTATGTTTTTTTTTTGTCATATCTAATGACATCAATTCAAACAATGTTGCCATCAATTCCTCTAGATTGTGAGAATCTGAATCCATCAACTTAGAGTGTTTTTTTCCACTCCCAATAAATCAATGATCTATCTAGTCAGGTCTCTACATGCTCCGGAACGTTATGCAGCAGACAAATGGATGGGCATAGCTGCCTTGTGAACCAAGTTCATTTATTTATGTAGGAAATAGTGTCCGGCCAGTGGTCTTCTAATGGCGCTTTTCCACTGCATGGAACCGAACGGTTCTGCTCGCTTTTGTGCTTTTCCACTGCTGGTACCGCATGGTACGGTGTAGGAACGGCTCGGTACGGTACGGTACGGCGGCGCTTTTCCACTGCATGGAACCGAACAGTACGGCTCTCTAAAATAGTACCACCTCGATTGTGGTTCCAAGAGGTACCATACCCGATACCATATCCCACAATCCTTTGCATGCAGTCACTACTAGCCACTGATTGGTCAGAGAACCGTTGTTATCCCACCCACTTAACTTTAGTACTACTTTAGTGGAAAAGCAAACCATACCGTACCGTACCGAAACGTTCCAACACCGTACCATGCGGTACCAGCAGTGGAAAACCAAACCGGGCCAAGCAGAGCCGAGTAGAGCCGAGCCGGTACTTGCAGTGGAAAAGTGCCATAAGGTGAGGAAGTTCTATGACATTTAGGACAAGAGGAGAACCTTGTGGGTGAATACATTTATGGCACTTTTTCACTGCAAGTACCGGCTCGGCTCTACTCGGCCCTGCTTGGCCCGGTTTGCTTTTCCACTGCTGGTACCGCATGGTACGGTGTTGGAACGGTTCGGTACGGTACGGTTTGCTTTTCCACTAAAGTAGTACTAAAGTTAAGTGGGTGGGATAACAACGATTCTCTGACCAATCAGTGGCTAGTAGTGACTGCATGCAAAGGATTGTGGGATATGGTACCGGTATGGTACCTCTTGGAACCACAATTGAGGTGGTACTGTTTTTGAGAGCCGTACCGTTCGGTTCCATGTAGTTGAAAAGCGCCGCCGTACCACACCGTACCGTACCGAACCATTCCTACACCGTACCATGCGGTACCAGCAGTGGAAAAGCATAAAAGCGAGCCGAACCGTTCGGTTCCATGCAGTGGAAAAGCGCCATTAGGGAGGACATTAAAGGCCTGGTAGGCCTAATGCAAAACTTTGAAGTAGATCACCCTCCAAGCTTTAGTTTCTGTATTGGTGTGCATCCAACCTTGTTGAATGCAGAGCCAGGCATGTGCTGGTTGCAGCTGCGAGACGTTTTTGCCAAACAATTGCCCGATAACAGAGGGCCTGTATAGGTGGCACCCCCATAGGATCTGGTAAACCCGGAACAAGTCACGTTTTTCCGAGGGTTTCCCTAGTATCAAAGCCAGGCCTGGTTGTGATTTTGCTGTAGGGTTGGAGTGTAGAAGTAAGAAAATGCCAAATTTGTGCATATTGGAAGAAGTGTGATCCGGGGATACCATAGCTCTGTTGGAGCATAGAGAATGGTAACAAGGAACCTTGCTTGTCCAAACTCTTTGGAGCTTACCGTTATCTGTTTGATACCACAGTTTAAAAACTGGAGACCTCAGAGAAGGGAAGACATGAGGGGACGTTAAGGGCATTAACAGAAATATGAGGCCTGAGATCTTTGTTCCTGCACAGCACTGATCATGTCCTGATATTGGGCATTTGCCTGTTGCAGTGCAGCATTTGCTTGCTGTTCTGCAATGTTAGACAACACCAATTGTTTTTTTGATCTTCTCCATTTTCGATCACTTTGGGAACTGCCCCTTTAACCACTTCAGTTCCCGACACTTTTACGCCCTTCCTGCCCGGGCCAATTTTCAGCTTTCAGCGCTGTCATACTTTGAATGACAATTGCGCAGTCATGCAACACTGCACCCATATGACATTTTTATAAAAAAAAATTTCAAACAAATAGAGCTTTCTTTCAGTGGTATTTAAAGCGGAGTTCCGGCCACAAAATCGACATAATCGATTTTGTGGCCATCCGCTTGCTTTTAGTCACCTGAAAAGGAAATGGATAGTTACGATTTTTTTTTTTTACTTACCTTGTTATCGTAGAAAAATATACTCACCTTTCTTCCACCTCCTCCCTCGGCGGCCGCGGCCCGCGCCGTCACTTCCGGTTTTCAATGATTCCTGGGAGCTGAACGTCATTGCTCCCAGGAATCAATGCGACGGCACCGGCCCCGCTCGTCACTTCCGGTGCGACGCTGCATTCCCTGCTAAACAGCTTCTGGGCATGCCCAGAAGCTGTGGAGGAATGCGGCGCCGCACCGGAAGTGACCAGCAGGGCCGGTGCAATGCATCATGGGACCGAAGAGGTCGGAAAAGGACGCAGAAGAGGATCGCGCTGGCTTCAGCTACCCACATCCGAGATGGCAACGCTGGAGAAGAAATTTTAAAGGTGAGTATTTCTTCTTGCAGGTAAGTGCGAACCGGGACAGTACGGAGGCTAGCCATTATGGAATGTACTAGCCCTGACTGTCCCGGGGGTTCTTTTATTGAAAACTTTTTTTCATGGCCGGAACTCCGCTTTAATCATCACTGGGTTTATTTTATTGCTAAATAAACTAAAAATAAATGGAAGTTTTGAAAAAACAAAACAATGTTTTTGTTTGATTCTGTTATAACATTTTGCAAATAAATACCGTAACCTTTCTTCATAAATTTAGGCCAACATGTATTCTGCTACATTCCTTTGGTGAAAATAACCCAAACCAGTGTATATTATTTAGTCTGTAGGAAAGTTATAGAATACACAAACTATGGGATATATATCTGAAAATCAATCCTGATATACTGACGGACTATCTCATTTCTTGAGGCCCGAAACGACAGGACAAATATTCCCCCAAATTACCCCTTTTAGGGAAGTAGACAGTCCAAGGTATTTAGTAAGGGGCATGGTGTGTGTTTTGAAGTTTTATTTTATTTTTTATTTATTTCAGGTACTTAGTTGTAATTTTTTGTCACAATTGTTTGGAAAATGAAGACATTAAAAAAAATTTTTTTTTTTTTTACATTTTTTTACGTACTGACAGTATGTAAAATAATATTAATAATATTTTTTCTCTATTTTTTTTATTTTTTATTTATTTATTTTTTTCTTCACATAGTTAGTCTGGTTAAAAAAAAGACAAGAGTTCAACCAATAAAAAAGGAAAAAAAAAAATAATCATATAATCTTTTATACACAATCCTATACTCACAGTTGATTAAGAGGAAAGCAAAAAACCCCAGCAAAGCATGATCCAATTTGCTTAACCACTTAAGCCCCGGAAGATTTTACCCCCTTCCTGACCAGGGCCTATTTTGTGATTTGGCACTGCGTGACTTTAACGGACAATTGCGCTGTCGTGCGACGCTGTACCCAAATGAAATTGACGTCCTTTTTTTCACACAAACAGAGCTTTCTTTTGGTGGTATTTGATCACCTGTGCGATTTTTTGATCATGCGCTATAAACAAAAAAAGAGCGACAATTTTGCAAAAATAACAATATTTTTTCAAATTTTTTTATATGAAATTCCCCCCAAAAAAATGTAAAAATCAAAATTTGTTAACATTTTTAGGCCAATTTGTTTTCTGCTACATATGTTTGGTAAAAAAATCGCAAAAAGCGTATTTTGATTGGTTTGCGCAAAAGTTATTGTGTTTACTAACTAAGGGAAAGATTTTTGTCATTTTTATTGTTTTTTTTTTTAACGAGTAATGGCGGCGATCTGCAATTTTTTTGCGGGACTGCGACATTGCGTCGGACATATCTGACCCTTGACTGACATTTTTGACACTTTTGGGGGTACCAGTGACATTACTACAGTAACCAGTGCTATACATATGCACTGTTACTGTAAAAATGACACTGGCAGGGAAGGGGTTAACTTTATTGGAGAGGGAGGGGTTAAGTGTGTCCCTAGGGGCGTGCTTCTAACTGTGCAGGGATGTGGCTGTGTGTGTAACAGCAGAGATCAACGGTCCCACATAGCAGGACCGTTAGATCAGTGCTTTTACACAGGGGAGAATGACAGGCGGCTTTGTTTACATTAGCCGCCTGCCTTTCTCCCTTCACAGCGGACGATTGCGAGTGACCGGCGGACATCGGGTCCGCCGGTCACACGCACGGAGGTGTCCGTGAACGAGCTGAGGCGGGAGCGCACCTCCGGCGGCGCGCGCCCGCCCGCTATTGGCTCCCAGGCTAGTGACGTACCGGTACATCACTTTGCCTGGCCGGGGCTGACCGCCGCAGTATATGTACTTGCGGTGGTTGGCAACCGGTTAATAATAATTTTTTTCTATTTTTTTTTTCTTCACATAGTTAGTCTGGTTGAAAAAAGACAAGAGTTCATCCAATAAAAAAGGAAAAAAATAATCATATAATCTTTTATACACAATCCTATACCCACAGTTGACTAAGAGGAAGGCAAAAAAACCCCAGCAAAGCATGATCCAATCTGCTTAAGCGGGGGAAAAAATTACTTTCTGATCCCCCGAGAGGCAATAGGATTTATATTATGTACATTTAGGAAAGCAGTGGTCAAAACTTGGTTGCTGCCAGACCAATAAAGTTGTTCATGTTCAAGCACAATGCGCAAAGTGATGTGCAGCCACACATTTATTGTATGTGGAATTAGAAAGGAAAGTGATGAGCCCGGAGGTGGGAGAAGCACAGGATCCATGGGTGGTATGGAGGATCAGCCTACGAGCGTGTGCTTTACCAAATCAGGTCCAATATTTGTCTAGATAAAGAGCTTTATTTTCTACATCTGTATCCTGTTTCCATCCTTCTTGCTGTTCCCTGTAGATCTGGAAATCCTGGGGTAAGGTATCATTTCATCTGGCTGTGTTTTGTATTGCAGTAAAACGTGGAACGTGCCCAATTCCTGCTACAAGATGTGCTTTTCCCCCACCGCCATCAAAGTGTACGAGCGACAGTGACTGTCCTGGAAAGAAGAAGTGCTGCACCCCATTGTGCCGCCAGGAGTGTACCGATCCCTCACCATGTAAGTTACATCTGCCAATCAATCTCCAATCAACACCATAGGCTTGGGAGGTCCGTCTGTCTATTCTATCTAATCTATCTATAGTATCTCACAAACGTGAGTACACCTCTCGCATTTTTGTAAATATTTTATTCTATCTTTTCATGTGACAACACTGAAGAAATTACACTTTGCTACAATGTAAAGTAGTGAGTGTACAGCTTGTATAACAGTGTAAATTTACTGTCCCCTCAAAATAACTTAACACACAGCTATTAATGTCTACACAGCTGGCAACAAAAGGGTATACACCCCTAAGTGAAAATCTCCAAATTGGGCCCAATTAGCCATTTTCGCTCCCAAGTGTCATGTGACTCATTAATGTTACAAAGTCTCAGGTGTGTTAAATGTAATGTTATCGCTTTCACTCTCTAATACTGGTCACTGTAAGTTCAACATGGCACCTCGTGGCAAAGAACTCTCTGAGGATCTGAAAAAAAGAATTGTTGCTCTACATAAAGATGGTCTAGGCTATAAGAAGATTGCCAAGACCCTGAAACTGAACTGCAGCACAGTGGCCAAGACCATACAGCGGTTTAACAGGACAGTTTCCACTCAGAACAGGCCTCGCCATGGTCAACAAAAGAAGTTGAGTGCACGTGCTCAGCGTCATATCCAGAGGTTGTCTTTGGGAAATAGACGTATGAGTACTGCCAGCATTTCTGCAGAGGTTGAAGGGGTGCAGGGTCAGCATGTCAGTGCTCAGACCATACGCCACACACTGCATCAAATTGGTCTGCATGGCTTTCGTCCCAGAAGGAAGCCTCTTCTAAAGATGATGCACAAGAAAGCCCACAAAAAGTTTGCTGAAGACAAGCAGACTTTGATTTCTGGAACCATGTCCTGTGATCTGATGAGACCAGGATAAACTTATTTGGCTCAGATGGTGTCTAACGTGTGTGTCGGCAACCAGATGAGGAGTACAAAAACAAGTGTGTCTTGCCTACAGTCAAGCATGGTGGTGGGAGTGTCCTGGTCTGGGACTGCATGAGTGTTGAGGGAACCATGAATGCCAACATGTACTGTGACATACTGAAGCAGAGCATGATCCCCTCCCTTCGGAGACTGGGCCACAGGACAGTATTCCAACATGATAACGACCCCAAACACACCTGCAAGATGACCACTGCCTTGCTAATGTTGCTGAGGGTAAAGGTGATGGACTGGCCAAGCATGTCTACAGACCTAAACCCTATTGAGCATCTGTGGGACATCCTCAAACAGAAGGTGGAGGAGCGCAAGGTCTCTAACATCCACCAGCTCTGTGATGTCGTCATGGAGGAGTGGAAGAGGACTCCAGTGGCAACCTGTGAAGCCCTGGTGACCTCCATGCCCAAGAGGGTTTAGGCAGTGCTGGAAAATAATGGTGCCACAGAAAATATTGACTCTTTGGGCCCAAGTTGGACATTTTCACTTAGGGGTGTACTCACTTTTGTTGTCAACGGCTTAGGTATTAATGGCTGTGTGTTGAGTTATTTTGAGGGGATGGCAAATTCACACTGTTATACAAGCTGTACACTCACTACTTTACATTGTAGCAAAGTGTCATTTCTTCAGTGTTGTCACATGAAAAGATAGAATAAAATATTTACAAAAATGTGAGGGGTGTACTCACTTTTGTGAGATGATATCTATCTATCTATCTATCTATCTATCTATCTATCTATCTATCTATCTATCTATCTATCTATCTATCTATCTATCTATCTATCTATCTATCTATCTATCTATCTATCTATCTATCTATCTATCCAGTTTTTTATTTGCAAGAAAGTCCTGGTTTAAATAATCAGTCCGTATGATTTTTTTTTTTTTTAAAGGAAATAATTATGCTGTCCACACATTTAGGATTAGGGATAAAATTGGTAAAAAAAAATTGGTATTTTATGTTTTTTTATGTGTGTCACCGGTAGGGATGGGCTTGATGTTCTCGAACATCAGCTGTTTGTGTGTTCACAGAACACACGAATAAATGGGGCGCTTGGCGGGAAGTTCTTCTGCAGATGAGCGCCCCATAATGCACTGCGCTGGTGCAGTGAATAAATTACTGATGATTGGCCAAAGCATGCACCTGACCTGTATGCTTTATCCAATCCCAGCACAGTTCACCTCCCAGTGCACCTTTTTTTTTTTCTAGGCAAAAGACTGATATAAGTTTCATTACCCGTAGTTGGGTAAATTTCCCTTTTTTAAGAATCTGATTAAACAGAGATTCCAAGGGAACGTTTAGGTCTTCAGAAAAATTTTTGTAGAGTTCTTATATCAGACCATCTGGCCCTGGAATTTTGCATTAGGAGACTGAGTAATCACCAATTTACACCTCTACGTTCAGATACAAGTCATCCTCTGTCAGATATAGAAGGATGACCTGGCCTAAGAATTTATCTCAGGTCCACAAATTTACCTGGAAAAAGTTTAAAGATGTAATTTATTTTCTCTGTGCCAGTTTGTATCTGGCCTTAACTAAGAGGGGGACAGGCTTGTTGCCAAACCTAAAAAAGTCCACTTCCTTCCAAGACCTCACATTGGTATGAAATTGGGTAACCAGTAAGTAATCACAGACCCGTTTCCTATAAAGCTAGTAGCTGTTTGAATTGATTGTTTGAATTCAGTTTACTGTCACAGGGCAATATTTCAAATATCAAGTCATGCCCTATTCTTTTTGAAAGTACATAAGCCAACACTTTTCTGCATGTATATGTTATTACAATCTGCATATTTTATAATTAAATAATTTATCTGAAGCCAGGCATGATGGTAGTTACCAGGTAGTCAGGGGTTTCCTTGTTTCCTTGTCCTCAAGAGTTATCACAATAGAAGGTCTGAGACCACCATAGTTTCAGTAGACACCTCCTGGGGTAGCAGATTTGATAACACTAGAAAGATGTCCAGCCTAGATTAAGGCCGGGCTCACACTTTTTTTTGCGGTTTCCCCGCATCCAATTCACATGACAGGAGAGTGTGACCAGCTCTCACCGGAACTGGTTCACGTAGCTCCGGGGCGGCCACACTTAAAAAGGGTCCTGTGCGTCTTTGGCTCCAAATCAGGTGCGAATTCTTGCAAAAATGTGGACCTGATTCACACATGAATCGGTGTACATGGATGCACCGGACCCCCTGCTGTGAGCCATGGCTGCAGCAAGGGTGAACCCAGCCTAACATTGGTGGGAGTGGGGAAATGGGTGAAATTCCATTCAAGTGGGTGGAGATGCCACCAGACATTGTTAAGGTCAACAGTCTTGGGCATCATATAGAGCTGGGTAGATTGAACAGATATTGGACTTGACGAGGCTTTGAGAGCCGTAAAACTGTCTTCCCAAGGAGAGAGTATTTCACTGAATTCCTCACTGATGATAATGCTATCCCGAGAATGGTGGGTTATGGTGAATTGAAGCAGTTTTTAGAAAAGAGCTTGTTGATCTATCAATCACTTGATCTGCCCACTAGTTTACAATACAGCAAGATAGCTGTCGATAGGAATTACTTTACCAGGTCTATAACCTTCCACAAGGGAACCAAAAATAAAATATCATAAAAGTAAAAGACAGTTCAATATGTTACAATCATTGCATACTTATGGCGCCCTATCTTATTTTCAAATCCACTTGTCTAAGTCCTCTGCTCTCTCTATTTCGTCAAACCGGGCCACGGTTGATAGCCTTCGTCCTTCCTTCTCCTTCCGTTTGGCGACTGATACCATCCGCTGTCTGGGAGTTAACATTACCTCAGACCCTGTTACCCTTTATGCAGCCAATTGACCCACTGCGTATGTGATTGCGGGCTGATCTACTTCACTGGCACACGCTCATTTTGACATTGTTTGGTCACTGTAGTGCCCTTAAGATGACAGTGCTACCCAGGATTCTTTATCTAATGCAGGCTCTCCCTATCCGTTTGCCTCCCTCTTTTTTCAAACACATAATTTCTATGCTCCAAGAGTTTTTTTGGTCACATTGGAAACCACGCCTTCAACTCCAGCTTCTACATCTTCCCAAACTTCAGGGTGGTGTGGGCTTACCTGATATTCGGGCCTACGATAGAGTGGCTCACCTTCTGAGGTTGGTTGACTGGCATTGCCATACTGAGGCACAGCATTGGGTGGCCATGGAGTTGGAGGATTCAGGCAACACGGCAAAGAGTTGGCCGTGGATTACCTCGCCACTGCCAAAGGTGCATAGTAATCATCCTACCTTAGGAAGCACATTACAGGTGTACAGGGAGGCTTCCCATTGCACATCGATCTCCCCATTAACCTCTCCCATGATCCCTATTCTAGGCAATCCGGAATTCGAACCTGGTCTCTAGAGCCCTTTGTTTCTCCATCTGGTGTCCGGTGGCCATTTCCATCTCTGGGACTTTTTGGGGTTGGATGGTAAAGTCCCCCCCCCCCCTGCAATTGCTTCTGCTGCAGACCCTCCCTTAGACTTTTGGAGCGGTCTTCAACTCC
Organism: Pelophylax lessonae; assembly: GCF_965119305.1. NCBI lineage: Eukaryota > Metazoa > Chordata > Amphibia > Anura > Ranidae > Pelophylax > Pelophylax lessonae. The sequence goes on from NC_138770.1 coordinate 48,307,858, forward strand.
GGCACTTTCTCCGTAAATGCTCTCGTCTACCAGGTATCTCTCATCAGCTTATGGAGCAGTAATGTAGGTGCCATAGGAGGGTACTAACCCACCATAGTCTCTCTATCATCTATGATGCCCTGATTCTACCAGCATCTGATTTTATCCCTACCTTTCTCTCTCAGTGGGAATTCGATCTTGCTAGGCAATTTACCGGCTCTCAAAAAGAGAAAATCCTCCACTTTGTTCAGATATCCTCAATAGCTACAAAGGTCAAGGAAGCCATTTAAAGGATTTTGACAAGGTGTTATAGGGTGCCCACAACCCTACACCGTTTTTTCCTACAGGTGCCTGATACGTGTTGGCTGTGCAATGCCGGCCGAGGCACCATGTTGCACATTTTCTGGGAATGCCCAAAACGTAAACCTTTCTGGCAAGCAGTGACCAGTACTATCAAACACCTGACTAATGTCGACCTGACAGACAACCCTGCGACTTGCTTGCTGCACCTCACGCAATGGCCCATCAAAAAATACAAGACCTCTCTTACCATCCAGCTTTTAAATCTGGCCAAGGCATGTATTCTTCTGTGTTGGAGGTCTGTGCATCTGCCTTTGGATGTCTCTTTGGTTCTCTAAAATTAACAAACTCAGGGACATGGAAGACCTTACCGCTACCCTTCATAATCAGGAGGAGACACCTGGAGACCATGGAAGCACTTTGTTTTTACGGATGACCATAAACAAGAGGTCTTGCAACATGGCTGATTTTTCTAAGGGCTGCTGAGAGGCCAGGAGTGAGAAAATCCAATCCATCACTATGGTCCTTCATGTCTCTGAGAGTCCTTGTTTCTTTCCTCCGTATGTGCTTCCCCTCCCCCTTTTCCATCTATTTCTCCCCATCTCTATCAGTAGTATGTTGTTTTCTTTTTGCTCATTTACACATTTAATTTGTAACACAGACAGAATTAAAAAACAAAATTATACCCGCGCTACACAATGTGAGAAATTAATATAAAGGTGTAATAATATGCAGCTGCTGCAAACGCTAAGAAAATCTTAGGAAAATGTGATAAAAAACAAATTTATGCAGCGCTAGCTCCAATAAAGTGTTTGAGTGCTGAGGTACATATATACAATAATCAATAATTAATAAAGTGCATAAAGGTGAATTATCGTAAACACAACAGTGCTAAGTGCTAAGTGCTAAAGAATATCTATGCAATGACCAATATATTAAGGTGCATAAATCCACATGAGTGATTAAATACAGTCCAAGTGTATATTCAGTGCTTGGGAAAAGGAATCCTTATAGTGATCCAATTAAGGTGCCAAGGTGCCAAATAATTCTGGTGCTTGCAAAGTGACAGGTGCCCCTCAAGGTTCCCTACTCACCAGATTGCAGATAAAAAAAGACCTTCGAGATTTTTGCACATTGCCCGGGATCTTTAAGGACCAAAACTTCTCCTATGTAGCCTTCAAACTTATTTGGGTCTGCTTCTGCGAACTCCGATCCTCCCCAACCGAAAAGTGAGCGGAGGTTGGGGAGGATCGGAGTTCGCAGAAGCAGACCCAAATAAGTTTGAAGGCTACATAGGAGAAGTTTTGGTCCTTAAAGATCCCGGGCAATGTGCAAAAATCTCTAAGGTCTTTTTTTATCTGCAATCTGGTGAGTAGGGAACCTTGAGGGGCACCTGTCACTTTGCAAGCACCAGAATTATTTGGCACCTTGGCACCTTAATTGGATCACTATAAGGATTCCTTTTCCCAAGCACTGAATATACACTTGGACTGTATTTAATCACTCATGTGGATTTATGCACCTTAATATATTGGTCATTGCATAGATATTCTTTAGCACTTAGCACTGTTGTGTTTACGATAATTCACCTTTATGCACTTTATTAATTATTGATTATTGTATATATGTACCTCAGCACTCAAACACTTTATTGGAGCTAGCGCTGCATAAATTTGTTTTTTATCACAGACAGAATTAGAACACAGGGATCTACAGGAAACCTCTAATACATTGTATATATGGAAAGCCCTAGCCAGCCACTTGAAGGTCCTTTCCTTTTTCTTTTCCTTCTTCCCAAGTGCTTACTCACCACACTGCAATAACTTTAATATGTTTTTAAAGATAAAATTCTCATAGAAGACGTCTGAAGATTGGAGAAATCCAGGCGGAGTCAATCATGCTGCACACCAGAGACACTTCACCTACGGCCAAAACGGATTCCCTGCAATTGTCTAAAGATTCCTTCATGCAATACAAATGCTGCTACTTAATAAAGATATTTAGAAATATTGCCTGTTTACGCAGTGTTATTATTCGTTCTAGGTGCAGAAAACAATCTACAAAAACACTTATGAAAGTTGTTTTCTTCTTTTTGAAAGCAATTATTATGAAAATTAGGTCTTTAGAATGGTTCCTGGCCATCATCAGTTCTTCTCTGCTGTGGTGTTTCTGCCTGGCTGTGAAATAGAGGTTCTCCAGAAAGCTGACCCCTTTGAGTGCATTCAGCTACACATCAATTCCAGATCAGCAGATCCCCCATTTACTTCAATGGTGCGATGTGGTTGACAATTCTGGGGCTGTGTTAGACCTGCTTTGTGTTTCTGGATGCAGTACATCCTATTGAGATACCTTTGCTTTGCAGACAAAGAAGGGCAAACACACCCCCAATGTCATACCTTCCAAGTTCTCTGATATTGTTTTTATACCATTTTTTTATAGCCCTGATGTAGAGAATATATGAAGACCCCTTGTTCTGTCCTTGCTACATGTTTCCCTGTGTGTAGCTCGACATACAGCTAAACCTTCCTGGTCTGCAATAAGTCAGACTGAGTGTCATTTTGAAGCTTTTATAACAAAAAAGGGTGGGGTGAAACTATTGAGAAAAAAACAAATACAGATACATTTAATGAGTATATGAAGTATACAGAAATACATTGAATAGGCTAGGCTGTAGATGGCGATAAGTAATTCTCACCAGTGATGCTGCATTTAGGGGATGCGAGCGGATGCAAGTTTTAGTCCAACATGTGCTTTGATAGCTGCTTCCATCTTTCAGTCTCTAAGATGGAGTCTGAGCTCCCAGGATGCACCAGTTTCTCTTCCTTAGATTAAAGAATGATGGGAACTTTTGTTAACCGCTTGCCGACTGCGCACAGTATATTTACTGCGGCAGTCGGCCCCGGCCAGGCAGAGTGACGTAGGTCTACGTCGCTCGCCTGTCACTCCTTCCAGAGCCAATAGCGGGCGGGCGCGCGCCCGCCGAGGCGCGCGCCCGCCTCGGCTCGTTCACGGAGGAGTGCGGGAGTGTGACTGGCGGACCCGATGTCCGCCGGTCACACTACGATCGCCGCTACAGCGGGAGAAAGACAGAGCGGCTTGTGTAAACAAGCCACCTGTCAGTTCTCCCTGTGTAAAAGTGAAGATCAAACAGTTCTACTATGTAGAACTGTTGATCTTCGTTTTTACACTAGTAGACCTGTCCCTACACAGTTAGAATCACGCCCCTAGGACACACTTAACCCCTCCCTGTCCAATACTGTTAACCCCTTCCCTGCCAGTGTCATTTTTGCAGTAACAGTGCATATATATAGCACTGATTACTGCAGTAATGTCACTGGTACCCCCAAAAGTGTCAAAAATGTCAGTCAAGGGTCCGATCTGTCCGCCGCAATGTCGCAGTACCGCAAAAAAAATCGCAGATCACCGCCATTACTCGTTAAAAAAAAAAACACCAAAAATGACAAAAATCTTTCCCTTTGTTAGTAAACGCGATAACTTTTGCGCAAACCAATCAAAATACGCTTTTTGCGATTTTTTTTACCAAACATAGGTAGCGTAAAACAAATTGGCCGAAAATTTTAAAAAATTTTGATTTTTACATTTTTTTTTGGGGGAATTTCATATAAAAAAAAGTGAAAAATATTGTTGTTTTTGCAAAAATTACGCTCTTTTTTTGTTTATAGCGCGTGATCGAAAAATCGCACAGGTGATCAAATACCACCAAAAGAAAGCTCTGTTTGTGGGAAAAAAAGGACGTGAAATTAGTTTAGGTACAGCGTCGCACGACCGCGCGATTGTCCGTTAAAGTCACGCAGTAAAAAATCGCAAAATAACCCCTGGTCTTTTAGCAGGAAAATCCTCCGGTGGTAAAGTGGTTAAAGGTGAACATTTTCTAGTTTCTGCAAAAACAGTAAGCTCCATTTTATGGTCAAATCTGATATTGCAGGAAAAACAACTTAATATCCTGCTGGAGGCAGAATGCCCCCTATATGGTCCCACAAGTAGGTTCAAGGCAAACACCTATTTTACCACTAAGAACCCTGAAAGAGGGGGAGCCATAATCTCCTGAAACATGTTGGCTGCACAGCTTTTGCCAATCTCTAACAAAGTCTGGAACACAAATTTTCATGTGTATGACATTTCGTGTGAGGCATTCCTTACCACACACACACTCAAACACATCCATGCTAAGGAACCAACCTGCCCAGTACCTCCAGGCATCAAGCAGACCTCAAATGTTTCTTGCTCTGTTCATATGTGACAGTATGGAGATTCAATTAGAGAGGGGCAGTCTGAAAACAAACAGTCTCTGCCTGTACTCTCTCATTAGAGAACTGATACATACCATAAACATTTATATTCGCCAGCACACCATGGATCTTGCACAGCAGTCCAAAGAAACGTTTTATTGCAAAAGGATCACATCAGGATAAGTGTAACGTTTCGGAGTCACGCAGGACCCCTTAGTCAGGCATGTGATGGCACATGACTGACGAAGGCGTCCTGCGTGACTCCGAAACGTTACACTTATCCTGATGTTAAACACCAGAATTGGCAGCTCCACCACTGGCACCCTGTGCTTTTCACAGATGAGAGCAGGTTCACCCTGAGCACATGTGACAGATGTGAAAGGGTCTGAAGAAGCCGTGGAGAATGTTATGCTGCCTGTAACATCATTCAGCATGACCGTTTTGGTGGTGGGTGAGTGATGGTCTGGGGAGGCATATCCATGGAGGGACGCAAAGACTTCTACAGGCTAGACAATGGCACCCTGACTGCCATTAGGTATCTGGATGAAATCCTTGGACCCATTGTCAGACCCTACACTGGTGCGGTGGGTCCTGGGTTCCTCCTGGTGCATGACAATGCCCGCCCTCATATGGTGAGAGTATGCAACCAGTTCCTGGAGGATGAAGGAATTGATACCACTGAATGGCCCCCATGCTTGCCTTAAATCCAATAGAACACCTCTGGGACATTATGATTTGGTCCATCCGATGCCTCCAGGTTGCACCTCAGTCTGTTCAGGTTAGTGATGCCCTGGTCCAGATCTAGGAGTAAATATCCCAGGGCACCATCTGTTATCTCATTAGGAGCATGCCCTGACGTTGCCAGGCATGCATACAAGCACGTGGGGGCCATACAAACTACTGAGGACCATTCTGAGTTGCTGCAATGAAATTTCAGAAAAATGGACTCAACTGCTGCATCAGCCTTCTTGGTTGATAATTTTAATTTCCATGTAACGATGTGGCATCTTTTCATTCCTAACACATTACCCAGTCCATACCAGTATAGATCCTAACACATTACCCAGTCCATACCAGTATAGATCCTAACACATTACCCAGTCCATATCAGTATAGATATCCAGCATGATATTTTTCCCCATTGAGATCTGATGTGTTTTCCAAGTGTTCCTTTCATTTTTTTGAGCAGTGTATAACAAAGTCTGATTTCCATGTATAGCATTTCACACTCAGGACAGGAACATGGCTTCCCCTGTATGAGATTTTCTGATGTCTGTGAAGATTAGACACCTTTGAAAGGGTGGCGCTCTTGGTGACGCACGCCGTTAAGTAGAGGAGATGTGGCGGCCATCTTTTTGGTTGTCCAGCACGGAACGCCGCGTGAAGGTCTTATTACCAATTTGTGATGCCTGTTTACATTTCAACACTGTAAGTGTTTTTTTATCTTGTGTGGGAATAAAAATTTTAAGCAGTCTGCGCCATGAAAGTGTCCCTGCTCTTCTGTGTTATATTAAAGTTTCTGTTAAAGGTGAACAGTTTCTAGTTTCTGCAAAAAACAATAAACTTACCACTGGCTCCATTTTATGGTCAAATCTGATATTGCAGGAAAAACAACTTAACCACTTGCCGACTGCCTCACGCCGATCTACGTCGGCAGTCAGCCCCTCACAGGCAAAGTGACGTAGGGCTACGTCACTAGCTTGTGAGGGTTTAGGGAGCGAGCGCGCGCCCCCGGAGGCGCGCTCTGGCTCCCGCACGGTCACGCACCCCCCCCCCCGCACGTGTGACCGGCGGACCCGATGTTCGCCGGTCACTCAGCGATCGTCGGGGGAGAGGGAGAAAGTCAGGCAGCTTGTGTAAACAAGCTGCCTGTCATTCTCCCCTGTGTATGACAGATGATCATACGGTTCTACTATGTAGAACCGTTGATCACTGTTCATACACTAGTAGCCACAGCCAATCACAGTAGAAAGCACGCCCCTAGGGACACACATAGCCCCGCCCTTTCAAAAAAAGTTAACCCCTTCACTGCCAGTGTATTTTTACAGTAACAGGGCATATGTATAGCACTGATTACTGTAGAAATGTCACTGGTAACCCCAAAAGTGTCAAAAATGTCAGTCAAGGGTCCGATCTGTCCGCCGCAATGTCGCAGTACCGCAAAAAAATTCGCAGATCGCCGCCATTACGCGTTAAAAGAAAAAACAACAAAAATGACAAAAATCTTTCCCTTTGTTAGTAAACGCGATAACTTTTGCGCAAACCAATCAAAATACGCTTTTTGCGTTTTTTTTTACCAAACATAGGTAGCATAAAACAAATTGGCCGAAAATGTTAAAAAATTTAGATTTTTACATTTTTTGGGGGGGAATTTCATATAAAAAAATGTGAAAAATATTGCTATTTTTGCAAAATTTATGCTCTTTTTTTGTTTATAGCGCATGATCAAAAAATCGCACAGGTGATCAAATACCACCAAAAGAAAGCTCTGTTTGTGGGAAAAAAAGGACGCCAAATTTGTTTACATACAGATTCGCACGACCGCGCAATTGTCCGTTAAAGTCACGCAGTGCCGAATCGCAAAATACCCCCTGGTCAGGAAGGGGGTAAAATCTTCCGGGGCTTAAGTGGTTAATATCCTGCTGGAGGCAGAACGCCCCCTATATGGTCCCACAAGTAGGTCCAAGGCAAACACCTATTTTACCACTAAGAACCCTGAAAGAGGGGGAGCCATAATCTCCTGAAACATGTTGGCTGCACAGCTTTTGCCAATCTCTAACTAAGTCTGGAACACAAACTTTCACGTGTATGACATTTTGTGTGAGGCATTCCTTACCACACACACACTCAAACACATCCATGCTAAGGAACCAACCTGCCCAGTACCTCCAGGCGTCAAGCAGACCTCAAATCTTTCTTGCTCTGTTCATATGTGACAGTATGGAGATTCAATTAGAGAGGCGCAGTCTGAAAACAAACAGTCTCTGCCTGTACTCTCTCATTAGAGAACTGATACATACCATAAACATTTATATTCGCCAGCACACCATGGATCTTGCACAGCAGTCCAAAGAAACTTTTTATTGCAAAAGGATCACATCAGGATAAGTGTAACGTTTCGGAGTCACTCAGGACCCCTTCGTTAGGCATGTGATGGCACATGACTGACGAAGGCGTCCTGCGTGACTCCGAAACGTTACACTTATCCTGATGTGATCCTTTTGCAATAAAACGTTTTATCTGACTGCTGTACAAGATCCATGGTGTGCTGGTGAATATGTAGGTTTATCTGTGATCCAGTGTCCAGCTGGTGATCGCTGCAGCACCCACAACAGATGTGCCTATATCCAGGAAGGTGTGCAATGGGAATATGAACTATTCTGATACATACCATGCCTGCACCCTCTTTAAATGTTTACTTACAACAGACCACCAAGAAAACCCATCCGTTTAAAAACTTACATGCTTTAAGAACATTTGAAACAAAATGGAACCCATTATGGTTTCCCTTTAAGTCTTAATCTGGGTTTGGCCATATCCAAGAATAATGTGTTAATGAAAGGTATGGGTAGAGATTTCCAAGTGGCAGCTGCATGTCAGAAGGCTCTGGGTTAAAATTGTTCAAGGTGGACATTGGGGTAAAACTGTATTATAAAAGGGAAACTTACAGTAATTCTGGTTTAAAAAACAAAACAAAAACATTCTATTGGAGTATGTATTCTTAACTCAGAATAAGTCCCTTCTATTGCTATCAGACTCCTCCAAATCTCCAATTTTGTGTTTTGCTTCTGTAATCTGACTTCCTGTTAAAGGGTGACTACATTCATTCTCTCTGGTCCCACTTTATGTAGGAACTTAGCCATCCTCTTGCTTGAGATGGACTATGGAATTTGTAGTGTGCTATCCACTTGAGGCTGGGTTCACACTATTGTGAATTGGAAGCGGGTTTCTCCGCATCCAATTCGCATTTCAGGAGATTGTGACCGGCCTTCTATGGAGTCAGTTCACATACCTCGGGAGCGGCTCTGGTGCGAATTGCGGAGGAGTCCTGTGCATCTTCTGGTCCATTTCAGGTCCGAATTTAGCCCAAAATTCAGACTGAAATTGGACCTGAAAAGCTGAACAGGGACGCACCGGACCCCTGCTGTGAGCCGCTGCATGCAGCAGTGGGAACCCAGCCTAAGGACCAGGCCTATTCTGACACTTTTTGTTTACAAGTAAAACACTTTTTTTTTTTGCTAAAAAATTACTTAAAACCTCCCAACGTTATACATTTTTTTTTTTTAGCAGAGACCCTAGAAAATAAAATGGTGCTCGTTGCAATTTTTTTATGTCACACAGTTTTGGCACCCGGTTTTTCAAAGATAATTTTTTGGAAAAAAATACACTTTAATGAATTAAAAAAAAAAAACAATATATACCCTGATTTTTTTTGAAAAATATGAAATATAATGTTACGCTGAGTAAATAGATACCCATTATGTCATGCTTTAAAATTGCACATACTCGTGGAATGACGCCAAACTATGGTATTTAAATACTCCACAGGCGATGCTTTAAACATTTTTACAGGTTACCAATTAAGGGTGACTTTGGAAATGAGAGGTGCTGGAACCAGGGATGTGAGCTGGTGGAGTTGGGAAAGGGAGGTGCTGGAACCAGGAATTGGAGTTGGTGGGGTTGGGAATAGGAGGTTCTGGAACCATAGAAGGGAGGTGGTAAAGCTGGGAATGGGAGGTGGTGAAGCTAAGAATGGGAAGTGGTTGAGCATGGACCCCTGCAGTATAATAGCATAATGTGCTAGTATACATTGCATACTAGCACATTATAAAAGATTTACCTTAGAATGAAGCCCTCCAGCCAGGGACATAACTCTAGGGGTCACTGGGGTCACAACTGCGACCCAGCCCTATGCTGCAGGGGACCCATGTGGCTCCCCTGTCACATTTGTCTACACCTGGATAGGAAAGGGGGGGGCAGCATATAGAAGAACCATTCTCCTCCATTTTCCTCCTGGCTCCTGAAGCCCCTGAAAGCCCTGCAGGTGCCAGCAGGAAAATGGAGGAGATTGGTTCTTCTATATGCTTACCTGCCACCTCTCTTATCTAGCCTGGTACTAGGTGTATCCACAGTTGAGACGGTCTGACCCCCTCTCACCGTCACAGGTTCCCTTTTTTCAAAACAGCAACTAATCCATCTAGGCAAAATAACACCGGCATAGCATAACACCCCCCCCCCCATAATACATGAGCCAAGGCTTAATGCTGGGTAAAAGATACTTTATTAACCAGTTTTAAACACTATATATACAACACAGGGACACATCCCCCCCTCCTGACCAGGTGTTAGATATAACCTTTTTGGGGCTAAACAAAGTACAGGCAGACAGTCTGTTGATTCACTGAACGCTGCTTTCTCTTTCGGAGCAGGAACTATACTTTTTATTACTCTTTTGAGGCATAGACAAAACACGAACTCACAAATGTAACACTGCCATCTAGTGGTCATACAATGTAATAGGCACACAGCAATGACATACAGTGGTTGTTGCTGATTAAATACAAACCTTGTATGCTAACACCAGGTCAGGGCCCGATTACATATCATGTAGATGAGATTGTGTACAGAAAGACAATCAACCTGTACCAATTATCTAGCCACCTGGACAGAAGTTCATTAGCAATTAACAAGGACACCTTAATACACAAACAATAGGAACACCCCCAGGGATAGACTGCCCATCTCCAATACCAAAGTACATGGAACAGAGGCCAAGGTAAATAGCTCTTTCAATGAACATATTCGGAATCAAACAGGCCAGGGACAGTCTTCACATATTTCTCAAGACACATTCCTGACAAACATTACTGTCCCATTTGAGTAATCCAAACTAAATGTACGAAAGGAGTCCAGAGTGATAGGGTTCTCCTTCACACTGCTCCCCCCCTTGCTTACAGCTCCGGGAGACACAGTTGGACCCATTTTGGGTCGACTTGGGGCTGTCCGGGTTGTACCTTGTAGAACTTAGGCCACCAACTCAGTCTGTCTAGATAGGCCATCAGCATTCCCGTTCAGCTTGCCCGGTCGGTAATGTATGTTAAAGTCATAGGGTTGCAATGCAAGACTCCTGAGAAGACGGGCATTATCCCCGGCAACCCGATTGAGACAAACTAGAGGATTGTGGTCTGTGATTAGAGTGAATGCACGGCCATAGAGATAGGGTGTTAATTTCTTCACAGCCCACACGAGAGCTAGGCACTCTTTTTAAAATGGCTGCATAACTGACCTCCCTGGGCAGTAGTTTTCGGCTCGAATAGGTGACTGGATGCTCCCCCCATCCTCTCCAACCTGGCTTAAGACTGCCCCCAGTCCAAACATGGAAGCATCTGTATGGACGATAAACCGTTTGTTAGGATCAGGGGCAGCGAGAACTGGTGCATTTACAAGAGCTTGTTTCAAGGCTTGGAAGGCTGTCTCACACTCCGAGGACCACAGGACCTGTCAGGGTAAGTTTTTCTTCATTAGGTCTGTCAGGGGTTTGGCTAGGGTGCTATATTCAGGGACGAAGCGTCTATAGTAACCGGCTGTCCATAAGAAAGCCATAACTTGTGTCTTGGTACGGGGTGTAGGCCAGTTGGCAACGGCCTCGATCTTAGCGGGTTCTGGCCGTTGCTTCCCACATCCTACCCGATGGCCCAGATACTAAACTTCTGCCATACCAATGTGACACTTGTCTGGCTTCAAGGTCAAGCCGGCTGCCCTGATCCTATCTAGTACAGTCCCTACGTGTTTTAAGTGAGCCTCCCAGGAGTCGCTAAAAATCGCTATGTCGTCAAGATATGTGCACGCATAATCCTGGAGACCATCTAGGAGGCGATCTACCATCATCTGGAATGTAGCTGGGCATTCTTCATCCCGAGCGGCAAAACGGTAAACTGGTATAAAGCGTGATGAAGGCCAATTTCAGAATGGCATCCTCGACTAGGGGATTTTGCCAGTAGCCCTTGCATAAGTCAATAGTGGTTAGATACTTCCCTCTAGCTATCCGGTCCAATCGTTTGTTGCCCTGGGCATCGGATAGGCGTCTGTGACCGTCTTATCGCTAAGTCGCCGGTAATCTATGCAAAAGAGGGTCGTACCGTCCCGCTTCAGCACCGGTGCCACCGGTGAAGCGCAAGGGCTTTCGGAGGGTTCAATGACTCCTAAGCGAAGCATTTCATTTATTTATTTCCGTATCGCTTCCCGGACTGCCTCAGGGAGGCGGTAGGGGGCTGCCTCAAAGGAGCCTGGCGTGGGGTCTCTACCCGGTGGGTTGCTAGTCTAGTGTACCCGGGTTCCTGGGAGAACGTGGCCTGTTTGGCTTCCAGGAGGGAGTTCGCTTGGGTCCGCTCCTGCGGTCCCAGTCGTTCCCCCAAGTGTACCCGCACTATGGCCCTTTCTCTCTGGTCACTCCCTAGCAAATCAGGTAAAGGTAGGGTATCCAGATCCTCAGATGCTGGGGCACACACAGCCACCATGTCTTCCTCTCTACCTTTGTATTCCTTGAGCATGTTGATGTGAAATGTGCGCTTCAAGTCCTCATTCTCACAACTGGCTACTGTGTAGTAGTGTCCCATACTTTCCCAATATTCTTGTAGGGTCCCTGCCAGGAAGCCTGCAGTTTTTCTTGTCGGATTGGTTTAAGTACCATAACCCACTGTCCAACGTGAAAATGACAATGTCGAGCCCTCCGGTCGTACCATACCCGCTGGCGCTGCTGAGCTGCCTGAAGGGTCTCGTGCACCATCCGAGTCAACGCCTCCATACTGTCTCTCAACTCCAGTACGTATGGTACCACCGGGGTCCCTGCTGACTCTGTGGGCCCCTCCTAGTGCTCCCGAATAAGGTCTACAGGCCCCCTCACTCGCCTCCCGTATAACAGCTCAAAGGGGGAGGTTCCTGCGGCACCTTTCGATAGGCAAAGAGAAGGTGAGAGAGGAATCGCTCCCAATCTCTGCAAGCGGCCATGAACGTCTTTAGCATCTGCTTCAGAGTTCCATTGAACCGCTCACACAGACCGTTAGCCTGGGGATGATACGGGGAGCTCATCAGGGGTTTTATCCCGCAGACCTTTCATAACTGATGAGTCACAGTTGCAGTGAACTGAGTACCCTGGTCAGATAGGATCTCTCGAGGAAATTTGACTCTTGAGAATACCTTGACCAGTGCATCCGCCACTGTCTTGGCTTCAATATTGGGTAGCGCTACTGCCTCAGGGTATCTAGTGGCATAATCTACTACGGTGAGAATATAACGCTTACCGGAGCGACTAGGTTAAGCTAGGGGTCCTATTAAATCTACCGCTACCCGACTAAAGAGCTCTTCAATGATGGGCATGGAAACCATCTTAGCTTTAAGGTGGTCGCCCCTCTTGCCCACGCTTTGGAATACTTCCCACGTTTGACAATATTGTTGGACATCATTGGAGATTCCCAGCCAGAAAAAGTTTTGGGTTAACCAGTATGAGGTCCACCGTATTCCTAAATGTCCAGCTAATGGGATATCGTGCCCAATCTTCATCAGCTCCTGCCTATATTTTTGGGGAACCACTAGCTGGTGTTTCTGTATTGGCCCCCGGTGCATTTGTCCCTGAGTCAGTGATCCTTTACAACCTGCTATCCTCCCACACATACTGTTCCCCCTCCAGTCCCCCTTGATCCGATACAGCTTTTTCCCTGTATTTTAGTAAGGTGGGGTCTCCGGCTACCTCTTTCCTAAAATCCTCAGGGGTATCCCAGGGTAGGAGCTCTACCGTCATGGTTGGGGAAGTATGTCTTACCTTGGCCTCTGGAGTTTCGGAGTGTTTTTCTGCAGCACGGCTCTGGGCTCTGGTAGTGACAGCTTAAACCTCCTGATTGGGTGTAGGCATAAATGCAGATGTAAGGGGACCCAGATCATTGCCGAGTATCACATCCGCAGGCAAATCGGACAGCAATGGATTTGCATGGCTGCTCGTGGTTGTTGAGCAAATGTCTCTGAACCAGTGTGATGGTGGCCCCTGTATCCTGAAGGCCTTGAACAGTCTGGCCATTAACCATCACCAGTTGACGGTGGTGTTACCTTCATGGAGGAACCCCAGAGGTTCTTCCCTGGTTAACTCTCGGGCCTCCCAGGTAATGGGACCTGGGTAATTGATGGAGTGAACCGCTGCCATTGCGTTACCTGATGGACGATTCCAATTAGATTGAGGTTGTTCCATTGGGCAATCCCTGCGGTAGTGTACCACCTGTTTGCACCCGGAAACAAAGAGATCCTGTTGTCTGTGAAGGTCGATTTACTTCGGCCGCAGGTCGCTGAGGTGGTTGATAGCTCCCCCTGGTTGTTACGCTGGTGGCTCGACCCAAATTGGTTGTGGTTTGAGGGAGGATCGTTCTGGCTTACAGGCATCAGTGTATTCATCTGCAAGCCGGGCCGCCTCTTGCAAGGTGAGGGGGTTATGGTCCCTCACCCAATCCCTTACATCTGGTTGAAGCAACGTGAAGAACTGTTCAAGTAGTACCAGTTGTAACAATTGCTCCAGGGTGGTAATCTGACATCCATTCACCCAGTGTGTGGCTGTCCTATGCAGCTGGCAAGCCCACTCTGTGTAGGAGTCTGACTCTGTTTTCCTGGAATTTCTAAATTTCCTCCGGTATACCTCTGGGGTTACTGCGTACCTGGCTAGGAGAGCTTCCTTCACCCACTCGTTGCTGTTTATGTCCTTATCAGGGATGGCTCTGAAGGCCTCAGCTGCTTTGCCAGATAGTTTTCCTGCCAAATTTGGAACCCATTCTCCTTCTGCTACTTTATGCAGGTCACATTGTCTCTCAAAATCCACCAAATACCCATCAATCTCACCTGTATTCTCCTCAAATGCCTTAAACACACTGAATGGAATTTTCCGTGGTTCGGGGTTAGAGCTGGAACCGTTCGGTGCAACCGCTGTGGTTTGCTGTGCCTCCACTAAGCGGATTTGTAATTTCCGTCGTTTATTCGCATTTTCGTTCACACTATCAATGATGTGAAAAATAATTTCAGGCGAAGGATTTGGCCCAAACAACGCCAGCCGTTCCCTGATTTCTCTGTCCACTTCGCTTTCTTCTGCACGAATAGCCGGGTTTGCCGCGACCAAGTTCTCCCGGTCCAGCTCCATTAGCTCACTTATGATGAGACGCTTGGCTTTATTACTGGCAATACCCCCACAAGCCTCCAATATTTCCTTCAAAGTGTTGCGTTTGAGTTGAGTGTAGCAACTGCCCGTCTCCAATACCAAAGAACATGGAACAGAGGCCAAGGTAAATAGCTCTTTCAATCAATGAACATATTCAGAATCAGAATCAAACAGACCAGGGACAGTCTTCACATATTTCTCAAGACACATTCCTGACAAACATTACTGTTCCATTTGAGTAATCAAAACTAAATGTACGAAATGAGTCCAGAATGATAGGGTTCTCCTTCACAACGATGTTGACAAAAGACAAGAAGTCGTCTCTAGCTAGGACCACCAGCTCTGCCTCCTGGCTCCACCCTACCGACTCCAGCTCCGACATCTTGCCTCCAGGCTACTTATACTGCCGGGCAAGGTTAGAGCCTCCAGTGGTAAGCTGTCATGGCTCCCAGCACTTACATCTTCACCCGGTCTTCCTTCCGGGTTTGCGGGCTTCAGCTGTTTAACTGGCCGGGCTGTGATGACAACACTCCCACGCATGGCTCTTTCAATGGATGGCACACCAGCTATTGAGAGCACAGTGCAAATGCGTTGGTGACGCCACCAGCTGCTGCTTTAGTAAAATTTCTCGGAAACGGTGCACGTTTAGGAGATATTTATTGTACCTACAGGTAAGCCTTATTATAGGCTTACCTATTGGTACAAGTAAGCCATGGGGGGTTTATTACCACTTTAACTGCAGTAAAGGAAATTTAGGTCACCCACTTGCCTGTGTAGTCTACCAAATACTGCCTAGACAGAAATGCAAATCTTTGAGTCTTCTTTTGTACTCTTCTATTGTATGGGAGCAAGTGCAGCCCTGTTCTCAGTGCCTCCCTTCCTTCTACCATATAGGAGCCCAAGGTCAAGTACTGTATATTCCACCATGGTAAAGTAAATAGGAAGAATATTCATTTGCGTACATCTATTGTAGAGGAGCAGGTTCTGCCTGTTCTCAGTACCTCCCTTCCTTCTTCCATATAAAAGCCCAAGACCAATTAAATTCACCTATGTCATTATATAGGGACACAGTTAAGCAAATTAGAATGTTTCTAAGTGGCAAAGTACATAAGAAACATTCACCCATTATGAGAGGATCTTCCCTGTTCCTGGTGCCTCCCTTCCTTCTTCCTCATATGATCTATATAAAAGCCTCCTCATCTCACTGACTTCTCAGAGAGATTTCTAGGAATTGAAGATGTCTCCAGAGACCGGATCCCTCCTGCTACTCCTCCTGTTCTGTGCCGGAGCCACTGCTGTCAGTCTAACCACTGGAGCCGTGGATAAAGAAGCTTTGGGTAAGTATTTGAAATAATGTAAAATACAGGTAATGACTCAACCAACTTATCAATGTATATGTCACATTGTTACATAGTTAGTGAGGTTAAAAAAAGACACCAGTCCATCCAGTTCTATCTATGATGAGTGTGTGTATAAGTGTTTATGTCAATAGTACATTGTATACCCCTGTATGTTGTGGTTGTTAAGGTGCCAATCTAATATTTTTTTTAACTTATTGATGCTCCCCGCTGACACCACTGTTTGTGGAAGAGAATTCCACATCCTTACCGCTCTGAGGGTATAGAACCGTTTACGCAATTTAACCACTTGCCGACCGCCGCACGCCGATCTACGTCGGCGGTCAGCCCCTCACAGGCAAAGTGACGTAGGGCTACGTCACTAGCTTGTGAGGGTCTAGGGAGCGAGCGTGCGCCGCCGGAGGCGCGCTCCCGCTCCCGCGTGGTCACGGACCCCCCCCGCGCGTGTGACCGGCGGACCCGATGTCCGCCGGCCACTCTGCGATCGGCGGGGGAGAGGGAGAAAGTCAGGCAGCTTGTGTAAACAAGCTGCCTGTCATTCTCCCCTCTGTATGAGAGCTGATCATATGGATCTACTATGTAGATCCGTTGATCATTCTGCATACAGCTGAAGCCACAGCCAATCACAGTTAGAATCACGCCCCTAGGGACACACACAGCCCCTCCCTCTCAAATAAAGTAAACCCCTTCACTACCAGTGTATTTTTACAGTAACAGTGCATATATATAGCACTGATTACTGTAGAAATGTCACTGGTAACCCCAAAAGTGTCAAAAATGTCAGTCAAGGGTCCGATCTGTCCGCCGCAATGTCGCAGTACCGCAAAAAAAATCGCAGATCGCCGCCATTACGCGTTAAAAAAAAAAACAACAAAAATGACAAAAATCTTTCCCTTAGTCAGTAAACGCAATAACTTTTGCGCAAACCAATCAAAATACGCTTTTTGCGATTTTTTTTTACCAAACATAGGTAGCATAAAACAAATTGGCCGAAAATGTTAAAAATTTTGATTTTTACATTTTTTTTGGGGGGAATTTCATATAAAAAAAAGGGAAAAATGCTATTTTTGCAAAATTTACGCTCTTTTTTTGTTTATAGCGCGTGATCAAAAAATCGCACAGGTGATCAAATACCGCCAAAAGAAAGCTCTGTTTGTGGGAAAAAAAGGACGCCAAATTCGTTTAGGTACAGCGTCGCACGACCGCGCAATTGTCCGTTAAAGTCACGCAGTGCCGAATCGTAAAATAACCCCTGGTCGTTTAGCAGCCAAATCCTCCGGAGGTTAAGTGGTTAAGGTTAAAAAGCTTTTCTTCTCATTTAAGTGAATGGTCACGAGTCTATTTATATTCCCTTTTGCTGAATAGTTTGTTCCTTATGCTAGGCTCACCAGTTCGGTATTTGTACATTGATATCATATCCCCCCTCAAGCGTCTCTTTTCCAGAGAGAATGAGTTCAATGCTAGTAGTCTTTCCTCATAGCTGAGATCCTCCATTCCCCTTATTAGCTGTATTGCCCTTCTCTGGACTTTCTCCAGTTCCAGCACATCCCTCCTGAGGACCGGTGCCCAGAACTGGACAAAATACTCCAGATGCGACCAGACCATAGTCTTGTAGAGTGGGAGAATTAACGTTTTATCTCCAGAGTGAATCACATTTTTTATGCATGCCAGTATTCTGTTGGCTTTGCTTGCAGCAGCTTTACATTGCATGCCATTGCTGTGCTTGTCGTCTACTAGGACCCCCAGGTCCTTTTCCATCTTAGATTCCCCCAAAGGCTCTCCCCCTAGTGAGTAACTTGCCTTTGTATTTCTGGCACCCAAATGCATTACCTTACATTTTTCAACATTAAACCTCATTTGCCATGTAGATGCCCCCATTATTTTGTTCAGGTCTTCTTGTAAGGTTTCCACATCCTGCGTAGAAGTTATGGCTCTGCCTAATTCACTATGGTCCGCAAATACGGAGATTGAGTGGTTTATCCCATCCTCTAGATCAATTATGAATTCATTAACCACTCTACTACCGCTCACAGTAATACTACTGCGGCAGAGTGGCTCGTTCCCGTCCAGTCACGTAGTATTAACGTGACTGGACTCCTCCCCTTCTGGGCGGCGCTTGCGCGCCGCCGGAGGCTCGCTCCCGCTGTTTTCATTCACAGCGGGAGTCGGGCCAGGGGAGGAGCAGCGGCGATCGCCGCTGCTCTTACCCGATCGTCGGGGATCGAGTCTGGAGATCCGCCCGCTGTGTGTAAACACAGCGGGCGGATCTCCATAGTGACAGGGAGTGACAGATCGGACTGTTCAGCATAGCTGGACATCCGATCTGTCCATGAATCACATAGTCACCTCCCCCCCTACACGTCAGTAAGCACCAGGCATACATTAACCCCTCCCTCTCCAATAAAATTAACCCCTTCCCTGCCAGTGTCATTTTTACAGTAACAGTGCATATATATAGCACTGATTACTGCAGTAATGTCACTGGTACCCCCAAAAGTGTCAAAAATGTCAGTCAGGGGTCCGGTCTGTCCGCCGCAATGTCGCAGTCCCGCAAAAAAAATCGCAGATCGCCGCCATTACGCGTTAAAAAAAAAAACACCAAAAATGACAGAAATCTTTCCCTTTGTTAGTAAACGCAATAACTTTTGCGCAAACCAATCAAAATACGCTTATTGCGATTTTTTTTACCAAACATATGTAGCATAAAACAAATTGGCCAAAAACTTTTAAAAAAATTGGTTTTTACATCTTTTTTGGGGGGAATTTCATATAAAAAAATGTGAAAAATATTGTTATTTTTTCAAAATAAACGCTCTTTTTTTGTTTATAGCGCAAAAAGTAAAAATCGCACAGGTGATCAAATACCACCAAAAGAAAGCTCTGTTTGTGGGAAAAAAAGGACGTAAATTTCGTTTGGGTACGGCGTCGCACGACCGCGCAATTGTCAGTTGAAGTCGCACAGCGCCGAATCGCAAAAAGTGGCCTGGACGGAAGACAGCAAAATCCTCCGGTTGTAAAGTGGTTAAATAGGATTGGTCCCATGACAGATCCTTGGGGGACCCCACTTTCCAAACCAGACCATTCCGAGTACTCCCCATTTATTACCCCCCTTTGGACTCGCCCCTGAAGCCAGCTTTTAATCCAGGTGCTCACTCTATGGTCCATACCTACGTACCTTAGTTTGTACAGTAAACGTTTGTGGGGAACTGTATCAAATATGTCTTGGATATATAATCTTCTTGCCAACCCCCTCACAGTAGATGAACTATGAGCACAGCCAGGCAGCACAGCCAGGCACCACAACATACTCATATGCCGCAGTGTACTTCCTGGTTTTCATTGCTGACCCTTGCTGTGATTGGACACAGCATGAGTTTAGCATCAGGTTTCAGCCAATCATTTTGGCTGAAACCTGCTGATCAGCTGTGTCCAATCGCAGGCAACGTTCTGTGTGTTTACAAACACACAGAACTCTGTGTACACTAAACAGCGATCTGCCTGTTTCTTCTCCCTGGAAAGCAGGGAAAAAAAACTGCCAGATCTGTTAGTAAAAGCAGCACACATTACACACATTACACTTGTTAGGCACACAGTTAACCCCTTGATTGCCCCCTGATGTTAACACCCCCCCCCCCCCCACTCCATATCCTCCCTCCCAGCACGAATTCCCCTCTCCCAATCCCCCATCCTAGCACAACCCCCTCAAATTTCCCCTCCTAGCTCAAATGCCCCCTAATCATCCCTACTAGCACAAATCCCCCTCCCAAAATAAAAGGCCCCTCTTAGCACAAATCCCCCCACCCTTCACCATAACACCTTTTCCAGCACAAACCCCCAAGTCCTCCATCCTAGCAAAAATCCTCTTCCCCATCCCCTTTCTCAACCCCCCCTAAAGTGCCAAGGGCTGCCGCCCCCTCCTGCCCACCCCTTGTCCCTGCTGGAGACTGCAAAACCTGATGCCGCTCTCCATAGAAACCAATCAGCTTTCAGGTTTTTCTTTGTCAGAAGCTGATTGGCTACCATGCACATCTGCACCAGATCTTGCACTCTTCAGTTTTTGTAAATCAACCATTATGTCCCTGCACTGTTAGGCTTTTACCAGAATTTAGGAGCAGCAGAGTTTAGAGGCAGTTAAAACTCCTCTCCTGGAGCTTTTGGGGAAAAAACCCTATAAAACACCAAATGTGTCTAAACTTACCTAAACGTTGGGCGTATTTAGCACTACAGCATTTATTTATTTCAATGGCCAGAATAAATTCCAATTCTGGCCAAGGAAATAGATAAACACCCAAAACCTACAAATGCTGCTAAACTCTGGTACACTCACCTAAACTGGTTTGAAAAAATGCAGCTTAGGCAAGTTTATAATGCTGTTTTTTTTCCTGTCAGGAGAATAGGCATTCACAATAAACCAGTGTGCATGAAGCCTACAGCTCTACCTAAGCAATCCATTTGGTTTGTACCAAGTCAGGTAGACTATCATGGTTGGAGGATCTAAAGGAGCTTGTAAAATCAGACAGAAAGGTGGGCAGCCAGCTGAACAATCGCAAGTCTACAATGAACTGGAAAAAGTGGAAGGCATGGTACCGCCTCCCCATCATGTCTTAATTATTATTCAGCATATGACGTCACTTTCAGTCCGGTGCTGCGCTCCACAGAGACCAACACTATATGGCCAAACTGTATGGACCCCTACCCATCACACCTTTAAGCAGTTGCACCAATGTCTGTGGCTTTAACATTCTCCTCTCTTCTGGGGAGCCTTTCTGCAGAAGTTTGGACAGGTCTGTGAGAATTTGTTCCCTTTTATGAGGTCAGATATTGATGTTGGATGAGAAGACCTGGCTCACCAACGGTGTATCAATTCATCCCAAAGGTGTTCAGTAGGATTGAGATCTGAAGGTATTCAGTAGGGTTGAGATATAAAGGTGTTCAGTAGGGTTGAGATATAAAGGTGTTCAGTAGGGTTGAGGTCAGGGCTGTGTGCAGGCCACTCCAATTTCACCACATCAGTAGGGATGATCGAACTTTTGAAAAGTTTGGTTTGGCCAGAACACCCGAACTTCCCGAAAGTTCGGGTCCGGATTCCAGAACCCCATTGAAATCAATGGGACCCGAACTTCGGTAATCAAAAAACACAATTTTGAAGCCCTAAAACCAAATAAATGCCCCTAAAAAGTGCCTAGGGTTCTGGGTCATGCCCCAGGGACTATTAATCACACAAAGAAAAGTTCTTAAAAATTGTCGTTTTTGATAGAGAGCCAATTATTGAAAAAATGATTGAAAAAAAAAAAGAGATTTCTTTGGATTTAGTGTCTGGGGGGTCTAAAAAGTGTACCTGTGAAGTTTCAGCTCTGTAGCATGTCCAGAACCAGAAATAAAAAGATAATTTTTCTTAGAATTTCAATAGCGCAGGGATGGGGCTACGCTCCTTTCACACCTGGGCATTTTTGTTTCAGGCGTTTATTGGGCATTTTTTGGGCGTCTTTGGAGGCAGGCATGACATCTTAACTTCTGTATAGGGGTATATATATATATTGTGAGGGATTAGCTCGGTGGCAGGTGTGGATGACCCCTTGGGGGGGTTCGTTACACAGGGAGATAGCCGAGGAGTGGTTGAAAACAACAGTCTATGGTTTATTCTTCCAATTTCTTCAAACAAGTGCATGCATCAAAAACAGCATAAATCAAAAATAAACAAATTAAATCCTGGCCACTGTGGGCGTCTACCTTCACACACAGGAACCTACCTAGGGAGTCTGTCCCAACCTACTGCTGGGCAGACACTGCTGATCATACAGCAGACAATCAATAGTCCATTTATTTTCTCTTCACACAGAAAATGTCCATTTGTTTTTCTTCACACAGAAAAAGTCCATGACCTCACCTTGAGAAGTCTTCAGCTGACTGCTCTCCTCAGCGCACATAGCTTCAGTAGCCAGCTCACTGCTCTCTTATACTCACACAGCTTCAGAAGGCAGCGATCAGTAATCATCCTCTGGATAACTTATAGATGCCTTAATTGCCTCATCCTGAACAGCTGAAGTCTTTTCAACGTCCTTACACCTTTCTGGCTACCTCTGCAGCCGACACCCTATAGTAATTGGTGAATTGTCTAAACCAGGTGGAAATGTATCTCCTGTCTGTGATAACATCCACAGATTTACCTGACTTCCTGTCACAATATATATATATATATATATATATAGAATCAAAAAACACAATTTTGAAGCCCTAAAACCCAATAAATACCCTAAAAAGTGCTTAGGGTTCTGGGTCATGCCCCAGGGACTATTAATCACACAAAAAAAGTTCTTAAAAATGTTCGTTTTTTTATAGAGAGCCAATTATTGAAAAAATTATTGAAAAAAGAAAAAAGAGATTTCTTTGAGTTTAGTGTCTGGGGGGGGGGGGGGGGGTCTAAAAAGTGTACATGTGAAGTTTCAACTCTGTAGCATGTCCAGAACCAGAAAAAAAAGATAATTTTTCTTAGAATTTTTATTAGCGCAGGGATGGGATTCCGTGCCTTTCACACCTGGGCGTTTTTGTTTCAGGCGTTTATTGGGCATTTTTTGGAGGCAGGCATGATATCTGAACTTCTGTATAGGGGTATATATACAAACACACACATATATATATATATATATATATATATATACACACATACACACATATAGGTGTGAAAGGAGCAGAACCCTATCCCTGCGCTACTGAAATATTTTGCAGGTGATACCTGTTACCCTTGCAGGTGATGGTGTTACCCTTCTTACCCTCCAAAGACGCCCAAAAAATGCCCAATAAACGCCTGAAACAAAAACGCCAAGGTGTGAAAGGAGCGGAACCCTATCCCTGCGCTACTGAAATTATTTCAGTAGCGCAGGGATGAGGTTCCGCTCCTTTCACATCTATATGTGTATATATACATATATGTGTGTGTGTATGTATATCCCTACACAGAAGTTCAGATGTCATGCTTGCCTTCAAAGACATCCACAAAAAAGCCCAATAAACGCCTGAAACAAAAACGCCCAGGTGTGAAAGGAGCGGAACCCCATCCCTGGTCTACTAATAATTCTAAGAAAACGTATCTTTTTATTCTGGCGGTCACCCTGACATGGAAGAGTTCTGTCACACTGGCATAGCAGAGTCAGTTCACCCTAAACTACACTACGGTCACCCTGACACTTAACACTTTCCCTACAGAAACTAGATTATTGAATCTAACTATAGTGGTATATAGTACCCTAACTACACTGCATATCCCTTTCCTCACACTAATAATTGCTAAATGACACTGGAGCAGCAGGAGTAACAGAAATGCTTCCACTCTCTTCCACAGCCTCTCTATTACAGTGCTAGAGATTTGGCGGGGCTATGTTATATACTGGGGGGCGTATTCACTACTGATTGGCCTCTGGACCCCCTAGTCACTCCAATCACATTCCTAGCAGACTCCTGCCCCCTCAATTGGCTTTTACTCACGCTTCTGGTCCAATCACGGCTTTTAAAGCCCAGTTCCTGTCCTATTGCATTTTGGGTGGTTCTGGTGCCGAATTCCGAACTTTTACCGCAAAAAGTTTGGAATTCGGCCGAATTTCGAACAGTCAATGTTCGGGTCGCACCGATGGTCGACCTGAACCGTTCGATCATCCCTACACATCAGACTGGTCAAAGTATGTTTTTAAAGAGCTGGCTTTGTACACAGGGGCGCAGTCATGCTGGAACAAAAGGGTCTTCCCTAAATTGTTACCACAAGGTTGGAAGCACAATGTCTGTATATGGTAATGTTTCTCAAAGGACATTACTTGGTCATGTGCTTTATTTTATGCACCTGGTTTTGGATGTCCAAAAAACTTATATAGCGATGTGATGGTCAGGTATGTACAAACTATTGGCCAACAAACTTATATAGCGATGTGATGGTCAAGTGTGTACAAAATTTTGGCCATGTATTGTAGTGTACAATATATATAGGTGCAGGGCTGCATCCTTTATATATTTTATACAGTTCTTTCCTACCGGTAAATTGTGCTAGCTGCTTGTATATACTGCCATTGTAAAAATGGGTAAGTGTGTTATATTTATGTGATGTATTATAGTATACCTGAACCTTGGAGCTCTCTAAAATGGAGTTGTAAACACATATCTATGGTTCACCCTTTAGCCCCCTCAGGAATAATCATCCCGCTGCAAAAACCTGGAAAGTGTCCCGTAGCTGTGAATTACTCAGGTGGTGGCTTCATGTTGGAACATGAATGTAAGAGAGACCAAAACTGCAAAGGGAAGAGCAAGTGCTGCTTACACAGGGGTAGAAGACAATGTCTCCTGCCATTGGAAGGTAAATGTATATAATTTTTCTAAGAATACAATGAAATTTATAAAGACATGATCTGCTCTGCTTGTGTCTGAGACAGAGATTTGTGCTACTCTCCAGATATATCTCTACTTTCTCCATGCTTCCTATTATAAAAAGGCTGTTTACAGAGATAAGTAGCTCAAGCTGAAATTTACACATAAAGTGAGTCAGAGCAGAGACTTCTCCTCCAAGATAGTATTTCCTCCCCTACCCCCCCCCCCACCCCCCCAACTCAAAAGGAGGCAAATAATACTCTGTTGTCTTTTTCTGTGAATCCTTTGTAATGTATTAAATTAAATGTAGTACACACAGATATAGAACTTCCGTTTATATATATATATATAAACTTTTGATTCATAAATATTGTGCCCGGGCTGCTCTCATCACCCTTCATAGTCCCAGAGTGCCCTCATTGCCCTTCATAGTCCTGGCTTGCTCTCATCACCTTCATAGTCCCAGCCTGCACTCATTAAACCCTCATAGTCCCAGCCTTCACTCATCACCCTTCATAGTCCCAGCCTGCACTCATTAACCCTCATAGTCCCAGCCTTCACTCATCACCCTTCATAGTCCCGGCCTGCACTCATCACCGTTCATAGTCCCAGCCTGCACTCATCACCTTTTATAGTCCCAGCCTGCACTCATTAACCCTCATAGTCCAATTCTGCATTCATCACCGTTCATAGTCCCGGGCTGCACTCATCACCGTTCATAGTCCCGGGCTGCACACATCACTCTTCATAGTCCCGGGCTGCACTCATCACCGTTCATAGTCCCAGCCTGCACTCATCACCTTTTATAGTCCCAGCCTGCACTCATTAACCCTCATAGTCCCAGCCTTCACTCATCACCCTTCATAGTCCCAGCCTGCACTCATTAACCCTCATAGTCCCAGCCTTCACTCATCACCCTTCATAGTCCCGGCCTGCACTCATCACCGTTCATAGTCCCAGCCTGCACTCATCACCTTTTATAGTCCCAGCCTGCACTCATTAACCCTCATAGTCCAATTCTGCATTCATCACCGTTCATAGTCCCGGGCTGCACTCATCACCGTTCATAGTCCCGGGCTGCACACATCACTCTTCATAGTCCCGGGCTGCACTCATCACCGTTCATAGTCCCGGCCTGCACTCATCACCGTTCATAGACCCAGCCAGCACTCACCACCCTTCAAAGTCCCGGCCTGCACTCATCATCCTTCATAGTCCCAGCCTACACTCATCACCCTTCATAGTCCCAGCCTGCACTCATCACCCTTCATAGTCCCAGCCTGCACTCATCACCCTTCATAGTCCCAGCCTGCACTCATCACCCTTCATAGTCCCAGCCTGCACTCATCACCCTTCATAGTCCCAGCCTGCACTCATCACCCTTCATATTCCGGGGCTTTACTCATCACCCTTCATAGTCCCAGCCTGCACTCATCACCCTTCATAGTCCCAGCCTGCACTCATCACCCTTCATATTCCGGGGCTTTACTCATCACCCTTCATAGTCTCAGCCTGCACTCATCACCCTTCATAGTCTCGGCCTGCACTCATCACCCTTCATAGTCTCGGCCTGCACTCATCACCCCTATGGTCTGTGGGCGGGGCCATCTCATACCAGTGCACATGAGGTCTTTCACATTCTTTTCTGTGTGCAGATGCCTCCCTGTCCCACGATACATACACCTGCTCAAGACGTGACATTTTGAAGGAGACACCACATTGCAGTGTCCTGTTTCACCAGTTCAGCTAGACTCCACCACTCATGTTGCAGTGACAGAGCTGGTCCACGCTGGTTACCAGCAGAAACCCCAATGCGCACATAATTAACTCTTCCGTACCTTACAGTTAGGTCCCTAGGGTCTCCGCCACGTGGGTCTGGTCCCGGTTGCTGGGGCACAGACTGCTTTCTTCACTATACTTGAGACCCATCACCCCTGCTGTTACCACTGTCCCACCCTGTCATATCACCCTTCTCTTGTACTTGTTACCCCTAGCAATGGCATGTCAAAACTTCACCACCATGTACTCCTTTAAATAACTTCAGACCAGGCATGACAACGTTCCAAAAGCTTTACTTGAATAATGTGAGATAACAGTTCAACATCAAGTGCAGTATTTCCCTAGCATCACTAGTCCCTAGCTACAGGCTTGTGTGCTGCCCTGGCATACCTGCTTAGGAACGAGTCCATGGCTGGTATCTTCTAGGGGGGCTGCAAGTACTAGCATTCCCCCTACACGTGGAAGTTTCCAGGGCACAGGCTTGTACCAGCTCTGCTGAAATCGGGAACAGAAGCACTCTCTCACATTCGCCTGGCTGTCAGTGTCTTTTCTTATCATGCAGCAGGCTGTGTGTTGTGGGACTACAGGTCTCAGCAGCCCCAGGCCTGTTGGAAGGCTTCTAAGGCAGGCAACCCCCAGTGAGGACAAACAGGATAAGAAGGTAGCTGAAAGCAGAGATGGAGAAAGCCCTTGGGTGGTTTCTGGAGGGTTGAGTTACATCTCAGCTGCCAGCCTGTCTTTGCCTCCATGTGGCTCGAACTCCTAAACACAGCTCCCTCCTGATTTATATGCACTGAGAAAGGGAGGCAGAGCCCAGCAGCAGTCCCCCAAGTGAAAAGGCCAAGAAATAAGTTAACCTTTTCCCTCCCTGTCGGGTAGCAGCTATTCCAACCTGCTTCCAAGCAGCAATTTCCAACCTGCTTACAGGTCCCAATCTGCATTCATCACCCTTCAGTCCTGGGCTGCTCTCATCAGCCTTCATAGTCCTAGCCTGCAATCATCACCCTTTACAGTCCTTACCTGTACTCCTTACTTTCACTGTCCCAGGCTGCACTCACCACTAGTGTTGAGCGAACACGGACTGTATTATTCGGGTCTGTACCGGATAATTGGATTTTTGTTACCCGGACACGGACCCGAAAACTTTACTTTATGTTCGGGTTTAAAATCCGTGTTCGGTAATTTTATTTCCTGTTTTGTATGTAATGGCGCGCTTTTAATGGCGGGCTTTCAACAGCCAATCAACAAGCCTTTAACTGGTGTGCGCCATCACAGCCATGCCTACT
Source organism: Pelophylax lessonae (assembly GCF_965119305.1). Classification (NCBI taxonomy): domain Eukaryota; kingdom Metazoa; phylum Chordata; class Amphibia; order Anura; family Ranidae; genus Pelophylax; species Pelophylax lessonae. The sequence goes on from NC_138770.1 coordinate 48,335,348, forward strand.
AATGTATTAGTAGCTGTGATTGGCCAGCTGAAGCATGTGACCCATGTCTTTATAAGCTCGAGAGACACAGCGCTGTGCGTCAGTCTGCTGTAGTGTAGGGAGAGAGCAAACATAACGGTGCTGGCTGCTGCTGATTAGGGACAGACAGGGTAAAACAACATTGTGCTGAAAAGAATGCAGGGACAGGTCGGAGTGTAGGCAGGGAAAGATATTTGAGCATTTTAGGGACAGGCTGGAGAGATTAGGCAGGGAGAGATTAGGAGACACAGGACAGAACAATCGTCCGTTAGTGATCTACATCGATTTTGCTGTGTGGGGGGTGGTGCAGTGAACAATCTTTTTGCCCTCACTTGAGCCCACTGAGGAGGAAAAAAATATATTTTTATCAGTCTGTTGTGTGCAGCGTTCAGCTATATTTTACTACAGAGTGCTGTTCTAATCTGTTATTTAAAAATTACAAATTTAAAGGGGATTTTTTTAAGAGCACTTGCCATGCTCTTAACTACATTTTGCTGCCATTTGCAGCACTCTAGCCCTTTCCATTGGTGTTTTAGAGCCATTTTAGTGCCTGAAAGTTCGGGTCCCCATTGACTTCAATGGGGTTCGGTGTCCGGGTAAATTTCGCAAAAAGTCCGGGACACGGACCCGGACTTTTTTTTCATGTTCCGCCGAACACGGACATCCAGGTGTCCGCTCAACTCACCACCCTTTAAAACTCTGACCTGCGCTCATCACCCTTCATCACCTCAGTCTGTATTTATCACCCTTCATCTCCTCAATCAGTACTCATCACCCTTCATCTCCTTATTCTGTACTCCTCATCCCTATATAGCCTTGGACTTTTCTCATTCTCTATTTCCTTCCATCCTTATCACACCAATTTTCTGTCTCTGCAGCCAAGAGAAATGCCTGCCCATACTACAATAACGGTGTGTGTGCAACTACGAAATTTGGACCCTGGTGCTACCAGGATGTCGAATGCCAAGGCACCGACCGCTGCTGTGACTTTGAATGCAGGCTCCAGTGCACGCCAACAGGGAAAGGTAACCGAATGTCTCTTGTGAATTGGAAATTGCTGTATACCCAAATATATTATCACTTAACTTTATGAAAGCATTGCAGTATAATCCAGTATTTTATAGAGTTTAGATATCTGAACCTTAAAGGAGTTGTAAAGTCAGAAGGTTTTTTATCTTAAATCATTCTATGCATTAAGATAAAAAAACTTTTGTGTGCAGCAGCCTCCCTCAGCCCCTCTAATACTTACCTGAGCCCCATCTCTATCCAGCGATGTCCACAAGTCCCTCGGCCTTTCGGGGGTTTCCCCCCTGATTGGTTGAGACACTGGCTCCCGTAGCTGTCAAATAAAGTCAATCAGCCAATCAGGAGAGAGAGTGGGTGGGGCCAAACAGTAGCTCCCTGTCTGATTGGAAACATGGAGCTGCGGCTCGGCTTGGGTGCCCCCATAGCAAGCTGCTTGCTGTGGAGGCATTCAACAGGAAGGAGGGGCCAGGAGAGCCAAAGAGGGACTTGAGAAGAGGAGGATCTGGGCTGCTCTGTGCAAAACCAATTGCACAGAGGAGGTAAGTATAACATGTTTGTTATTTATTTATTTATTTTTTAACGTGATTTTACAATCACTTTAATAATATTTTAGCTTGTAATTATATATGTAGATGGGCAGCTGTGGTTCCTCATACATATACATGCCTTGCTCCCAGCTGTTATTTTCAGAGATGGCATAAGTAAGCAGTGCAGCGCATAAATGTGAATAAATTTGTATACAAAATAAACACACCATAATGAGCATTAATAAGTGCAAAAGTGAATGAAAGGTAAAAAGTGAATCAAAAGTAAAAGTTAAAAAGCCCACAAATATGATTCCTTATATGCTTGAAAAGAGATCCAGGAGTAGCCAAAGTGACAGGAGGCTTGCTAGAAAACCAGAGACCCCCTTATGCAAGGTGGTCAATGCTTGTGTATGTTCCCCTGAAGACGTCACTTATGATGACGTAACGTGTAAGTAGGAACACGTACACACGCTACGAACAACGGCCATTTTTGTTACTGGAGGAAGGGATTATCTTGTCCTTCTGGCGTTCTGCATGCAGTTCACAAGTTTTATCATGAAAGTGCAATTTTTCTCTTAATAAATTATCGGGTTTTACGGTATCAAGCTATGTTGACCTTTTTTTGCATACGTTCTGGTCTGCTGAGAACAAATGGGAGATTGCTTGATCATCGGATATAACACATATTGCCACCAGGATTTCCATGTTCTGGCACTCGTTTTCCCCTGGTTATGCAAGCGAGCATTGACCACCCAGCATAAGGGGTCACTGGCTTTCTGGTAAGCCTCCTGTGTGGACTTTATGTGGACTGCAGTGTCACTTTGGCTACACCTGGATCTCTTTCAAGCACATAAGGAATCATATTTGGGACTTTTTATCCTTTACTTTTGATTCACTTTGGACTTTTTACTTTTTACCTTTGATTCACTTTTGCACTTATTAATGCTCATCACTGTGTTTATTTTGTATACAAATGTATTTACATTGTTTATGTATGCAATGCACTGTTTACTTATGATATTTTTATATATCTGGAATCAGAGATATTAGTGTTCAGCTGCATCACCTATTAAGGATCATCAGTGCAGATTTAGGTTTCTTTTATTCATGTTCAGAGATGGCATTTTACAGCTTGAATCAACCAGGGCCGCTGATAGGGGGGGCATCAGTCCTCCTGTAGGGGGCCCGGGCACACAGGAGGGCCCCAAGAGCATAGGGAATCAGTGCGGTCGGGCGGAGGGGCAATTACAGAAGGAAGCCCTGTGGGGCTCTCTGCTTTCAGCTGCTGCAGAGAGTGACACAGACACAGGGCATCATTCCTGTAATTGCTCTGACACCGATCCCCCTCCCTGTTCTGCCTGCTTCTAACTCCCCCCCCCCCTCCCGTGTGCCCCACTTTCACTTTTTTTAAATTCTTTCTATAGTTTTTTTTTTTTTGTTGAAGTTTTATAACTATATCAAGTACAAGAAATAAAGTAGATTCAAAAACATATTAGATTCAAGAACAGAGCTTTCCATTGGGTGAGACCATTATTACCACTCAGTAGAGAATGGTTAAAGGTATTCATCACTTTGTGTAGCAATAACACAGTAACGTTAAGAATACTAAATGAAATCCATACCAGGTAGAGTGTATCAAGAATAACAGTAACAAATGCTAGGTCAATCACTTTTAGGCTTTATGTATATTGCTGCTCTAGACCATTGCGACCATGGTTGCCACACGGATAGGGTTTTGAAATATTTACTCCTGCTAGATGCCATCATGAGTTTGTAACTATAATGTGTGTTCACCAAGTCGAGGGTATCCTCAACAAACAAAAAAATGGTGCTATGCACCTATCTCCTGTGCTCTGAGAAAAGACCTTCTGCCCAACCTAGGCCATACACATGCGACTACCTGAGACTGTACAATTGGCTTCTCCTGGATGCTTCAGCCTTGCAGCCCCTTCAAGACCAGGGTAGTCTGGGACCACCGCAAACAAAAAACAAACACAAGGGTGCACCGGCCTAGCGCATTATCCTCAATAAAGACTTTATTAAAAAAAAGGATAAAATTACTAACAAACGAGTTCTTGGTAACAGCATATCTCAATAATAAGTTGCCATCAGCGTCAGAAACGGAAGGTGAACCGTCCTTGATGGCTGGACATGGCTAATTGAGTTCTTGGTAAAAGCATATCTCAATTAGGGATGATCGAACGGTTCGGTTCGACCATCGGTTTGGCCCGAACATTGGGTGTTCGAGGTTCGGCCGAATTTAGAACTTTTTGTCCAAAAAGTTCGGAATTCGGCAACCAGAACCGACCAAAATGCAATGGTTCAGGAAATGGGCTTTAAAAGCCTGTGATTGGACCAGAACCATTAGCAAAAGCCAATTGAGGGGGCAGGAGAATGCTAGGAATATGATTGGAGTGACTATGGGGTCCATAGTCCAATCATTAGTGAATACGCCCCCCAGTATATAAGATCGCCCCCGCCAAATTCCTAGCATTGTTATACAGGACATGGAAGAGAGTGGAAGCAGTTCTGTTAATTTTACTTTAAAAGTGTCATTTAGCATTTATTAGTGTGAGGAAAGGGATATCTAGTGTAGTTAGAGTGCTCCTTTACACTTTAGTTAGCTTCAAAAATGTAGTTTCTGTAGGGAAAGTGTGAAGTGTCAGGGTGACCGTAATGTAGTGTAGGGTTAACTGACTGCTATGGCAGGGTGACCGAACCCTTCCATATCAGGGTGACCGTAATGTAGTGTAGGGTGAACTGACAGTGACTGCTATGGCAGAGTGACCAAACCCTTCCATATCAGGGTGACCGCTATAGAGAAAAGCTAGTTTCTCTCAAGTCACTTTTGCTGCAGTAATATGGCTTCGCCGCCGCCAGCATTCTTTTTGGCTGCAGGCATTGCTAGTGATTTCTTGAGCACATGTTTGGAGTCAGACATGACATCTGAACATGTGTATAGGGGGTATATATACACACCCATGTCTGTATATATACACCTAGACATATATAGGTGTGAAAGGAGCAGAAAAAACTAATTGCGCGAATGAAATAATTAACACCAATATAGTTACGCTCCTATCACACCTATATATGTCTAGGTGTGTATATACATATAAGTATGTGTGTATATACACCACTATACACAAGTTCAGATGTTTTGCCTGCCTCCAAAGAACCCAAAAAAATGCCCAAAAAAAAGCTAGCGTCAAAAAAAAAACGCCCAGGTGTGTTGTTGCAGGCATTTTTTGGGGGTTTTTGGAGGCAGGCAAAACATCTGAACTTGTGTACACACACATACTAATATGTATATACACACCTAGACATATATAGGTGTGATAGTAGCAGAAATATATGCTTGCGCTAATTAAATCATTTACACTAATATGGTTATGCTCCTATAACACCTATATATGTCTAAGTGTAAAATACATATAAGTATGTGTGTGTACACAAGTTCAGATGTTTTGCCTGCCTCCAAAAACCCCAAAAAAATGCCTGCAACAACACACCTGGGCGTTTTTTTTTTTTTTTTTTTTTTTGACGCTAGCGTTTTTTTGGGCATTTTTTTGGGTTCTTTGGAGGCAGGCAAAACATCTGAACTTGTGTATAGTGGTATATATACCACTATACACAAGTTCAGTTGTTTTTCCTGCCTCAAAAGAACCCAAAAAATGCCCAAAAAAACGCCTGCTAGGTGTGAAAAGCGAGAAGCCACTATCCTGTGCTATAAGTGTTCTAATACAAACAATCTTTTTTTATGGTTCTGGACATGCTACAGAGCTGCAACTTCACAGGTACACTTTTTAGACCCCCCAGATACTAAATCCAAAGACTTTTTTTTTTTTTTTTAATTTTTTCAATAATTGGCTCTCTATCAAAAATCTATCAAAAATGAAAATTTTTAAGAACTTTTTTTGTGTGATTTTGTGTCTGGGGGGTCTAAAAGGTGTACCTATGAAGTTTCAGCTCTGTAGCATGCCCAGAACCAGAAAAAAAAGATCATATAGGTGTAAAAGGGGGGTACCACCATCCCTGCTCTACTGAAAAATTATCTTTTTTTCTGGTTCTGGACATGCTACAGAGCTGAAACTTCACAGGTACACTTTTTAGACCCTCCAGATACTAAATCCAAATACATTTTTTTTTTTTTTCAATAATTGGCTCTCTATCAAAAATCTATCAAAAATGACAATTTTTAAGAACTTTTTTTGTGTGATTTTGTGTCTGGGGGTCTAAAAGGTGTACCTGTGAAGTTTCAGCTCTGTAGCATGTCCAGAACCAGAAAAAAAAAGATCATTTGTATTAGTGCAATTATAGATCTGTAATATGGCTTCGCTCTTTTCACACCTTGCCGGTTTAGTAGCAGGCGTTTTTTTGGGCATTTTTTTGGGTTCTTTAGAGGCAGGCAAAACATCTGAACTTGTGTATAGTGGTATATATACCCGTATACACAAGTTCAGATGTTTTTCCTGCCTCAAAAGAACCCAAAAAATGCCCAAAAAAACGCCTGCTATTAAACCGGCAAGGTGTGAAAAGCGAGAAGCCACTATCCTGTGCTATAAGTGTTCTAATACAAACAATCTTTTTTTATGGTTCTGGACATGCTACAGAGCTGAAACTTCACAGGTACACTTTTTAGACCCCCCAGATACTAAATCCAAAGTCAAAATAAAAATCTCTCTCTTTTTTTTTTTTCAATAATTGGCTCTCTATCAAAAATGACAATTTTTAAGAACTTTTTTTTTGTGCGATTAATAGTCCCTGGGGCATGACCCAGAACCCTAGGCACTTTTTAGGGGCATTTATTGGGTTTTGGGGCTTAAAAATTGTGTTTTTTGATTACTGAAGTTCGGGTCCCATTGATTTCAATGGGGTTCTGAAATCCGGGCCGAACTTTCGGGAAGTTCGGATGTTCTGGCCGAACCAAACTTTTCAAAAGTTTGATCATCCCTAATCTCAATGATAAGTTGCCGTCAGCGTCAGAAACTGAAGGTGAACCGTCCTTGATGGCTGGAAATGGCTAAACAAATTCTTGGTGAAAGCATATCTCAATCATAAGTTGCCGTCAGAAACAGAAGGTAAACTGTCCTTAATGGCTGGAAACTGCCTATGCGTTTCGAGGTGTCCATGCTTAATAAATTGACAATGACCACTCAGAGCATTTAGACCTAGCTTGAGGGTATCCTCAATGGTGGGAGATTGGACTGATTTCAACATCTGCATTTTGCTTAGCCTAGAATTTGCAGGTCAAGTTGTTTTTGTGTTCGTTCCACAAACCATTCTTGAGTTTATTAGACCAGACCGCCTTCTTCCTTAGCTATGTGGTCCAGTTCTGATGCTCACATGCCCATTGTAGGTGATTTTGGTTGTAGACACGGGTCACCATGGGCACCCTGACCGGTTTGCAGCTAAGCAGCCCCATACACAACAAACTGCGATGCTTTGTGTGTTCTGACACCTTTCTTATAGAACCAGCATTAACTTTTTTTAGCAACTTGAGCTACAGTAGCTCCCATGGGCTTCCATGACCTTGTTGCCAGTTTGCTCGTTTGCCTTCCTTGGACCACTTTTGGTAGGTCCTGACCACTACAGGCCAGGAACATCCCACAAGAGCTGTGGTTTTGGAGTTGCTCTCACACAGTCGTATAGCCATTATTATATGACCCTCTGTTGAAGTCGCTCAAATCCTTACGCCTGCTCATTTTTTTCTGCTTTTCATTATTATTATTATTATTATTATTATTATTATACAGGATTTATATAGCGCCAACAGTTTGTGCAGCGCTTTACAATGTGAAGGAAGACAATACAGTTACAATACAGTTCAAAACAGGAGGAACTAGAGGGCCCTGCTCGTTAGAGCTTACAATCTAGAAGGGAGGGTCAAGTGAAACAAAAGGCAATAACTGTGGGGGATGGGTTTATGGAGAAAAGGAGGTACATTTGTTAGGGGTTGGTAGGATAGGCTTCTCTGAAGAGGAGGGTTTTCAGAGATCGCCTAAAAGCTAATAGAGTGGGGGATAATCGGACAGATAAGGGTAAGGAGTTCCATAGGATTGGAGAGGCTCTGGAAAAGTCCTGGAGGCGAGCATGGGAGGAGGTGATGAGTGAGCTAGAGAGCAGGAGGTTTTGAGAAGAACGAAGAGAGCGATTAGGTTGGTATTTTGAGATGAGGCTGGTGATGTAGCTGGGGGCTAGGCTGTGGATTGCTTTGTAAGATGTTGTAAGTATTTTGAATTTGTAAGTATTTTGAATTTAAAGCGGAGTTCCGGGCACAAAATTCAATTTCTAATAATTACTGCATTGTATTCCTTACTCTCCGCTGAGTCAGAATTGGATATTCCCATAGTTTTTTTTTTTTTTCACTTACCTGTTTACAGAGGTTTGTATACTCACCTTTCAAAGGACTTCCTCCCTCCTGTGCCTCGGCTCTCCTCGTCACTTCCTGCCGCAATGCGTCCTGGGAGCTCTTACTCGGCCCTCCCATGATGCACTTTGCAGTCACATGGGCGGCCGACCACTGTTCTCATTTCTTGACTCACAGGCCTACGCCCACTGGAATCAGGAAGAAGGGAAGACATTTCCCCACAACGGACTCGGCAATCCACAACAAAGATGGCGCCGCACATCAGAAATTATATAAAGTAAGATTTTATTCTTGCAAACTCATTATTTCACCATTCTAACCAGGATTAGCGGATGTATCGATGTGTAAGGGTGATTGTTAGGGGGAGATTGAAAAAAAAAAACGATTCTGTGCCCGGAACTCCGCTTTAATTTTCACACATCAACTTCATTGACAGCGTGTTCACTTGCTGTCTAATTTATCCCACCCACTTTCAGATGACATTGTAACGAGATAATCAATGTTATTCACTTTACCTTTAAGTAGTCATGATGATATGGCTGATCTGTGCAGGGCTTTTTTTTTGCAGCTGGAACTTCTGGCTTAGGCCCTCTGCTCCCTGCTTACCACTATTTACTTGTAAACATAGAAGTCCAGATTCTGTGTTTACCAGTGACAGTTTGTCTCCCAACGGCTCCCACAAATCTGATCTTGTGAGTGGCACCCACTAAGAGCATGATGGGGACAGGGGAGATGCAGGTGCCCGGGGTGCAGTACAGATGCCGACACCCCAACTGGATGATCTCCCCACAAGTGAGAGAGCCATAGCTAACTACAGTGTGGAGGTACTAGAGCCAACTGGGTGCTTCAGATTAATACAACAACAAAAGTAAGGCATGTGGAAAATAGTAGAGCTTTTAAGGAGGTGGGGCGAAGATGGGGGCAGTGGAGGGATGGGTTGCATGCAGAGGTCAGAGCTGAAGAGGTTTAAAAGTGAGATGTAGATGGGGGATGCAGAGGTAAGCAGCTGTAGAAAAAGGCTGAACTCTGCACTCTGCGTGTAGCGCACCCCTGAACTCTGCATTCTGTATGCAGCGTACTGCTGAACTCTGCGCTCTGTGTGTAAGCCCCCATTCCTGAACTCTGCACTCCTGGTATTTAATGCCCCTTTAAGACCCTCCCACTGTTAGTGAAATGTGACCACACCCACTATTTAATGCTGTTCGGAGTTGATAAAGTTTGGAGGGTCGTGGTTGAGTTCCTGTACCTATTTTCTGAGCAAAAAAGCCCTGGATCTGTGTATATATAAGCTATAGCCTACATGTGTACATCAACATAGTAGAGTCCACAAGGATAGGATTTGCTTGTCTGAATGCAACTAACATATGCCGGCATTTGGGCATGTGCGTAAAAGTGGGAAGCCATGCATCGCCAAGCCAGAGGAGCTTGGCCAACTTTATTAATCTAGCAGTAGTCACAACTTAGTTTCTGCTAGATCAATAAAGTTATTCAAGCTCCATGGGAAAAGTGGTGTGCAGCCACACATTTTTCTTATGTGAAATTAGGAGGGAAAGTGATGAACCTGGAGGTGAGAGTGAGAGAAGCCCAGGATTCATAGGCGGTATGGAGGACCAGCCTACAAACCTACCTGTGCTTTACCAAATCAGGTCCAATGTTTGTCTACATAAAGGGCTTTATTTTCTGCATCTGTATCCTGTTTCCATCCTTCTTTCAGTTTCCTGTAGATCTGGAAATCATGGAGTAAGGTATTATTTAATCTGGCTGTGTTTTGTATTGCAGTAAAATCTGGAACGTGCCCAATTCCTAAACTCGATTGTAATTTCCCCCCTCCATCACCAAAGTGTAAGACTGACAGTGACTGTCCTGGAAAGAAGAAGTGCTGCGCCCCACGGTGCGGTCTAGAGTGTGCTGATCCCTTGCCATGTAAGTTACAGTTGGCACTCAATCTCCTATCAACACCATAGGCTTCTTGAGAAGTCTATCTATCTATCTATCTATCTATCTATCTATCTATCTATCTATCTATCTATCTATCTATCTATCTATCTATCTATCTATCTATCTATCTATCTATCTATCTATCTATCTATCTATCTATCTATCTATCTATCTATCTATCTATCTAAGCAGGTGTGTCCCTATTGTGTTGAGCATCAAGGTGACATTACAGTTGTTATGAAGGTTTTTACAGAGAGGTCTATAGGGGTCTATATAGAGAAAAAAAACTGCCTGCTGAATGACACAAGCTTTCGTCGAGCTTTCATCTAGTGATCCTAATGTGGTATTTTCCTGACATACTGTACCTCAATCAGGAATATACTGCATTGTGGCCACTAGATGGAGCTGACGATCATAGAAAATAAACACATTCGACAAAATATGCTAATTCATGACAGCTGGGCAAATGCTCGTGATTTTCATTCCAGTTATTTTTTTTTTACAATAGACCCTTAAGAGTCAGATGGTATACCGTTTAAAAGAACGGGTTGATGTTTCAGCCTTTACCCCTTTTCAAAATGAAATAGGCCAAGCATGGTGAGCTTTATAAGAAATCCAAATGTGAGACCGCACTCAGGGTGATATGATGAAATCAAAGGTTCTTTATTCCTCAAAATAAAGTAGACAGACAGTGTACAAAACAGACGTGTCCGGTTGACGCGTTTCACGACATTGTTAGTCACTTACTCATAACCACACTGTGAGATTGCAGAGATCGGCAAGCATTTGTAGGTGGACAAATCAACAGGAACAGGGTGGTGTAATCACACACATCCTGAACCACTTAAGTTAATGAAGAATAAATGGAAGCTGAGCTGTTTGCGGTATCACAATGAAGACAATTAGTGACACATAGAAATCCCACTAGGGGAAACAATATAAAATTGTGAAAAAAAACATATATAAAATATTGATAAAATCACATTTGCAAAGTGGAATCTCAGAAAAACAGGCTATAGGAATGAAAACATGAAACCACACGTGTATGTGTAAATGCAGAAATACTCCTTGGATCCAAAAGCCCATCCAAACACATATTTCCTGACAGACTCCATGGCAGCACACGTGTGGGTAGGCTCCACCTCCTCTCCTACCCTATAGGACCCCACTCCCATAAATCTTTGCTCCATACCAGGAGCCGTGTTCCTTTTTCGTCCTCCTCCTGCGAGAAGGAAGTCTTACCTTATAGGACGTCTATCGGTTTTCAGGCGAGCTGGTGGCGTGTGGACCTTACTGATGTCGGATGCCTCCTGTTTTATGTCCAGCAATCTCGATATTTATCGGGTGGACCCGGGCTATATTATTTTAAATGCTGAAGATGCCGTAAATCCTGAATGAGAGGTGGGCTGCATTGATGGCCAATACGTCCTTGCTATTGAGCGGATAGGCCCTGATGCCCTGTCACACACGCATGAATTCATCCAGGCCTGAGACCGTTCGGTTATCGTCATGGTGGTAAAGTATAAAACTTTCTTTGGTTTCATTGCATTTCCTGTTTGTGCGGTGGAGCACTCCTGCGTTCCAGATCGTCGCTTAGGCTCCTCCCCCTTCCTCGCTGGACCTCCAATTGGTTGTCCAGGATGAGGCTTGGCCCTGGTATCGTCTGCGCATGCATCGCTCCCGATCTCCTATGACGCTATTGCGTCGTTTGGGGCGTGGCTTCGCGGCGCCCGGGAGATTTAAGCAGCTGTCATTCCTGTTTACAATGGGATGTCTGCGGGCGTTGCGGTGGCTTCCCCGTGCTGTTTCTCTGCTCTTCAGCGGTGAGTCATGCTTTGAACCAGGTGCAATTTGGGGTAAAAGGGATGGTGTGGAAACGAAAGTCAGTACATGTATGCTTACTTTCTTCCTGTGCAGGCTTTTGCTTCTATCTGCAAATGGATGCTTCACCCTCCCCCGGTGGCCAGTCCCTGCGCAACAGGTGAGCTAGTTTTTCTTAACCCTTACCTGCTTGCGTTGGCTGGTGGAGTGGAGCCTAAGTGTGTTTTTCTTTCCCTATTCAGCCCTTTTAGGTCTGACCAACGCCCTATTTCTGGATCAAAGGATCGTTCTCCTTCAGCCCATCGGCATTCTTCATCAAAGTCTGGTCATAGGTCTAGCTCCAGGTCTAAACGACATGAGCACACCTCCAGTTCAGTCGCACCGCGGCAATCCCGCCATTCTGACCGAAGTTCAGGGAAATCATGCTGGGGCTGTCGAGCCCGTATCCCTGAGGATAGATCCCTATGTGATACCTGTTATTCCAGGGTTTTGAGGGAAAAGCAAGACACTGCACAACCAGTGGAGGCTATGGTCAGGCGGATTGTAAAAGAATCCCTTAGAGATTGGGATTCCAGCAGGCTTTCGGGTCACTCTTCAGAGGCTCCTGGTTTCCTCCCAAGGGATGAAGTGGAGCTAGGTACTTCACAACCAAGTCGTCTGTCAGAAGATTCTACAGACAGTGAAGATGATTTGGCAGACCAGAATGTAGGTTTTGAACTTGCTATGGTCCCACCGCTAGTTAAGGCGGTTAAGGAGGCATTAAAATGGGAAGATCCAGCTGAGTCCCCAGCCAAACAGAAGAAATACTTCAAACATCTCAAAAAAGAGCGTTCCCATTTTCCCCTCCTAGGGGAATTGGGAGAAATTATTACAGACGAGTGGCAGGGAGTTGAAAAGAGAAACTCTTTGTCATCTAAGGTTTCCAGAATGTATCCCTTTAAGGATGATAAGAAGAAACATCTAGATTCCGCTCCCACGGTGGATGCGGCCTTGATGAGGTTGGTCAAACACGTGACCTTGCCATTGGAAGACTCAGTCTCATTCAAAGACGCTCTTGACAGGCGGATTGACACGGATCTTAAGAAGATTTATCTCTCCGCAGGTATGGCGTGTAAGCCGGCTCTGGCTTTGGCAGCCACATCCAAGGCAATGGAAGCCTGGGTAGACAGTGTGGAGGCTACACTTCAGAGTGTCTCCGAAGAGGTGGCCAGGAGTTTAGCCATTCAGGAGTTGAGACTGGCAACGGCTTTCTTGGGTGAGGCATCCATTGATATAATCCGCTTGGCGGCGTGGGTCATGCTGTCCTCTGTCACGGCCAAACGCGCCTTGTGGTTGCGCCCTGGTTTGCCGACCCTGCCTCTAAGCAGGCCTGGTGCAAAATTCCCTTTGAGGGTTCCTCCCTCTTTGGTAATAAACTGGACAGTGCTATCACCCGTGCCACTGGTGGTAAATCGGGTTTCCTTCCCCAGGATCGCCGGTTGATAGATCAGAGAAGACCTCAAAACAGACAAAATCCTGATCGTGCCAGAGAGGCCCGTTTTTACAGGCCGGGTCGTGAGTTCAGGAAGAACTGGAAGCGCCCTCAGTCTACAGGGCAGAAGTTCTCCAAAGGAAAATCTTCAGCAAGCCGAGAGGCGACAAAGCCTTTTGGATATCGAGCCTGTCCAGACGGTGCGGGTAGGCGCACGCTTGCTTCAGTATGCGCACGTCTGGGCAGCCTCGATCGAAGATCAATGGGCCGTCAGAACCGTATCACACGGACATGTGTGGATTTTCGACAGAAGCCCCATTCTTCGCTTCATTCCTACGGCCTTACCCCGTTCAGAAGAGAAGAAGTCAACTCTTCTTACATATGTAGAATCCCTGGTTGCCCAGGGTGCGGCAGTGCCTGTCCCAACCGAGGAATGGTTCCAAGGCATCTACTCTCCGCTCTTCATGGTCTTGAAGAAAAGCGGCTCTTGGAGGCCGGTTATAGACCTAACACACCTAAACACCTTCATCAAGAAAGAGGTTCAGGATGGAAACACTTTTTACAATTCGGCAAGTGGTACAGCCAGAGGATTGGATGATATCCATAGGCTTGAAAGATGCCTACTTTCACGTCCCAGTCGCAGCAGAAATGCAAAAATTTCTCCGATTCGCAGTGGGTCAGGTGCATCTTCAATTTACCTGTCTCCCTTTCGGGCTTACCACATCACCTCGAATCTTTTCCAAGATCTTACTGGCTGTAGTAGCCCTGATAAGAGCAAAAGGGATTCGTCTTTACCATTACTTGGACGACTTGCTCCTTCTGTCAGAACATCAGGATCAAATTCTGCTTCACAGATCTCAAGTAATTTCCACCCTTCAAAAGTTTGGGTGGCTCCTGAATTTGGAAAAAAGCCATCTGGAACCCACAAAGTCGTTGGTCTTCCTAGGGGCCCTCTTCAACACTTCCAGAGGCACTATCTCCCTTCCATTAGAGAATATTCCGACAATTCGCAACAGGATTCGTCAGGCATAATCAGCCTCTCATCTCCGGGTGTCCCAGTGCATGAAGATAATTGGGACCATGGTTTCCACGGCTCCCATGGTGAAGTGGGCACAGTGGAAGATGAGGCCCTTTCAGATGGGATTTCTCCAACAATGGAATTTCGAGAATCCAGAAGTCCTCATTCGGATAACTACGTCCATGAGAGACAGCTTAACCTGGTGGCTTCAGCGAAAGAATCTTTTAAACTGCCATTCAATCGTTCCAGCGTCCTGGTTGGTCGTGACCTCGGATGCCAGCAGGACGGGATGGGGAGCGCACTGCCTGTCGGAGGTGGCCCAGGGCAGATGGGACTTCCCTACATGCGGGGTGGTCTCGAATGTGCTGGAGCTTCGGGCAGCGTTCTGTGCTCTCCAGGCCTTTCAGCATCTGGCGACCGATGCCTCGGTCCTCCTAAGACTGGACAATACGACAGCCGTCGCCTACATCAAGAGACAAGGGGGCACCCGCAGTCCTTCTCTTCTGAAAGAAGTGAAACCAATTATGGATTGGGCTCAAAGACATCTGTCCAACTTGTCAGCCGCCTATCTTCCAGGTGCCCAGAACGTCCAGGCAGACTTCCTCTCGAGGTCTGCTCTGGACAACAGCGAGTGGTCACTCCATCCAGAGACCTTCATATGGGTCATGTCTCTAGGTTACCGTCCAGAGGTAGATCTGTTCGCATCTCCAAGCAATGCCAAACTGGAGAGATTCTACACGAGGTGGCGTTATCCCCAGGCCTACGGGGTAGATGCCCTGACGGATCATTGGAATTTTCAAACGGCTTATGCGTTTCCTCCAGTGCCAGTCATATTCAAGTTTCTTCACAGACTCAGGAAAGAGAGAGTGCAGATCATAGCGATTCTTCCCTTCTGGCCAAAGAGACCGTGGTTTCCTCTGGTGCTCCAACTGAGCTGTCGGGACCCGATACCTCTGCCAGTCAGGCCGGACCTTCTGTCCCAAGGGCCTATTCTTCACCCCTGCCCAGCACAGCTTCATCTCATGGCATGGCTGTTGAGAGGGAAAGATTGAAAGCGCTCGGTTGTCCAAACGAGGCAATCGCTACAATGATGAGTGCCAGAAGACCCGGCACGAACAAGGTCTACGAAAAAATCTGGTCCAAGTTCAAGGATTATGTGGATAGCAGATCTGGCTCTGTCTCTGACCCAGGAATCCAGGATATTTTGGGCTTCCTCCAGTCCGGACTGGACCTGTCATTGGCAGTAAGCTCCCTCCGAGTCCAAATCTCAGCCATTTCGGCCTTCACTGGGACTGCATGGGCGAAACACTCCTTGGTTCGCCAGTTCTTCAGAGGCGCTACTTGTAACGTTCATGCGTTTTTGTTTGCGGATGGATTTACAGCTGCAGAATTATTACACTCAGTAGCCTTGTAGAGAATCTGTTGAACAACATATCCAACTCTCAGGACTTCATCACCGTGTACAGCCTGTTATATACTATATATATATTAATAGATGTTTAATGGAGGGATAGAGTATATGAGGATATATAGATGAGAGACAGGCTATTGTATGGTGAGCACTAGAAGTAGTATAGGAGAGTTGCAGGTGATGGTAAGCAGATAGGTTCTGATGTCAAGTATTGTGCAGATGGTAAGAGGACACAGATGGAGTATACTTTAGACAGAGTAACCTAGTGCAAGGATAGTTCAAGGTAGTCCCAAGAGCTAACAGTCTTATGCAGATGATAGTGAATAGATAGATACAGATAGTCTTGGTAATTGCAGTAGATGACAGTAGGAGATTGGTTAGTAAGAATCCCCTGCGGGGTACTTATCACTTAGATAGGTTAGGAATAACAGTGTCCATTGGAGAGGGGTGATCCCGTAGCGGGATACGGATCACCAGCGAGGTTTCCGGCTTTAGTTCAGCAAGGAAGGTATGTCAGCAGCTCCGACTTCTCAGGCGTAGGTGCGATGAACATGTGGGTTTGAACGAGCGATGAGTGAGAGCAAACCGGCGATTGAAATAGCCGCTCATAGCGGCGCTCGGCAGTAATGTCATCGGTCTTAAAGGTGTATGCGTCCTTTGTTATACAAGATGGGACGCAAAGAGAGGAGAAATATAGGAACAAGGGTACCATAGGTACCGGAACATTACAGTACCCCCCCCCCTTAAGGCCGGCTCGGGAAGGCCTCTAGAACTGGTTTTTCCGGATATTTCGAGTGGAAATTGCGAATCAGTCTAGGGGCATGGATATCGGAGGTATCCAGCCAGGTGTCATCTTGGGGCCCATAATTCTTCCATCGTACAAGATACTGGAGTCTTCTTCTATTGAAACGGGAATCCAAAATTTCTTTTATCTCAAATTCTTCTCCACCCTCCACTTGTACAGGAGGTGGAGGTGAGATAGTAGGCCTTATTCCTTGGTTAGGAACATGGGGCTTCAGTAGAGACACATGGAAGACAGGATGTATCTTGAGGTCTGCTGGCAATGTGAGTTGTACTGCAGCTTTTCCAATAAGCTTCTCTATTGGAAAAGGTCCCAGAAATAGAGGTCCAAGTTTTTTACTAGGGATCTTTAGTCTCAGATTTTTTGTAGAAAGCCAAACAAGATCCCCAATGGCATATTGGGGAGAGGGTTTCCTACGGAGGTCGTAGTATTTTTTTTGTTGGCTATGAGCATGAGATATGGTATTGTTGAGTAATCCCAGAGAATCCTTTATCTGGGCAAGATAATCAGATGCTACTGGATTACTTGATGGTAAGATACGTGGAGGAAGGAGTGTGGGATGAAACCCATAATTCAGGTAAAACGGACTTTGCTTAGTAGTGCTATGAGTAGCGTTGTTATAGGCGAATTCCGCCAGTGGGAGGAGATCTGCCCAATCGTCCTGTAGATACGAAGTATAGCAACGCAGGTACTGTTCAATGCACAGGTTAACTCTCTCTGTCTGTCCGTTGGTCTGAGGGTGGTAGGCAGAAGTAAGGTTATGCTCTATTCGCAGTATCTGACATAGAGCTAG
This sequence comes from Pelophylax lessonae, assembly GCF_965119305.1. Taxonomy (NCBI): domain Eukaryota; kingdom Metazoa; phylum Chordata; class Amphibia; order Anura; family Ranidae; genus Pelophylax; species Pelophylax lessonae. Next base: position 48,352,543 of record NC_138770.1, read on the forward strand.
CCAAAACTTTGAGATAAATTGTGAACCACGGTCAGACAGCAGTGTTTTTGGAATTCCATGTAACTTAAAGACATGTTTCACAAGTAATTCCGCTGTTTGTTTGGATGAAGGTAGTTTTCGGATAGGGGTGAAATGTGCCATCTTGGTCAGATGGTCCACTGATACCAAGATGGTGTTGAATCCTTTGGAAGGTGGTAGTTCCACTATGAAATCTAAGGATACCACTTCCCACGGAACCTGGGTTATCGGTAAACTACAAAGTAACCCCGATGGTTTCGTGTTGTCAATTTTAGACCTTGCACAGATATCACAAGATGAAACAAACTTTTTTACGGTTGTCTTTATGTCTGGCCACCAAAATTGCCTAGTGAGTAGATTGAGAGTTTTAGTCATACCCATATGTCCTGCCATAGGTACATCATGCGACAATTCTAAGATCTTGGTTCGCATAGTAGGGGGTATGTATAATTTATCGTTGTTGTAGAGGAAGCCTTCTGCGTCAGTAGTTAGTTGTGGTGGAGGTGAATCCAATCCTATGCTGTGCAAAATCTCCTCCTTCAGGGAGCGAACGACTCCGATAATACGTTCAAGTGGTATTATAGGAACTGAGGGAACCTCAGTACAATCTTTCTCGGCTAGTCGTGAGAGTGCATCCGCTTTTTTATTTTTTTCTGCGGGCGTGTAAGTCACTAAAAAATTAAATCTCAGAAAGAATAACGACCACCGTACCTGCCGGTGGGAAAGAGTTCTATTAGTCTGAAGGTATTGAAGGTTTTTGTGATCAGTATATATCAGAATTGGCAATTGAGTGCCCTCAAGTAGATGTCGCCAATTCTCTAACGCCAGTTTTATTGCTAATAACTCCTTCTCACCTACTGGATAGTTCACCTCGGGGCTACTTAATGACTTTGAAAAGAAAGCAACTGGGTAAAGAGGTGAGGTGTTTGTTGGTCGTTGTGAGAGAACTGCTCCTACTGCCATATTAGACGCATCTACCTCCAAGATGTATTGAAGGGATGGGTCTGGATGGCATAGTATGGGGGCAGTAGTAAAGCTTGATTTCAGTAGAGAGAATGCTCCATTTGCTTCTTTTGACCAATTAAATGGTTTCTTCGTGCTTGTAAGTTGTGTGAGAGGTTTCACAATCGCAGAGAAGTTCTTAATGAATTTCCTATAGTAATTAGAGAATCCTAGGAACCTTTGTAATGCTTTGCGAGTGGTTGGCACAGGCCAATCCAGAATGCAGGATATTTTGCTCATGTCCATTTTGATTCCACTTTTAGATATAATATACCCTAGGAATAGTACTTCCTCTTTATGAAACAAACATTTCTTTGATTTAACATATAAGTTATGTGCAAGTAGTCTTGACAACACAAGTCTCACATGTTTTATGTGTTCAGGTAAGGAATGAGAATAGATAAGTATATCGTCCAAATATATTACCACACAAACATCAAGCAAGTCTCGGAATATCTCATTTATAAACCGTTGGAAGGCTGCGGGAGCATTACATAGCCCAAATGGCATTACAAGGTACTCAAACAGTCCGTAGCTGGTTCTGAATGCCGTCTTCCATTCATCCCCTTTACGGATTCGAATTAAATTGTATGCCCCTTTTAGGTCCAATTTTGAAAAGAAAGAAGCCCCACGCACCTGTTCGATAAGTTCAGGAATAAGGGGTAAAGGATAACGATCCTTTATTGTGATGGCATTTAATTGTCTGAAATCAATGATAGGCCTAAGGCTAGAGTCCTTATTGCGGACGAAGAAGAGCCCAGCAGCAGTGGAGGAAGTAGAAGGTCGGATGAATCCTTTTGCCAAGTTTTCATCCAGATACTCCTTAAGATGAGAGAGTTCATCCTGTGAGAGAGGATAAACATGTCCGAAAGGCAACTTGCTATTAGGGAGTAAATCGATACAACAATCATAGTCCCTATGGGGAGGTAGCATTTGAGCGTTTTTCTCAAGGAAAACCTCCGATAAATCCTGATAACACTTAGGAATAATGTCATCCGGCAGTACAGACAGGATCCTATCATGTGTGGGGAGGTTACACGTCGTCTCACAATAGTGAGAAGAGAAGGCTAACGTTCTTGTTTTCCAATCGATGATTGGTTGATGTATGTGTAACCAGGGAAGTCCCAAAATGATTGGAAAATGTGGTGAAATTAATACATCAAAGGTGGTGGTCTCCACATGAGACTCGTCAGCAGTTACAAGAAGTGCCTGTGTCTGACTGGTGATAGGACCAGAGGATAAAGGGGTACCGTTAATAAAACTAACAGAGACAGGTTTGGGTTTTGAAACAATAGGTATTTTATTAAGGGAGACAAAACAAATGTCAATGTAGTTTCCACAAGATCCGGTGTCAATCATAGCCTTGGTGGTGATCCTAGTTTGGTCCCACTGCAATGTTAATTGAACAAAATGACAGGGATTAGAAAAGGAAGTTGTGAGTCCCCCTAGCAAGACATTTGAACACTCACCCTCTTTTCTGCGGACAAGAGGACAGCCGTTTACCAAATGATTCGGGGATGCGCAGTACATGCAAAGATGTTCGGTTTTCCTCCTGGCACGTTCAGAAAGGGTCAGAGGTGGACGTATCATTCCTACTTCCATAGGAGTAGGGTCAGCAGGCAACATCCGAGAAGGACTGGAAAATGATGAGCCCATCTTCTCAGCCTTTCTTTCTCGTAGTCGTCTGTCAATATTGATACTGGTCTGTATCAGTCCCTCTAGAGTGCCAGGTAAATCCGCTCGGGCGAGCTCGTCTTTAACGGCCTCAGATAGGCCCAGTCTAAACTGCGTTCGCAAATATGTGTCGTTCCACCCTGAATCAGGGGACCATCTTTTAAAATTTGCCACGAAATCTTCAACAGGTCTCCTTCCTTGTTTTAAGGCCCGTAATTGGGTGTCAGCGGTACTCTGCTTGTTGGGGTCTTCATATAAACTAGCAAGTTGTGCTAGAAATAAGGGATAAGAATTAAGGAGTGGATCATCCTTTTCAAAGAGAGCATCTGCCCAGGCCCGGGGTTCACCCGTTAAATAGGAGATGATGGTACAAACCTTAATTTGGTCAGTGGTGTAGGTTAGAGGTTTTAACAAAAAAAACAATCGACATGCGTTTTTAAATTCACGGAATTTGCTCCGATCACCAGAAAACACTATAGGAGGGTTTATCTTAGGCTCACGGGGCTGAGCAGCAGGAGGCTGTGTGAGACGGCCAAGCTGCTGTCTCAAGGTCTGATTTTCATTTTGTACCTCTGTAAGCGCAAGGATCAATGCATCTACTTGCTGTTTTAATTGTAGTACATGAGTGGATAATTCTGCTGAATCCATATTTTTTTTAAAAGGCTCGTTCAATCTGTAACGTTCATGCGTTTTTGTTAGTGGATGGATTTACAGCTGCAGAATTATTACACTCAGTAGCCTTGTAGAGAATCTGTTGAACAAACATATCCAACTCTCAGGACTTCATCACTGTGTACAGCCTGTTATATACCATATATATTAATAGATGTTAATGGAGGGATAGAATATATGAGGATATATAGATGAGAGACAGGCTATTGTATGGTGAGCACTAGAAGTAGTATTAGGAGAGTTGCAGGTGATGGTAAAGCAGATAGGTTCTGATGTCAAGTATAGTGCAGATGGTAAGAGGACACAGATGGAGTATACTTAGACAGAGTAACCTAGTGCAAGGATAGTTGAAGGTAGTCCCAAGAGCTAACAGTCTATGCAGATGATAGTGAATAGATAGATACAGATAGTCTTGGTAATTGCAGTAGATGACAGTAGGAGATTGGTTAGTAAGAATCCCCTGCGGGGTACTTATCACTTAGATAGGTTTAGGAGTAACAGTGTCCATTGGAGAAGGGTGATCCCGTAGCGAGATACGGATCACCAGCGAGGTTTCCGGCTTCAGTTCAGCAAGGGAGAATGTCAGCAGCTCCGACTTCACAGGAGTAGGTGCGGTGAACATGCGGTTTGAACGAGCGATGAGTGAGAGCAAACCGGCGATTGAAATAGCCGCTCATAGCGGCGCTCGGCAATGATGTCATCCGGTCTTAAAGGTATATGTGTCCCTTGTTACACAAGATGGGACGCAATTAGGAAAGGAGAAATATGGAGACAAGGGTACCAGAGGTACCAGAACATTACACACTGGAGCAGAGAGTTTTGACGCTCTGCAGGGGCAGGCCCAGAAGTGGTTCACACCGCGCCAGCTGGAGCCAGGAATGGTGGTGTGTGATAATGGCACAAATCTCTTGTCTGCCCTTAGACAGGGAAAGTTGACACATGGGCCATGCCTGGCACTTGTCCTTAATTTGGTGGTGCAGTTTTTCTTAAAGAGGGCTTTCCGAACAGGCATTCAGTGCTGCCGGAGGTTTTGTGACAGATAAGAGAGCGCATCTGTCCACAGACTGCGTAGACCGGCTGACATTTATCAAAATAAATTAATACTGGATTAGCAACAGCTATCAATCCCCTGATGCTGATGTCGCTGATTAAGTGTTTTCTCGATCTTGAATCTCTGAAAGACTGTCTAGACTGTCTAGCTTTGTGGGTGTTGATTTCATCTGGAAGAAACATTTTGTGGTAGGTTTCATGGGCACAATTAACACTCAAGGACCAATTTTTACGCACCAGGTGAATATCATTTACATTTTTTACAGCAAGGCCAATTCTTGCTTTCAACAAGAGTACCTCTACAGAGTTACGGTGTGAAGGAACCATCAGCACCCAAAGACCAATTTTTCTGCCACTGTTTGGTCGGGGCATATCATTTAAATTGTTGACAGCAAGGCCAACTCTTGCTTTCATCAAGAGTACCTCTAAAGGGTTAGGATGTGAAGGCACCACCTACACCCAAAGCCCAATTTTTCCGCACCTGTTACTTCTATCCAAAGACTGCGAAAGAGACACCAGAAGTTATAAAAAAAAATCTCTAATCTTGTTCAAAGCACAAGATTATCCAAAGACCAATATCCCCCTATATGGGTAGGTGCCACATTCCGAAAAGCAAGAGCTACAAAAAAGAAGAGTCCCCTAAGGGTTTGGGATTTTACCGGCACTCAGAGAAATACAAAAATGTATAAAAATATAAATGTTTATTGCATACTCATATATAAATATTAACATCAAAAAAATCACAGAAATGTGGGCAAACAGTTCCATAAAAAACACAGTACAGATACAAATAGAATAGAGCAGTGCAGATACCCAACGCGTTTCGAAGCTAGGTGCTCCTTCTTCAGGGGTAATTAGATTATATACTGCAAATTTATATACTGCAAATTAGTTTCTATAATGAAACAGCATAGGGTGGTATTAGAAAAATATTCAGCAAAAACATCCAAAGCATAATAACAATGTCATATACATTGATCATAATAAACAAGCAATTATTAAATCTGTAAACTTACATGTACTGTACTTGTGTTGAACATATTCTGTTTGCTCTATTAAAAACATATAGGCAGGCTCATAGGTCTATCCGCAGGCTTCCAACACAGGACATGTAAAACTGGAATATCTCCTTACCACCAAAGAGAAAGGAGGGAAAAATAGAGGGAGCAGGCATAGTGAGGGGGAGATTGGCCCCTCTAATAGATGTTAACCGCTCAATGGATGCATCAGTTGTTGTACCAGTATATACGTTGTGTGTGGCTGGAGTCCAGAGGATAGGGGCACAGGTAAGCCAAATAATCAGTGTATAACTTCCTAGGAAAGATGATAAGGAATATATGTATAATATTTGTTGTCAAATGATCAAAAAACATAGTAGAATAGGACATAGTTGGCAGCCTGAGAATACCAAAAGGATGGGAGAATCCCATAATTCCAGCAAAACTGATGTGAAGAAATGTGCCTATTAAATAAAGAGTGTGATAGATATCACAGTGAGACTGTGGTAAAATGATGGCCCAATGGCCATTTAAATCCATGCAGAAAGTGATTGATGTCACAGCAAAACAGTGGTAAGGTTGTAGCCCAGTAACCATATGAATCCGTGCAGAGGAATATGAGAGAGAAAAAGAGGAAGAATAATGAACACCCCATCCAGACATCACCAGCAAGATGACCGGGAGAAGTACCAATAGTTTTCAAAACAAAAATGAATAGATAAAGTATTTGTCCAAATGAGTAGTAATATGATTTACCTTTTACATCAGAGTATAGGCTTGGAGTCTGTCCAAAGGCTGACCGAGCCTTACGCCGGATCAGGTGGACTGAGCCTATTTTGGGTAGTACTTAAGTATTGGTATTAATTGCATAATATAGATCAGCTGAATAGCTAATCTGTCTACTTTGAATAGTATGGGAGGAGTGTGGGAGGGGTGTGTGCGGCATTCCTGATCCCGATAGGGCTCCCTGGGTGTCCAGGGCTCGGTGTCCAGCTCGCAGGCTCCCACCGACACGGAAGGACTCCATTATGCCAAGCCGGGGGCAGCGAAGGAATCCAGTGCACAATCTCGTCACAATAGACGTAGAAGCATTGTATAGCTCGATACCCCACTCTAGGGGTGTCGCAGCCATTAAACATATTCTTTTTTTTTTCCATAATAAATTTTATTAAGGTTTAAATAGAAAACATACATAATATGTATGATACATAAGAACAGATACATGAAATGTAAACAGAAAAAGTGAGGTTGTCATACTAATACAGAGTTGACATAACAGTGCAAAAAAGAAAAAAGGCGGGTAGATTATACATCAGTGTGATCGTGGTGGGTTCAAGCAGGTTATTCGGATATACAGCCAAGCCAGGCGTCAGTATAACCTGTACTACGGGGTCCCTTGACATAGGGGTCCCGTCTAACTGAAGGCAGGCATGGAGGAGAAGTCATGAGCCACAACGGCATCTTTTACTGGGTATTGTTAGCCAGGTTACGTATAGGTTGGGGGATGAAATTGGCCAAGAGGCAGGAAAGGACCCACTGGGTATGGAGTTATGAGACGGTTTCACTAGACAGAGAGGACAAACAGCAGAGTGGGTGGGAGAGAGGGGAAGGGGAAGGAGGGGAGGGAGGGAGAAGAAAGGGGGAGGGGAGGTGGGGGAAGGGTGTAGGAAAAAGGGGAAGGGGAGGGGTGGTGGGATAAAAAAAAAAAAGGGGGGTTGGGGTTAGGGATAGAGAGGGTAAAAGGGGATGAGGGGGGGGCGGGATAGGATCAGAGGTGTGGCAGTAGATCACCTTAAGTTGAGTGGCCATGCGGGGATAGAATGCGACTATATTCTCTATTCCTGGTAGAATGTACAAGTTTACGTGGGGGGGCCCTTGGTCTCCATAATTGTTTTGTATGTGGTGGTGTCTTTGAACCGGATCCAGTCTATCCATAAGGCTGAAAATTTATGAATTTGATCGTTTGAAATGCTGATTAGTTCCTCCATTACCTCAATTCTATTGAGTCTAAGGAACCACTCCCTAGACGATGGGATGGAGGTTGATTTCCAGTGGCACGGTAAGCAAAGTTTAGCAGCATTTAGCATGTGGCGGGCAAGAACGGGCCTGCGTGCTTTATGAGTGTCTGGGATATGGTTGAGAAGGAAGTGTCCAGGGGTCAAGAGAAGGTCACAAGATGTGACTTCACGCACCAATCTGTGTACCATCTCCCAAAAGGGTTGAATAATGGGACAGTTCCACCAGATGTGAAGCATGGTGCCTGGTTCCTTCTGACATCTCCAGCAGGTGTCTGGAACTCCCGGTTGGAATTTATGAATTCTGTCTGGTGTTCTGTACCAGCGTGTTAGGATTTTATACCCATTTTCTTGGGTTGTGACGTTAACAGAGGCCCGATGGACTGAACGACAAATAGATTCCCAATCTTTCTCTGAAAGAGAAAGTTGGGGGTCACAGGACCAGGCCTGTGTGAAGGGGGCAAGAGAAGCTGGAGGGGCGTCGAGTAAGTGGCCATAGAGTTCAGAGATCAAATGTCGCTGGGGTTTGGCTCGGATGCTAATAGCCTCCAGAGGAGTCGGAGATCTCGACCACTCTCTGGAAGCTGCTGTGGTGTTAAAAAAATGTCTTATCTGAAAGTAGGACCAAAGTGGGAGGTTGCAAGGGGCTAGGGAACGGTTGACCTCTTCCCATGATAGGAGATTCCCATCTTTAAAGAATTGTCGGGCCATTATTTCTTGGTGGGGCCAACTGTGACGGAGGAAATTTATGGAGTTGCCGGGTGGAAATGCAGGGTTCAACCTCAAGGAGGTCAGGGGGCCCACATGCGGGTCAATTTGAAGCTTTTTCCGCCATTTATCATGGGCCAGTAGTGGTGGGCCAATTAACGGGTGGCGTTTAAGGGTTGGAGAGACCGCAGAGAGGGGCATCCAGGCCAGCAGGTGAAGCGGGATCTCCGAGAAGGTGTTTTCAAGATTAACAACCAATTTGCAAGAGGAGTGGAGATTCCAGTCCAGAAGTCTAGCCAGGATGCAGGCCTTGTGATAGGTTTGCAGATCAGGGAGACCCAGACCCCCCTTGTGTTTAGGGGCCGTCAGGCGGGTGAGTTTGATCCTGGGAGGTTTCCCATCCCATAAGAAGTGAGAACTATTAGTCCGAAGGGTCGAGAAAAACGATGTCGGGAGTTGGATAGGAGCCGCCTGAAAAAGATACAGCAGTCTGGGAAGAATGGACATCTTAAGTAGGGCAGCTCTGCCGAACCATGAGATGCGTAAATTCTTCCACGTCCGCAAGTCTCTGCAGATAGATGAGAGCAGAGGCTTGTAGTTGGAATCAAAGAGAGAATTGAGGCAACGAGGTATATGTATGCCCAGATAAGGGATGGAGGCTGGTGCCCATAGGAAGGGAAAATTGGCTTTGCATCTCTGCACGTCTGTATCAGGGAGAGTGACATTCAGGGCCATGGATTTGGAATAATTCACTTTAAGGTTTGAAAGGGAATGGAAGAGCGTGAGGTCTTGGAGTAAGTTGGGCAAGGAGATGTGTGGTTAGGAGAGGAAGAGCAGCATGTCGTCTGCAAAGGCCGCCACCTTATGGGTGGTGTCACCAATCGAAATCCCGCAGACATCGGGGTTCGAGCGGATCATATTTAAAAAGGGTTCCAGGGAGAGAACAAAGAGGATGGGGGACAGAGGACACCCCTGTCGCGTGCCATTGGAAAGACGGAAGGCGTCCGACAGGTGGCCATTGACCCGTACTCGGGCTATCTGGTTGGTGTATAAGGCGCGTATGCTGAGTAGCATTCTCTCCCGCAGCCCTAAGGATGTCAGCATAGATAAGAGATAGTCCCAGGCCACTCTGTCGAACGCCTTTTCCGCGTCCAAGGAGAGAAAAAATCCAGGGAGGTTATGGGAAGTGAGCCAATGGTGGACGTTGAGAGCCCTAGTAGTGTTGTCCCGCGCCTCCCTTCCCGGGATGAACCCAACTTGGTCTAAAGAGACCAGGGATGGGAGGAGCGGGACAAGACGGTTTGCCAAAATTTTTGCATAAAGTTTGGCGTCCACATTTAAAAGGGAAATAGGACGATTACTGGAAACAAGCGCATCGTCCTTGCCCTCCTTCGGGATAACTGTGATATATGCCTCTAAAAACGACGAGGAGTGGTGTTGGGATTCAGCAAGACTTCTAAATGCTCTAACGAAGTGAGGTTTAAGTATGTCCTCAAAAGCTCGAAAGTACAGCAGGGGAAGGCCGTCTGGTCCAGGTGCTTTACCCGGTTTCATTTCACGAAGAGCCCTAGAAAGCTCCTCTGTGGTGATGGGGGATTCAAGAGCTTCGGCGTCTTGGGTGGTGAGGGAAGGCAGGCCATAGGATTTGAAGAAATTCTCGAGTTGGGCAGCCCTTGAGGCAGTCTGAGAAGGGCAGCTGTGAGCAGGGGAGAGGTTGTATAGGCCTTTATAGAATTCTTCGAACTGGCGGGCGATATCTACATTAGAGGAGTGTAGGGTGCCAGTTGAGTCCCTGATTGTGTGGATGGAGGTGAAGTTAGTTTTGGGACGGGTGGCTTGGGCCAGAAGACGGCCACTTTTATTACCTTGCTCGTAAAATACTCTACGGCCAAGGACAAGTCTACGATGTGCCTGAAGACCCAGTAGGTCTTTCAAGCGAGTGCGGACCTCCAAGAGTTCCGATGCGGCCGCTTGAGCAAGAGAGCGCTTGTATACCGTTTCAAGGGCGGTCAGTCGAGAATAGAGGTCCTGGAGTTCACGTTGGCGTTCTTTTTTCAGGGATGCTGCTAAAGATAGGAATTCGCCTCTAATTACGCACTTATGCGCCTCCCACTGGACTAGGGGTTTAGTGTCGGGGGTGTCGTTGATCTCAAAATATTCCTTAAGTGTAGATGTCAACCTGGAGAGAACTGTCCCGTCTTTGAGGAGCGAGGGGTTCAATCTCCATGTTTTAGACTTCGTGACAAGTTCAGGAAATCGGAGTGTCATGGTTATAGGGTTATGGTCCAAGAGGACTTTAGGTTCGATAGAGGCTTCCGAAAGGAATTGCAGGTCAGGCTGTGAGAGGAAAATATAATCGATCCTCGAGAATTTCGAGTGGGGGGCGGAGAAGAAGGAGTAGTCCTTGTCGTTAGGGAAGAGCGTCCTCCAGGAATCATGGAGGCGCAGGGATCGGAGTTGGAGGTGAATTTGGCGTAGCGCCCGGAATGGTAGAACCGAAGCACCAGTTGAGGAGTCCAGGAGGGGGTTGAGAGGAGCGTTAAAGTCTCCTCCAAATATCAAGAGCCCAGTAGCAAAGTCCGCGAGTTCTTGGCATACCGTTCTAAAGAAGGGTACTTGTTTGGTATTTGGCGCGTATATATTGGCCAAGGTTACTGGACGGGTGTTGAGGTGGCCTTTTACAAAGAGGAATCTGCCTTCAGGGTCTGGTCTAACATCTAAAGGCTTGAAATCAACTTGTTTGGAAAGTAAGATAAAAACACCCCGTGACTTGGAACCCTCAGATGTAGCATGAAACGCCGTGGGGAAGTGCTTGTTGGAAAAGGAAAGCGGGTCGCCCGTTCTGAAGTGAGTTTCTTGTACTAGAACTATTTGGGCCCGTAGTCGTAAGGCTTCGGCTAGGAATTGTGAGCGTTTTTCGGGGACGTTCAATCCCTGGGCATTGGATGAGAGGATCTTAATAGTGCGGTGTGTTCTGGTCACTGCAGGGTCAGACATGATAGCGTCCACTCGGAAAGAAGTTGCGTTAGAGAATAAGACAGAAGGTGTCGGAGGAAGGGGAAGGATGCGGTAAAGGGAGGGGGGAACAGGGATAAGCGGGAGACGGTGGGGGAGGGGGGGGAGAAGATAAGGAAGGGAAATAGGTAGGGGGAGAAGGGGGAGGGAGTAGAAGAGTAAGGGGGGGGAAAGGTGGGGAGGGAGGGGGAAAAGGGGGCAGGAAAAAACACAGGGATGAAGAGAGCAGAAAGGATCCCCTAGCCGCCCTCTACCAGCAAAACAGATCAACCAATCAACCGCTAGAGGAGGGGTAGGGGGGAAAGACACAAAGTGTCACAGGTCAACAAACAGTTGCGAACTGTCGTTGAGGTGGGGAACAATAGTCCGGATACGGCCCCAAGTAAGGCATGGGACGGCTCTGCACTGGGGATCAATAGATCGTGTGTGGGGAATGATAGTAGGTGCCTTACACAAGCTAGCTAAGAGGGTCATTGGAAGCATTAAGGTGGTAATGAAGTAGGGTGGGGATCAACGGATGCCCAGCAAGGAATGGATTCTCAACCATTGCAATTATAACAAGATCAGGGGAAATATGGCACAATATAAAACAAGAAGATTGGCAACATTAACTGTAACAGGTAAACTGAAGGTCAACAGCGTAACAAGACTGTAATTGGAACAAGCAGTTAGTGACAAGGCAGTAGGTACTCTCAACCCGATCCCGTCCCTCAGTCTTCCAGGGTTAAGGAGGGGGATGGGAGCGTGACAAAACAGAAAGCTCCAGGGGGGATCAGAGTCAATACTGGGGACATAGTTCAGGGAGGTGTGGGGGACGCTCCAGGTTTACGTGGTGACAAGCAGAGGTTGGTCAGGAAGGGTGAATGCAGGTATACAGGGGGTGTGGCGGGATTGACTTGGGGATCTTTTCAGTCCGGTAAGGAGGTCTGGGATACAAAAAGGGGGAAATAGTCATAGGATGTTAGAGGTAGAAGAGGTGGGGGGAGGATGAGAAGTCCGGGGAAGAAATGCAGACGTCATTAATAGGAGTGGGGAGGGTGTGGGAGGGGCAGTGACAGACAGTCAAGGGTCCACTCATATTCATTATCCCATACATATCAGCTTTATGATACATAACATCCTAATTATACTTCGTCATTATGCTATGGCTATGGTAAGTTTACAGGCAAGGTACAGCGAGTCATCCCCCTCCCCCCCCCCCACATCACTCAATTCCCGACCCCCACATACAGTAAGTTAGTCAGAGGCTAGTAATAGAGCTACATTTAGAATAGACATAAATGACTAAATATAACATTAAGGAGAAACCTGTTGCAGCAAATGATGCTGCGGGGGGCACGATATCCGGGGGGAGGGTGCTGAACCTCGCGGGTTGCGAGAGAAGGTCAGGCAGACCAATAGTCCTGGATCTTCAGGAGAGTTGCAGCGGAATAACGAAACCTGTGGAAAGTCAAGGGGGGGGGGAAGAAACGGGGGGGAATAATGGGGAGAATAAGGATCAGTAACAGTTCCAAGGGTGACACATGGGAGGGACCGAACGGTCAGGAGAGGGGGGGGGGGATAAATGCGAGGGCTGAAGCATGAGAAGCAGTCTGATTCAGATGGTGTCAGCTCCCGGCTGGCGGTGTTCAATAGATCGGGGGGGGGGGGGACTGCGAGGTCTGAGGCGATGATTGGGATAAGGCCACAGTGGTGATGTCCAGAGTGGGGGAGCGTAAGGAGCACATAAGAGGGCAGGGGGGGATAGGGCAGGAGTACCTCTGTGGATGATGCAAACAGACATCAGCGATCATCTCGAGGGATTAAAGGTTCAGCTTCTCCCGATTGGCGAGCTGGAGATCGGAGAGGGCTGGAGCGACGATCTTCTCTGGAACGCATGGGGGTCGCATCATGTTGAGAATGATGACGTCTGCGCTGCCTGCTCCTTTGTGCCTTAGGAGTATTGGAGGTGGTGACTGAGATCCAGGGGTCTGAGGTGTAAAACTCACCATACCAGTCAGGTAAGTCCAGCACTGGGATCTCAAAGGCTTCGCAGAAAGCAGGGATGTCATCAGGGACTTTCAAAGCTGCAGACCTGCCTCGAAAGGTGGCAAAGAGGCAAAAAGGAAAGCGCCATCTGTACGTAATCCCCCTGGTGCGGAGAGCTTCAAGTAGGGGGCGCAGGGCTCTGCGGTTCTGCAGAGTGATGGGCACAAGGTCCTGGAAGAGTTTCAGCTCCTTCCCCTCGAACAGCACACGATCCCGGCCTCTGGCTTTCCGGAGAATGGCTTCCTTAAGGGGGTAGCTCACCAGGCAACAGATCACATCGCGAGGTGGATCGGATTCTCCCGCTCTAGGGCGTAGGGCCCGATGCGCCCTCTCAAAATCGATCGGGGTGTCCGCCGGCCTTTCAAGTAGGTCATTGAAGATCGTGGTTAGCGAGGTGACTAGGTCGGGGGGTTCCACTGACTCCGGGAGGCCCCGCAACCGGATATTATGCCTCCTACCTCGGTTATCCAGATCTTCCAGGTGTCGGTTGATCTCAATGAGGTGTGATGTGTACTGGTCTGTACCCCTCTGGAGTTGCTTGATGGAGGCCGCATGGGTGGCAGAGGCCTTCTCTGTAACGTCCAGCCTGGCAGTTACTGAGCGCAGTTCCGCAGTTAGTTCCGAGATGGCGGAGCCTAACGTCGATTTAATGTCAGCGGCCACATTTTGGAGGTCCATGAGGCTCGGAAGGGGTGCCGCTGCGGTCGGCAGGGGTAGGGATCCGGTAGATGTGGAGGATTGCGCCATAGGAGAGGTAGGCGTAGGAGCCGGGGAGGCCGCACGGCGGTCAGTCTTCTGTGTGCGGAAGATGGCCGGTATGTTTCCCGTGAGCTGGGACTCTTGGTCAGGCTTCACCCGGCTGGCTGAAGCACTGCGACCCGATCGTAGCATATTGGGAAGGCTGTAGGCACCCGAAAAAGCAAGATATAGATCCCCAGTGCACGGAGCCGAGCTAACAAGCGGCCATTCGGGTCCGATGCCAAGCCACGCCCCCCATTAAACTTATTCTATCACAACAAGGCCCTCAAGACCTAGCCTACAGTGAGTTCATTGCCTCCCAATTGGAGTTTATATTACTCCATAATGTCTTTTCTTTCAATGGCTCCCACTACCTCCAGGTACAGGGGGTGGTGATGGGCACACGTTGTGCCCCAGCGTACGCCAACCTGTACCTGGGGGAGTGGAAGAGTTCATTTTTGTCGGACGAATTGTTATCGGTGTACACGGACCATATTTTGTTATGGTACCAGTACATCAATGATATTTTCATGGTGTGGCTGGGTTCCCTTGATCTGCTCCATGAATGCATTTAGAGGATGAATAAAAATGACTTTAATCTCCTTTTTACTATGCAAACTGATCAACACCAAATCCCCTTTTTGCATATTACAATCCATAGGGGTGAGGATGGTGCTCTCTGCAGTAGTCTGTTTCGAAAGTGCACGGCAGGCAATACTATTCTACATGCGTCAAGTTTCCACCCGAAATCACAAATTAATTCTATACCTTATAGTCAATACTTGCGCATCAGACGTAACTGTTCTGATCCCACAGCTTTTCAAAAAGCCACCGATGGACTTCGGGACAGACTACTGTGGAGAGGTTACTCCAAAACTTCTTTAAAGCAGGCATACAAAAGATAGACAGAAAAAGGACAACAAAGCAGAAACCATCAGAATTATTATGAAATTCTCCGATCAGCACTTAAGTAAGTAAAGTAAGGCAGATTGTCAATAAATATTGGCACATTTTAGCAATGGACCCAATACTTGGTTGCTATGTACCCCCCACTCCACAATTCACCTTCAAAAAAGTTCCAGCACTAAAGGATAGACTCGTTCAAAGCGAATATAAGGGCCCCCATGGAGATTGCTCCTGTAAATACATGGGCACCTTCATGTGTGGTAGCTGTAAGTACTGCAAGTTCATGTATACGACTAAAAACCCTACTTTGCCTAACGGTCAACACTTCCGATCCAAACATTTTGCAAATTGCCGCACCTTTGGTGTGGTATATCTGCTGTTATGCCAATGTGGCTGTTATTACATCGGCAAAACGAAACTAGAGTTTTGGAGGTAAGCTTATCTCCATATCCTCAGCATGAAAAGTTGTGACCCCGATCTCCCCCTAGGCCGTCATACCATCACGGTGCATGGCGGCAAATTTCCAAAAATAAAATTCTTAATTTTGGATCAAATCCACCTGAGTTCCAGAGGAGGGGACTGGAACAAGGTCCTCCTCCAAATGGAACTCAGGTGGATTGTACAATTGAGGGCTACTCAACCCCCTGGATGGAACGACATGATATTGTTCAGACCATTCTTAGAGGGGTTCACCTCAGGAGGAATGGAAAAATAGAAAAACAAATGAGCTGTTATTAATATGTCCCTTTGTCAGGACCACAGCCCCCACACCTCCCATCAGAGTCAAATATCCATTTCTAACGAGATTTCCTATTAAATAATAATTTTATTTTATTTTATTCAGATTGTCGAAGTATACACTTACATTCTACCCACTATGTATGTACTGCATTTATGTATGCATCCTATTTCTTTCAGATTTTTTCTTTTTTCTGTTATGATACAATCTTGGATATGCATTGCTCTCTATCCTGTTTTTTATCGTTATGTTATCAATGTCTTTTCTTGCTTTCTTCCTTATAGGTCGGCCCTGGATGTGTTTGCAGGCTTCCGCCACTTTAAATATTTGACATATCGCAATTGAGTAAATATATACCTTATATACAAAATGGCAAATTTGCTGGCAATGGTTGAATATTTGGTCTATCTTTCTCTATAGGCCAGTACATTGTGAAATTGATTTCGTTTTTTGATTCCAACCACATCTTATGTATGACTATGATTGGTTGTTTTTATGAACATCGGCATCTACTTGTGTCCTAGACACTTGCCATGTACGATGCTTCCAGTGTCAGTACGCTATGTGTGACCCGGCACGGTAAGACCGCATCTACATGCGAGTCTAGGCGCAGTTGCGGAGTTTTGTCCATCCTACGCTTCCATAGCCACCGCACATGCGTACTGGATTCCTTCTCTGCCCTCGGCTTGGCATAATGGAGTCCGTCCGTGTCGGTGGGAGCCTGCGAGCTGGACGCCGAGCCCTGGACACCCAGGGAGCCCTATCGGGATCAGGAATGCCGCACACACCCCTCCCACACTCCTCTCATACTATTCAAAGTAGACAGATTAGCTATTCAGCTGATCTATATTATGCAATTAATACCAATACTTAAGTACTACCCAAAAAAGGCTCAGTCCACCTGATCCGGCGTACGGCTCGGTCAGCCTTTGGACAGACTCCAAGCCTATACTCTGATGTAAAAGGTAAATCATATTACTACTCGTTTGGACAAATACTTTATCTATTAATTTTTGTTTTGAAAACTATTGGTACTTCTCCCGGTCATCTTGCTGGTGATGTCTGGATGGGGTGTTCATTACTCTTCCTCTTTTTCTCTCTCATACTCCTCTGCACGGATTCATATGGTTACTGGGCTACAACCTTACCACTGTTTCGCTGTGACATCAATCACTTTCTGCATGGATTTAAATGGCCATTGGGCCATCATTTTACCACAGTCTCACTGTGATATCTATCACACTCTTTATTTAATAGGCACATTTCTTCACATCAGTTTTGCTGGAATTATGGGATTCTCCCATCCTTTTGGTATTCTCAGGCTGCCAACTATGTCCTATTCTACAATTTTTTTTTGATCATTTGACAACAAATACTATACATATATTCCTTATCATCTTTCCTAGGTAGTTATACACTGATTATTTGGCTTACCTGAGCCCCTATCCTCTGGACTCCAGCCACACACAGCGTATATACTGGTACAACAACTGATGCGTCCATTGAGCGGTTAACATCTATTAGAGGGGCCAATCTCCCCCTCACTACGCCTGCTCCCTCTATTTTTCCCTCCTTTCTCTTTGGTGGTAAGGAGATATTCCAGTTTTACATGTCCTGTGTTGGAAGCCTGCGGACAGACCTATGAGCCTGCCTATATGTTTTTAATAGAGCAAACAGAATATGTTCAACACAAGTACAGTACATGTAAGTTTACAGCTTTAATAATTACTTGCTTATTATGATCAATGTATATGACATTGTTATTATGCTTTGGATGTTTTTGCTGAATATTTTTCTAATACCACCCTATGCTGTTTCATTATAGAAACTAATTTGCAGTATATAATCTAATTACCCCTGAAGAAGGAGCACCTAGCTTCGAAACGCGTTGGGTATCTGCACTGCTCTATTCTATTTGTATCTGTACTGTGTTTTTTATGGAACTGTTTGCCCACTTTTCTGTGATTTTCTGATGTTAATATTTATATATGAGTATGCAATAAACATTTATATTTTTATACATTTTTGTATTTCTCTGAGTGCCGGTAAAATCCCAAACCCTTAGGGGACTCTTCTTTTTTGTAAATCTTATTCAAAGTGCACTAAATTGTGTCTCATCATACAGACTGTATAAAATAAAGAAAGCTTGCAGGAAAAACATTATTTTTTTGGCTTTATAAATGTCATTATTGCTGCAGCAGGTTCTTTACACCGTACAGATGTACCACTTTACAGGCAGACTAAGAGGACCCACCAGGCATAACAATTAAAGTAATGTTTCATTTTTATTGTTTCACTTTAAGCATCAGTAAGTCACTGGTCATTTAAAAATTATATTTTTTTCCATCTTTTTTTTAATTGATACATGTCCCCAGGGCAGTACCTGGACCCCTATAACCATTGTATGCCCAATTACTTGCATATTAACCTTCAAAATGGGCACTTTTGATTCTTCCAGTTTGGATCTCATAGACTTCAATAGGGTTCGTTATTCGGTTACAAAATTTTGCAACGTTCGAAAGTTCTGCCTCAAACCGAACCAGGGAATGTTCGGCCAATCTCTAGTGAGGATTCAGAATTTGCTAGCTACCTTATAGCTAAATCCTGGAGTGGTGCATATATTTGGGATCATTACATTATCCTTACCTGGAATTTACTAACTGCTCTATTAGGACACATATCATGGTTGCCATATTTCTCTGGTAAGAGGTTGCCCCTTTGGAGTGTTACTGATGGTGGAGGATTCCCTTCCCTTACATTCCCACCTCACAGTGATACCTTTATGGATTCAAGCTCATGAACTGATCTTTGTGTCTTGATATCATACAGACACTCTGTTCACACCTTTAAGGTCAGGGGTAGGGAACCTATGGCTCGCGAGCCAGACGTGGCTCTTTTGATGGCTGCGTCTGACTCGCAGACAAATCTTTAATAAAGGGGGGCCTGTCTGGACATGAGCCACACTGGATGTGTAGTCCCAGAGCTCTGCCATGTTTACCACTCTATCCAGTGCCATCCGCGTAGCTGTGCCTGGTGCCAAGGAGATTTCTGCACCCATCGATGGTACACTTTGTGGGCTACCCACCGCTACCCTCAGTTCGTCTCTGGGTGACCGGATTGCCGCGCTACGGACCCCGTGGCCTACTCGCGGTACCACCGCTGGCTCGTGTGCTGTGCATCTGAGGGCCTTGGCAATCACCGCCCAGTAAGGAGACCTGCCATCCGCTCCCTGTGCCCCGACAGACACAATCTCCTTCCCCTTTCACACCTGGAGGACCCGCGGGAGTTGCCTCTCACATCCACTTCTGAGGCCTTCAGCGGCCGGCCGCCATTTTCTCAGGGCCTATACTCACCCCCATTACACGCAGGCCTGCAGGCGTTTCACCACTCCAGCCTCATTGCATATTTGCATGCTCTGCTCTCTTCCCGACCGGACTCCAGGCACTTTAACATAGCTACATCTACTCACTGTATAGCTATGGCCCATAAATATGAATATTAAATAAAGGTTCCCGACCCCTGAAATATAGTGTATGGCTCTCACGGAATTACATTTGAAAATATGTTTATAGAATCTGAGCACTGGTATTTTTGTGTATATTTTTAAATTGTAGCTGCTCTTATGCAGCAGCCCTCCTCTCTGATGCTTTCTAGGCTGGTGGGAGAGGATTTGAGGTGGGAGGAGAGCTCTCTAATAGAGGGGGGAGTGGGGGCTGAGCTTTATACTGGAATCTGGGGGGAGAGCTTTGTACTAGGGGGGTCTCGGGGGAACATAGTGCACCCCTCAACCCTGCCCACTGTACACAGCTAACCCCTCAACAATGCTCTCTGCACACATCGCACCCCTTAACCCTGCCCTCTGTACACAGCACACCCCTCAACCCCGCCCTCAGTACACAGCACACTCCTCAACCATGCACTCTATACACAGTGGACTCCTCAACCCTGCTCTCTGTACACAGCACACTCCTTAACCCTGCACTCTTTACACAGTTTACTCCTCAACCCTGCATTTTGCACACAGCGCACTCCTCAACCCTGTAATCTGTACCTAGCTCATTCCCCAACCCTGAATTCTGTACACAGCCCCCTCCTCAGCCCTGCACTCCTGTGTTATTATTACATTTGGTATAGAAGAGCTCTCTCACCTCATTTGGTGATACAAATGTTTTTTCTAAGTTTTATGTACTCTGTCTATTTTATTGGATTTTGGTACAATAATTCATTTTTTTCATACTGATTAATTTGGCAATAATGGTTGTTATTAGGCTTTGATATGAAAGAGGACTGTTCTCATCTGAAAACAGTACTCCTCTTGGATAATCAAATTTATAACAGGCTGGAGAAAGATACATTTCACTAGAAGACAATGCTGCATTTTTTTTAAGCAGGTGGGTGGGGTAAGGGGGTGAAGTCATGGGCCCCAGTCAGGTAGGATGATGAGGGCCCCATGATTTCTAACATTGGCCCTGTGTACAGCATCCAGAGAAACAAAAAGCAGGTAAAACACAGCCCCAAAACTGTCAACCACATTACACCATTTAAGTAAATTGGGATCTGCTGATTTGGGTTCGATTTTCAGCAGAAACACCAGGTCCATCTACATGAGCTCCTAAAGGGGTCAACTTTCTGGAGAACCTCTATTCATAAAGCCAGGCAGACACACCACAGCAGAGAAGAACTGAAAATGACCAGGGACCATTCTAAAGACCTCATTTTCATATTAACTGCTTTCAAAAAGGAGAAAACTACTTTAAAAAATGTTAAACATTTTTGGAGGTTGTTTTCTGCATGTAGAACAAATAATAACACTACGTAAAAAGGTGACCATTCTAATTATCTTTATTAAGTAACATCAGTTGTTTTGCAGACATGAAGGGAAATTCAGGCATTTGCAGGGAATCCATTTTGGCCGTAGGGGGAAGCGTTTCTGGTGTGGAGCATGATTTACTCCGTCCGGATTTCTCCAATCTTCAGAATTCTTCTTCAAATCTAATATCTTTAAAAACATATTGAAGTTATTACAGTGTGGTGAGCAGAGATGTATAGTAACTAAGTAGAACTACTTCACTACTGTACTTAAGTACTGAAAGGCGGTATCTGTACTTTCCTAGAGTAGAATTTTTTTCTCCTACTTCCACTTTTACTTCACTACATTTTTTCGATGATTTCAATACTTCTACTCCGATATTTTTTTTTTTTGTGCTGCATAGTTACTCGTTACTATTATAAAAATTACCACTGCCAGAACAGTAGATGGCAGGTTTCATAAAACTCAAAAAATGTGTATTATCAGCGCATACGAAAATAAATGCTACTGTATGTATAAATAAAAGCTGCATTTGAAATAATAAAAAACAATATGATGTTCAAACTTTTGACTTCTTTCTTTAATAACTACATAACACAGTACTTGTACTTTTACTTTCAGTACTTGAGTAGCATTTTTTTTTTCAAAACTACTGGTACTTTTACTTTCAGTACTTGAGTAGCAACATTTTTAAAAAAACTACTTGCAATACTTAAGTACAAAAAATGTTGAATACTTTAGTACTTCTACTCAAGTCACTTTTTGATCGAGCACTTGTACTTTTACTCAAGTATGGGTTTCGAGTACTTTATACAACTCTGGTGGTGAGTGAGCACTTGGGAAAAAGGAAAAGAAAAAGGAAAAGGACCTTCATTTGGCTGGGCTTGATTTTCTATGTATACAGTGTAATAGAGGTTACCTGTAGATCTCCGTGTTCTAATTCTGTGTGTTACATATGTTGTTGTTGTTCAGTTGTTTAGTTGTGTGTCGGTTTTACCGCGATTTGCGGCTGTGTTTTACCTGCCTATCCTTACTATACTGTAAGTCTGCACTATTTTTATTTAATAAAGTCGTTTTACATACTGTACCATGAGGTTGTCCCCGTATATCCTGATCATGAGGAGGAATGCAAAGGAAGTTTCTCTACGAGCCCCTGGAAGTGGTGTGATACCTGTCATTCAACCGGTCCATATATATGAGTGGGAGATAGATGAGCACACCAGTTCCTGCAGAAAGGATCACCCAGAGCAAATTACAGGCATACCCCGTTTTAAGTACACTCACTTTACATACACTCGCGAGTACTGACACAGCCTGGTCAGCTTGGCATGGCACTACTGCTGGTTTTTAACATTGGCGTCTATGGGAAATCTTGGTCAGCTTGACATGGCACTGCTCCCAAACCATAAGTGACAGGGATACCAAACTTAGGAAGCACCAAGAGGGGACCCAGGACTACAACATATCCTATTTGTGTCTGGCCAGCTTGCCTAGATAATCTACCATGTTACAGTCCTGGATCCCCTTAACATGCTCCCCAAGCTTGGTGTCCTTGTCACTTATGGTTTGGGAGCAGTGCCATTTCAAGCTAACCAAGATTTCCTATGGAGCTAGTGTATTTACATGCATTGAGAAATGAAAAAAGGTAATGCTTCACTTTAAGTACATTTTTGTTTTACATACATGCTCTGGTCCCATTGTGTACTTAAAAGTGGGGTATGCCTGTACGTTCATTTGAGTGTTAGTGAAGGTGAGTGGCCATTACACTCATTTTAGGATTACGGTTATTGGGATTCACTCATATGGTGACACACCTTGTGAAAATTGAAGATTCACATGGTTTATACATTTGAAGCACTTTTTTTGGATTCATTAATATTTTGTACTGTGCACATGGACAATTTTTTTACAATGAAGTTTTTTCACTCTTGGTGCAATATATTTATTGTTTTTTGCACCTTGCACATGGACACTTTTATATGATTGTTACCTTTTCAGTGCAATATAGTTCATTATATATTGTGGATCACACATTACTAGTGGATTGTGAAACTCATTGTTTTATTCAGTTTGCACTGGCACTCGGGATTTGCACAAATCTTTTGCACGCAGTCACTTTATTTGGGATACACCATTCTTGTTTAATTATTATGGTTATGTGAATTTATACACATTGAGGCCCCGTTCACATTGCAGCGACCCGACTTTGCCGGGCGACCTCATAGGTCGCGGCGCGCTGCTCGCCCCGCGACCTCGGAGCGGCCGGCACGGACTTCATAACATTGAAGTCTATGCAGGTCGCTCCGGGTCGCTCCAAAGAAGCTCCGGACCCTTTTTCTAAGTCGGAGCGACTTGTGTTGCTCCTATTAGAACGGGTCTGCAGCTTCTCTATGGAAGGCGACCTACGGCGACCTGTGAGACGACCAGGTCGCCTCACAGGTAGGGATGATCGAACTTTTAAAAAGTTCGGTTCGACCAGAACACCCGAACTTCACGAAAGTTCGGCCCGGATTTCAGAACCCCATTGAAATCAATGGGACCCGAACTTCTGTAATCAAAAAACACCATTTTTAAGCCCTAAAACCCAATAAATGCCCCTAAAAAGTGCCTAGGGTTCTGGGTCATGCCCCATTAACTATTAATCACACAAAAAAAAGTTCTTAAAAATTGTCATTTTTGATAAAAAAGCCAAT
Source organism: Pelophylax lessonae (assembly GCF_965119305.1). NCBI lineage: Eukaryota > Metazoa > Chordata > Amphibia > Anura > Ranidae > Pelophylax > Pelophylax lessonae. Next base: position 48,375,609 of record NC_138770.1, read on the forward strand.
TATTGAAAAATTAAAAAAAAAAAAAAAGAGATTTTTTTGATTTTTACTTTGGATTTAGTATCTGGGGGGTCTAAAATGTGTGCATGTGAAGTTTCAGCCCTGTAGCATGTCCAGAACCATGAAAAAAAAAAAGATAATTTTTCAGTAGAACAGGGATGTGGGTCGGGACCCTCCTTTAACTTTACATAGTTACATAGTTACATAGTTAGTGAGGCTGAAAAAAGACACAAGTCCATCCAGTTCAACCTATGTGTGTGTGTTTGCTTTTAACCGTACATTGTATACCCCTGTATGTTGTGGTCTTTAAGGTGTCCATCCAATAGTTTTTTGAAACTATCAATGCTCCCCGCTGATACGACTGCTTGCGGAAGAGAATTCCACATCCTTACCGCTCTTACAGTGAAGAACCCCTTACGCACTTTAAGGTTAAACCGCCTTTCCTCTAGTTTTAGTGAGTGGCCACGTGTCTTATTGTATTCCCTTACTCTAAATAGTTTGTTCCTTATGCTAGGGTCGCCAGTACAGTATTTGTACATTGATATCATATCCCCCCTCAAGCGTCTGTTCTCCAGAGAGAACAAGTTCAGTGCTTGTAGTCTTTCCTCATAGCCGATGTCCTCCATTCCCCTAATTATTTTTGTTGCCCTTCTCTGGACTTTCTCCAGTTCCAGCACATCCTTCCTGAGGACCGGTGCCCAGAACTGGACAGCATACTCCAGATGTGGCCGGACCAGAGTCTTGTAGAGTGGAAGAATAATCTCTTTATTTCTGGAGTGAATCCCCTTTTTTATACAACCCAGTATTCTGTTGGCTTTGCTTGCAGCGGCTTGGCATTGCATGCCACTTCCAAGCCTGTTGTCTACCAGTACCCCCAGGTCCCTTTCCATCCTAGACTCACCCAGAGGTTCCCCCCCTAGTGAGTAGCTTGCTTTCTGGTTTCTGGCCCCCAAGTGCATTACTTTACATTTTTCTACATTAAATCTCATCTGCCATGTAGTTGCCCACCCCGTTATTTTGTTCAGGTCTGCTTGCAAGATTTCCACATCCTGCATAGAAGATATTGGCATGCCTAATTTAGTATCATCTGCAAATACTGAGATTGTACTAGATATCCCCTCCTCTAGATCATTTATGAATAAATTAAACAGGATTGGTCCCAGGACAGAACCCTGGGGGACCCCACTTTCCACACCCGCCCAATCCGAGTACTCCCCATTAATCACCACCCTCTGTACTCTCCCCTGGAGCCAGTTCTCTATCCAGGTACTCACCTTATGGTCCATACCTACCTTCCTTAGTTTGTACAGTAAGCGTTTGTGGGGAACGGTGTCAAAGGCCTTTGCAAAGTCCAGATACACCACATCCACAGGCTTACCTTTATCTAAGTGGCAGCTCACTTCATCGTAGAAGGTTAATAGATTGGTTTGGCATGAACGATTTTTCATGAATCCATGCTGATTACTACTTATAATACCGTTTTCATTACTAAAGTCTTGTATGTGGTCCCTTATCATCCCCTCCAAAATTTTGCAGACTACAGATGTTAGGCTGACCGGCCTATAGTTACCCGGGATATATCTCGGCCCCTTTTTAAATATTGGTACCACGTTGGCTTTTTTCCAATCAGCTGGCACCATACCCGTCTGTAAACTATCCTTAAAGATCAAGAATAATGGTCTGGCAATCACCTGACTTAGCTCATTTAGAACCCTTGGGTGCAAGCCATCCGGTCCCGGGGATTTATTTATGTTAAGTTTCTCTAGTTTAGCTCTAAGTCTATCCTCTGTTAGCCATGGCGGCACTTCCTGAGGTGTATTATTTAGTTCGGCCTTACAAGCGGGGTTCGTGTAGCCCCCCGATTCCTTTGTGAAGACTGAAGAAAAGAAATTATTTAACACTTCCGCCTTTTCTCTGTCCTCAGTGGCCATTTTTCCTTTATCATCTTTTATGGGGCCAATGTGTTCTGGCCTCGCTTTCTTACTGTTTATATACTTAAAGAATTTCTTGGGGTTCTTTTTACTCTCCTCCGCTATATGTCTCTCGTGTTCTATTTTAGCCGCCCTGATTTCATCTTTACATTTCTTATTACACTCTTTGTAATGCTTAAATGCTGCCAATGACCCCTCAGTCTTGTATTTTTTGAAGGCCTTTTCTTTAGCTCTAATATACATTTTTATGTTGGAGTTTAGCAACCCAGGGTTTAGTTTTGCTCTTTTAAATTTATTTCCCTGTGGAATGCACTGGTCCACCCCCTTGTTAAGTATGCTCTTGAAGCACTCCCATTTTTCCTCCGTGTTTAACACCTATATGATCTTTTTTTCTGGTTCTGGACATGCTACAGAGCTGAAACTTCACAGGTACACCTTTTAGACCCCCAGACACAAAATCACACAAAAAAAAGTTCTTAAAAATTGTCATTTTTGATAAAAAAGCCAATTATTGAAAAAATTAAAAAAAAAAAAAAAAGAAATTTTTTGATTTTTACTTTGGATTTAGTATCTGGGGGGTCTAAAAAGTGTACATGTGAAGTTTCAGGTCTGTAGCATGTCCAGAACCAGAAAAAAAAAAGATCGTTTGTATTAGAAAACTTTAAGCACAGGAATATGGCTTCTCTGCTGTAACACCTTGCCGGTTTAATAGCAGGCATATTTTTGGGTTCTTTGCAGTCAGGAAAAACATCTGAACTTGTGTATAGTAGTACTGTGCACAAGTTCTGATGTTTTGCCTGCCTCCAAAACCCCCCAAAAAATGCCAGCAAAAACACACCTGGGCATTTTTTTTTTTTGACGCTAGCGTTTTTTTGGCATTTTTTGGGGTTCTTTTGAGGCAGGCAAAACATCTGAACATGTGTATAGGGGGTATATATAGGCATATATGTCTGAATATATACCCCTAGACATATATAGGTGTGATAGTAGCAGAAATATATTACTGTAAATGATTTCATTAGCGCAAGCATTTATTTCTGCTACTATCACACCTATATATGTCTAGGGGTATATATTCAGACATATATGTCTATATATTCCCCCTATACACATATTCAGATGTTTTGCCTGCCTCAAAAGAACCCCAAAAAATGCCAAAAAAACGCTAGCGTCAAAAAAAAAAATGCCCAGGTGTGTTTTTGCTGGCATTTTTTGGGGGGTTTTGGAGGCAGGCAAAACATCAGAACTTGTGCACAGTACCACTATACACAAGTTCAGATGTTTTGCCTGCCTCAAAAGAACCCCAAAAAATGCCAAAAAAAACGCTAGCGTCAAAAAAAAAATGCCCAGGTGTGTTTTTGCTGGCATTTTTTGGGGAATTTTGGAGGCAGGCAAAACATCAGAACTTGTGCACAGTACTACTATACACAAGTTCAGATGTTTTTCCTGACTGCAAAGAACCCAAAAAAATGCCTTCTATTAAACCGGCAAGGTGTTACAGCAGAGAAGCCGTTTTCCTGTGCTTAAAGTTTTCTAATACAAACAATCTTTTTTTTATGGTTCTGGACATGCTACAGAGCTGAAACTTCACATGTACACTTTTTAGACCCCCCAGATACTAAATCCAAAGTAAAAATCAAAAAATCTCTTTTTTTTTTTTTTTTTTTTAATTTTTCAATAATTGGCTTTTTTATCAAAAATGACAATTTTTAAGAACTTTTTTTTGTGTGATTTTGTGTCTGGGGGGTCTAAAAGGTGTACCTGTGAAGTTTCAGCTCTGTAGCATGTCCAGAACCCCAAAAAAAGATCATATAAGTGTAAAAGAGGGGTCCCACCATCCCTGCTCTACTGAAAAATTATCTTTTTTCTGGTTCTGGACATGCTACAGAGCTGAAACTTCACAGGTACACTTTTTAGACCCCCCAGACACTAAATCCAAAAAAAGTCATGCCTGCCTCCAAAAATGCCCGATAAATGCAAGAAAAAGCGCCGTAGAGAAGCCGTATTCCTGTTCTAATAAAAATTATAAGAAAATGCTAATTTTTGGAGGGTTCTGGACATGCTACAGAGCTGAAACTTCACATGTACACTTTTTAGACCCCCCAGATACTAAATCCAAAGTCAAAATCAAAAAATCTCTTTTTTTTTTTTTTTTAATTTTTCAATAATTGGCTTTTTTATCAAAAATGACAATTTTTAAGAACTTTTTTTGTGTGATTTTGTGTCTGGGGGGTCTAAAAGGTGTACATGTGAAGTTTCAGCTCTGTAGCATGTCCAGAACCATAAAAAAAAAGATCGTTTGTATTAGAAAACTTTAAGCACAGGAATATGGCTTCTCTGCTGTAACACCTTGCCGGTTTAATAGCAGGCATTTTTTTGGGTTCTTTGCAGTCAGGAAAAACATCTGAACTTGTGTATAGTGGTACTGTGCACAAGTTCTGATGTTTTGCCTGCCTCCAAAACCCCCCAAAAAATGCCAGCAAAAACACACCTGGGCATTTTTTTTTTGACGCTAGCGTTTTTTTTGGCATTTTTTGGGGTTCTTTTGAGGCAGGCAAAACATCTGAACTTGTGTATAGTGGTACTGTGCACAAGTTCTGATGTTTTGCCTGCCTCCAAAACCCCCCAAAAAATGCCAGCAAAAACACACCTGGGCATTTTTTTTTTTTTGACGCTAGCGTTTTTTTGGCATTCTTTGGGGTTCTTTTGAGGCAGGCAAAACATCTGAACTTGTGTATAGTGGTACTGTGCACAAGTTCTGATGTTTTGCCTGCCTCCAAAACCCCCCAAAAAATGCCAGCAAAAACACACCTGGGCATCTTTTTTTTTTGACGCTAGCGTTTTTTTGGCATTTTTTGGGGTTCTTTTGAGGCAGGCAAAACATCTGAACATGTGTATAGGGGGTATATATAGGCATATATGTCTGAATATATACCCCTAGACATATATAGGTGTGATAGTAGCAGAAATATATTACTGTAAATGATTTCATTAGCGCAAGCATTTATTTCTGCTACTATCACACCTATATATGTCTAGGGGTATATATTCAGACATATATGTCTATATATTCCCCCTATACACATATTCAGATGTCATGTCTGACATCAAACATGTCCTCAAAAAAGCACTGGCAGTGGCAGCCCCTGCAGCATTAAAAAATGCTTGCTGGTGAGAAGCCACATGCCTGTCCCGAAGCAACACAGAGAAATGATCATTTCTCTATAGCGGTCACCCTGCTATGGAAGGGTTTTGTCACCCTGCCATAGAAGTCACTGTCAGTTAACCCTACACTACACTACGGTCCCCTGACACTTAACACTTTCCCTACAGAAACTAAATTTTTGAAGCTAACTTAAGTGTAAAGGAGCACTCTAACTACACTAGATATCCCTTTCCTCACACTAAAAATAGCTAAATGACACTTTTAAAGTAAAATTAACAGAACTGCTTCCACTCTCTTCCATGTCCAGTATAACAATGCTAGGAATATGGCGGGGGCGATCTTATATACTGGGGGGCGTATTCACTAATGATTGGTCTAGGGACCCCCTAGTCACTCCAATCACATTCCTAGCATTCTCCTGCCCCCTCAATTGGCTTTTGCTAATGGTTCTGGTCCAATCACGGGCTTTTAAAGCCCATTTCCTGAAGCATTGCATTTTGGGCGGTTCTGGTTGCCGAATTCCGAACTTTTTGGGCAAAAAGTTCTAAATTCGGCCGAACCTCGAACACCCAATGTTCGGGCCGAACCGATGGTGGACCCGAACCGTTCGATCATCCCTACTCACAGGTCGCCCCAGTGTGAATGGGGGCTTAAAGTATTATTTGTATACATTAGGAATTCTATATCTATCACAGTTGGCTTTTTGCCCATTGAGAAAGTAGCGCAGATTCTTACTTTATCCTCATTGCATTTAGTATGTGGTGACACTACACAATTGGCTGTTTTTTTAGCAGATCATCTATTTGTTCACACACTTTGATTTATTTATATTTTACATATCCACTCTTCCCCATACGTCTCATACCCCATTGGTAGCGCATTGGCTTTCCTTCTATCTATCTTGTTACAATGACATCTGAAAGTTGGTGGGATATATAAGGCAGAAAAACATGTTGTCCATAAAGTTGATATGTTGAAAGCAGAAAAAAATTAGCAAGCATTTGAGCAACTTTGACAGGGGGCCAAATTATATTGGGTAGATGACTGGGTCAAAGCAATTCCAAAACTGCAGCTCTGTAGTGGTCAGGACCGACCAAAAGTGGTCCAAAGAAGGAAAACTGGTGAACTGGCAACAAGGTCATGGGTGACCAGCAGAGGAGCTACTAGAGCTCAAATTGCTGAAAAAGTTCATGTTGGTTCTGGTAGAATAGTGTCATAACAAACAGAGTTTGGCAGTTTGTTGTGTATGGGTTTGTGTAGCCGCAGTATGTTTAGGGTGGTTATACTAACCCATGTCCACAGCCAAAAGCACCTACAAGAGGAGATGAGCAGATGAAGGCAATATTGTTTAGATTGATGCCATTAGATTGTCACGGACACTGGCTGCAGGGACCTTTTCTGCCCACATTCACCCTGTTATTTTGTTATTGCTATATTTCTCTTTTGTTACATTTTTGAGGGACTGTTTTCTTGGATTTGCCCTAAAGACTATTCCTGGTTTGTTTGATTCTGAACTATACATGGTAATTGAAAGAGCTGGTCACATTGATCAGTTCCATGTACTCCAATGTAGGAGGCGGACAGTCTGCTACTGGGGTCTCCTGCTATTGTTTGTTTAATAAGGTGCTCTGTGTTTATACTTAGGATAATGTTTTAGCCTCCCAGGCTGGTTTGAGACCCCGTTCACACTGGGGCGATCCGACTTGCCGGGACGACCTCACAGGTTGCGGTGCGCAGCTCGCACTGCGACCTCGGAGCGGCCGGCACGGACTTCATAACATTGAAGTCAATGCAGGTCGCTCCGGGTCGCCCCAAAGAAGCTCCGGACCCTTTATCTAAGTCGGAGCGACTTATGTCGCTCCTATTAGAACGGGTCCACAGCTTCTCTATGGCAGGCGACCTACGGCGACCTGTCAGGCGACCAGGTCGCCTGACAGGTCGCCCCAGTGTGAACGGGGTCTAAGTGCTGAGTTAATTAGCATGTTAATTATATCATTGTCCAGCTGGTCAGTTTAATTAACTCAACAGTTTGTATTGTTAGGGTAATATGTTCAGGAGGTGGATGTCCACCTGTGTGGTATATATTGTGTGTGAGTTTGTTCAATAAAGTGTTCCAGATCTCATACAAGCTATTGTCGGCTAGTCTTGTATGTTATGCCGCTATAATATCTGATATCTATGTTCAAGAATGGAGGAAGTGGTATACTGACGGAAACACTCAAGCACAGTGTGGGTCAGTTCCATCACATAGATAAACCAAAAAACATAAGAAATCAATAACTCTATGCTAAAAAGGTTTTTCAAAAGCTGGTCCTGTTATTTGCAAATGGAGTTGTCTGAGGACCAGCTCAGAGAAGAAATGGACACTTTCATATGCACAACATGGCAAAACAGAAACAAACCAAGGGGTACACTGGGACAACTAGAAAAGTTAATAAAAACTATATTTGTCCTCAAAACACATAGAAAGATTCCAGCAATTGTCCAGCATGGGGATCACCAATCTCTCTAGGTTTTTGCAATATCAGGAGGTGATGTGTTTGCTTAGTGGTGATTGTTGTTGTTGATTGTTGTTTTATGTGTTTAGGCACCTCAGCTCTAGAAGGTTTTACCCCCTTCATGACCAGGCCATTTTTTGCTATTCAGCACTGTGCTAAATTAAATGGCGATTGTGCGGTCATGCAATGCTGTACACAAACAAAATTTATATCATTTTATTTCACACAAATAGAGCTTTCTTTTGGTTGTATGTGATCACCACTGAGTTTTTTAGTTTTTGCGAAATAAACAAAAAAATACCGAAAAGTTTGAAAGAAAAACATTTTTTTTTACATTCTGCTATAAAACATATCCAATTAAAAAAATAATAATAATAATAATTTATTCATACATTTTGGCAAAAATGTATTCTGGTACATGTTTTTGATTGAAAAAAATCCCAATAAGAGTTCCTGCAAACTGTGGTATATGAACTGGAATTTTAATTTTTACATTTGTTTATACTACTAATGTCGGCAATCAGCGACTTATAAGGGGACTGCGATACTGTGGCAGTCAATCTGACATTAACTGAAGCTGGGGGGGAACTGACTGACACTTACATCACCAGTGACACTAATACACTAATACACTAATATTCACTAATCAGTGAAAATATTATACACCGGGGCTCAAAATGTTAATTCTTGAGCTACTAGCCAGGCCATAAGGGTTACTCGCCACTAGTTGTCCCACCCAACCCCTACCCTGCCCTGCCCCTAATTCCGCCCCTAAACACGCCCTCATAAATTATCTCATGAAATGGCACTGTTAAATGTTTTATGCAGAATTAAGTTACAAAAATAAATATTAACAATAACCCATTAATGCAGCCTGTCAGTACTCATCAGTGCCCATGAATGCAGCCTATCAGTGCCCATCAGTGCAACTTGACGAGTGCCCATCAATCCGGCCTCACCAGTGCCCACCAGCGCAGCCACATCAGTGCTCATAAATGAAGCCTCACCAGTGCCCGTCAGTGACTATAAATGCCCATCAATGCAGCTTCACCAGTGCCCATCAGCACAGCCTAACGGGTGTCCATCAGCACAGCATCACCAGTGCAGGGAAAGACAGAGGGCAGGAAGAGGAGAGCTAGCCGGATCATCACACATAGTGGGGATTGCCCACTGTGACAGCTTTAATTTGAATCGCCCGGCGCTTGCAGTCACACAAAGTCCCACCTCCTGGATCGGCTCCTTTGATAGATGTCACATGTCCCGGCAGTGCTCTGTCTATCATAGGAGCCGATCCAGGAGGTAGGACTTTGTGTGACTGCGAGCACTGGGAACACCCAGCGAGTAAAATCAAAGATGTCACAGTGAGCGACCCCCACTCTGTTTGGTGATCCGGCGGCTCTCCACTTCCTGCCCTCTCTTTTCCCCTGGCCCATTGCTGGGAGAACGGCTCCCAAACAACCCCCCTCCCCAAGGTAGCCCCATACATGCCCTTAATATTTTTTACCTGAATGAAAGACTGTTATTAAAAGGTCAGTTTCTTACTAAAATAACAGTGTACGTAAGGTTGGGCACCCCTGCTCTAATTAGACCCCTATTGGCCTTTCAGAGATCTCTCTGTACAAACCTGTATTACAATGGTAATGTCATCGTCATGCTCAACACAATAAGGATAGATAGATAGATAGATAGATAGATAGATAGATAGATAGATAGATAGATAGATAGATAGATAGATAGATAGATAGATAGATAGATAGATAGATAGATAGATAGATAGATAGATAGATAGATAGATAGATAGATAGATAGATAGACCGCTCAAGCCTATGATGTTGATTGGAAATTGATTAGCAGTAGTAACTTACATGGTATGGGATCGGTACACTCCTGGCGGCACCGTGGGGAGCAGCACTTCTTATTTCCAGGACAGTCACTGTCACTCTTACACTTTGGTGGCGGTGGGGGAATAACACATTTTTTAACACGTTGTGGGCACATTCCACATTTTACTGCAATACAAAACAGAGCCAGATTAAATAATACTTTACCTCAGGATTTCCAGTTCTACAGAAAATAGGATACAAATGCAGAAAACAAAGCTCTTCATGTAGACAAATATTGGACCTGATTTGGTAAAGCACATTCTCTTAGGTTGGACCTCCATACCGCCCATGGATCCTGCACTTCTCTCACTGTCACCTTCGGGCTCATTACTTTCCCTCCTTATCCCACATACGAAAAATGTGTGGCTGCCAACTGCTTTGCACATGGAGCTTGAAAAACTTTATTGATCTGGCAGCAACCAAGTTTTGACCACTGCTAGATCAATAAAGTTGGCCAAGCTCCATGGGCTCGGCGCTGTGTGGCTTCCCGCTTTTTAGTACATGCCCAAACAACAGCATGTCAGATGCATTCAGACAAGCAAATCATATCCTTGCGGACTCTACTATGTGGATGCACACATGTAGGCTACAGCTTATATATATATATATATATATATATATATATATATATATACAGTGCCTTGCAAAAGTATTCGGCCCCCTTGAACTTTGCGACCTTTTGCCACATTTCAGGCTGTAATTTTTTGTGAAGAACAAACAACAAGTGGGACACAATCATGAAGTGGAAACGAATTTGACGTCCTTTTTCCCCACAGAGCTTTCTTTTGGTGGTATTTGATCACCTGTGCGATTTTTTGATCATGCGCTATAAACAAAAAAAGAGCGTCAATTTTGCAAAAATAACAATATTTTTTACATTTTATATGAAATTCCCCCCAAAAAATGTAAAAATCAAAATTTTTTTAACATTTTTGGCCAATGTGTTTTATGCTTCCTATGTTTGGTAAAAAAAAAATCTCAAAAAGTGTATTTTGATTGGTTTGCACAAAAGTTATTGCGTTTACTAACTAAGGGAAAGATTTTTGTCATTTTTGTTGGGTTTTTTTTAACGCGTAATGGCGGCGATCTGCGATTTATTTTTTGCAGGACTACCACATTGCGGCGGACAGATCGGACCCCTGACTGACATTTTTGACACTTTTGGGGTTACCAGTGACATTACTACAGTAATCAGTGCTATAAATATGCACTGCTACTGTAAAAATAACACTGGCAGGGAAGGAGTTAACTTTATTTGAGAGGGAGGGGTTAAGTGTGTCCCTAGGGTCGTGCTTCTAACTGTAATTGGATGTGGCTACAGGTGTAAGAACAGTGATCAACGGTCCTACATAGCAGAACCGTATGATCTCCATTCTTACACAGGAGAGAATGACAGGCGGCTGTGTTTACATTAGCCGCCTGCCTTTCTCCCGCTCTAACGGACATTCGGGAGTGCCCGGCGGACATCGAGTCCACCGGGCACACGCACGCCGGGGGTCCGTGAGCGAGCGGGAGCGGGCACGCGGCTCCGGCGGCGCGCGCTCGCTACCTAGAGCCTCACAGGCTAGCGATGTAGACCTACATCGCTTTGCCTGTGAGGGGCTGACTGCCGACGTAGATCGGCGTTAGGCAGTCGGCAAGTGGTTAATATATCGTGGCAGAGTGCACAACAGCTTTTTTTTCTATTACATTGTATCTGACGTGGATTTATTAATAAGAATTATTGATAAGATAAGAGATAAGATTTCTACTGTCATCAGACCTGACTGGGGAAACATTAAGCATTTCCATTGCCAGGATCTTGGACCTGTGGCAGCAAACTGTCTATTAACTGATGAGCCTCTTTCAGGGATAGATGGCAGTCTTTGTTTGCCACTGTTTCAAGCACTGCTGTGCCAGAAATAGTAAATCACAAGTTCCGTGTGGGGGTGAATGATATGCCTATTATGGCTTTGCGGTACTGTGATCCATCTGGTCAGAGTTGTACTCCACCTGGTGCATGATATAAAAATTGGCAAGGATTTCCCTAATTTTTTAGAACTTTGGAATCATCCAGACTTAGTCACAGTATCTGATTCAGAGGCAGACCCAGAATCCTTGGCCTGTGCAGAAAATTTGGCTTCAGAGCACTCGTCTCAGGGGACCCCAGATTTTCCTTTCTCTGTTTTGGCAGGAGAACTGGAGGATTATAGGGAAGTCCACTCTGCTGACAGCTGTCTGCTGACACTAAGGTTAAGCCTAGTACACACGGCCGACCGATCGTCCGTCTTTTGTCCAGAGTTGTGTTTTGTTGGTTGGAATGTGCCTAGACTGCACACAAATTTTCTCGCCTAACAAAATTCTACTTCAGAAGTGATATCATGTGTTGGATTGCTTTCTTTGTGTTCTTTCTTCACTGAGCATGCCCAGTCTTGCTCATTAGATTTTTCCCTGTCGAAATCTGTACTGACTGCACGAAAATCGGACGTGTTTTAATGGCAGACAAAAATTTTATACCCCGCACACCAGATTTTTTTTGGCCGAAAAGTCGGAGTCGGTTGTCGGAAGCATCATACTAACAAGCCGATTTTCGACGCGTGTGTACGAGGCTTTACGCTGTATGAAAAGGATGAATTGATTAAGCAGCTAGTGGTCCCTAAGCTATACAGAAGGGGTAGTACTGGAACTTGCCCATGGTCACTTGATGGGAGGTAATTTGGGTGTTGAAAAAAACACTGAAAGTATTATACAAGTTCTACTGGTCTGGGGCACAAAATTGAGAATTATTGTAAATCCTGTGCAGTATGTCAAAGATCTGCACCTCCGCTCCCCGTAGACGTCCTATGACGAAACATATGTAGGGCGGAAACCCACGTCACTTCCGGTCCGCAGCTCGCCTAGGCTTGGAACGCAGAAGCTTCCCCGGCGCAGACTGCCACCATCTGAAGGGATCTGTTGCATCTACTACTCAAGCGTGAGTCGCTACTATCTTCTTGTATACCCGCTCTTCACTTATCACACTAAGAAGCCTTTTTCTTCCCTTTGTACCCAGATGGGATCTTTTTGGTCCGTAGGGACCGTCAGCAGGCAGGTTTGAGGATCACACCTACATCCTGCCTTTTGGCTTACACTACATATCATCTGTGGCCTTAGGGTAAGTGTGACACCTAGTGTTTGAATTGGAGAATTACATCCCAAAAGGTATACAATTAGCATTCTCACTGCTCCTATGATTTATGACTGATTTACTACTTATCTATTCAGTATTATTTATTTAGCATCACCTATCTATTCAGCATTTTTATTCCACACTATTTATTCAGCATCACCTATTGGAAATCACAACCACTAATCCTGTATATATACTTTTTACCATATCTCACATTTGTTATTTATTTATCTATTTATTCATTGTCTCGGCTTGAATTTTTTATATTTACTTATTTATTCACATACACAATTTTATATGTGACATTTTGTACGCACTAAGCACTTTTTCCTCTTCACCCGCATCTTTGCACATGCGTTAGGTAGCGCCGCATTCCAACTTTTCACCCCCACACTAAAGATCTGCACTGCCCCACTAACCCTAACCCTAAGTCTTCTACTGCTGTTTCCAATTATTGAAGTGGCCTTTGAGAGAACTGCCATGGACCGTGCGGGTCCACTTCCCAAGTTTTCCCAGGGCCATCAGCATATTCTAGTTATCATCGATTTTTCTACCTATTACCCTGAGACAATTCCTCAGTGTGATACATCTGCCAAGAACATCACCAAGTAATGGTTCCTGGTGTTCAGTTGTATCAGAGTCCCTAAGGAGGACCTCCATGAATGACCAAGTCCAACAAACAAGAAACAGGTCAGAGCTTTTCTTGGCATAATAGGTTACTATAGAAGACTTATCCCTAATTTTGCAACTCTGAAAACCCTGTTGACTGACCTTACAAGAAGTAAAAACTCAGTTAAGGTCATATGATCCCCAGAAGCGGAAGAACCTTTCCAAGTCCTATCTGTTTGGGATTATATGCACGTTATTTTCACATCTATTTATACACACGTTGTGATCGACCGATATTGTTTTTTGGTTGCCGATACCAATACCGATATTTTGGCCAATGCATATCGGTATCTGCCGATATTTTCATACATTTAAAAAATATTTTTTTTTTACTTTACAGGTAATCTTGTGGAGGGATCTGGGGGTCTAAAAGACCCCAAACCCCTCCTTGGCACTTAAAGGCATTCCAAACGCCAAGTTTGGCTGTGTTGAATGCTGTCATTTTTTTTAATCTGGCGCCAGTACCCAGAAGTGATGTCATGACATCACTTCCGGGTTTTTGCATGGAGACCCGATCAGAGCCGAATGCGGCTTTGATCGGGTCTTCGGCGGCCATGCAGGCTGGTTGCCCAGGTCTCCCGGTGGGACGGGAGACCCGGGCGAGCCATGGAAGACGGCGGGAGGGGGGGGACGTCCCCTCTCGCTCCTTGTAATGACAGACAAATGGCTTCTCAGCCGCATCGGTTGTCATTCCAAGACAGCCGACCCTCGGCTTTGGATGCCGGTACTGGGGTGATGCCTCTAGCTGCAGGCATCACTCTGGTGCAAGCACTTTCCCGAAATATCGGTAACCTCCGGGGCCAATTCCGATATATCGGGGAAAGTGCATATCAGCCCTCGATAGATCGGCTTTGCTGATAATCCGTCGATCCCTAATACACAGTCCCCCTCACCTATTCATTCACGGTACACCCGTTATGTATGCATTACTTTGATAACCGCAGCTCCATTTTTATTTCACTCCATTCATATAATTACAAGCTAAAACATTAATAAGGTTTACATATGTAAACACTATGAAATACTGCATCATACTACAATACCTTCATAAAGTTCAGTGAAAATATTTTTGGGTATACAGCAATTTCCAAATCACAAGAGACATTCCATTACCTGTCACTGTTGGCTTGCACTGGAGCCTGCACCCGTAATAACAGCAGCGGTCGGTGCCTTGGCATTGGTCATCACTGTGGCACTCAAAGGGTGCGGGTTTGATAGTAATACACTTTGAGTGATCGAAGTATGGGCAGGTATTTTCCTTGGCTGCAGAGAGAGAAAATTGCTGTGATAAGGATGGAAGGAAATAGAGACTGAGAAAAGGCCGGTCTATGAGGAGTGATATGTACAGAATAAAGAGTAGTAAGTGCAGGCCAGGACTATGAAGGGTGATGAGAGCAGGATAGGGCTATGAAGGGTTATGAGAGCAGGATAGGGCTATGAAGGGTTATGAGAGCAGGATAGGGCTATGAAGGGTGATGAGAGCAGGATAGGGCTATGAAGGGTAATGAGAGCAGGATAGGGCTATGAAGGGTGATGAGAGCAGGATAGAGCTATGAAGGGTGATGAGTGCAAGATAGAGCTATGAAGGGTGATGAGAGCAGGATAGAGCTATGAAGGGTGATGAGTGCAGGCCGGGACTATGAAGGGTGATGAGAGCAGGATAGGGCTATGAAGGGTGATGAGAGCAGGATAGGGCTATGAAGGGTTATGAGAGCAGGATAGGGCTATGAAAGGTGATGAGTGCAGGTGGAGACTATGAAGGGTAGTGAGTGCAGGCTGATGGGTGTAGCTTGAAACTATGATGGTTGAGGATTGTAGGATAGGACTATGCAGTTGCGGCTGGTGCATATGGGGCGCATCCATGCGTCCGGCCCCCTAATCTACATGTGGGGTGCTGGATGCATGGACTTCAATAGGGTTTTTTTTTTTTTGTTTTTTTTTTAACCATGTGATTAGAGCTAGAGGCTCTAATAGGCTAAAAGCCCTGAGCCCACCCAGTTGTGTGACAATAGCGAATGAAAATTCGCTATTGTCAGACGGATCCTCCTCCTGGCCAATCAGTAAGCGGGTTCTGAGACCTGTTTCCCGATTGGCCAAAAGGAGAAGCCTTGCCATTGGGCATGGAGGAGGAGACACAGAAGACGGGGAAGAAGCCGCTGCCGTCGCGGTTCGCCTGCTGCAGATGGGTGAGTGAGCCAGGGGGGGGGGGGGGGGCTGTACTGTCATGTCATGCTATGCTGTGGGTCCTGTACTGTAATGCTGTGTGTACTGTGTGCAGCCTGGTGTGGCCTGGGGGGGGGGGGGGGGGTGTATGGTGTTTTTACAACAGGAAGAATGGAGAATATGGAGACATGTCTGAGTTCAAATCTCTGTCTCTCTCTGTCTCGGACACAAAGCAAAGCAGGGCCCAATTTTATGAAATCATTGCATTCCCAAAGAGATTGTAAAAATTTACCGTCCAATGGCAGGAGACATCGTCTTCTACCCCCTGAGAAGCAGCACTTCATCTTCCCTTTGCAGTCTCGGTCTCTCTTACATTCATGCTGTAACCCGGAGCCATTAACCGGGTAATCCACATTTGCAGGACACGTTCCTTCTTTCTGAGGGAAGGCTATACCTGGGCGGGCTATAAGACGAACAACAGATATTTGCTTAGAACTTCATTTTAGAGCAGACCAGTACATGGCCATAAGTTTGTAAACACCTGCCCATCACATCGCTATACAGTATAAGTTTGTTGTACATGCAAAACCAGGTGCAAAAAATCAAGCACACAGCCGTGCAATGTTCTTTGGCAGACATTACCATATACAGACAACTGTGCTTCCAACCTTGTGGTAACGGTATAGAGAAGACCCTTCTCTGTTCAAAGATGACTGCACCCCTGTGTACAAAGCCAGCTCCATAAAGATATGGTTTGACTAGTTTGGTGTGGAGGAACTGGAGTGGCCTGTACAGAGAACTGACCTCAACCCTACTGAACTCCTTTGGACCTAAACCCTACTGAACACCTTTGGACCTCAACCCTGCTCAACACCTTTGGACCTCAACCCTGCTCAACACCTTTGGACCTCAACCCTACTGAACACCTTTGGACCTCAACCCTAATGAACACCTTTGGACCTCAACCCTGCTGAACTCCTTTGGACCTCAACCCTGCTGAACACCTTTGGACCTCAACCCTGCTGAACACCTTTGGACCTCAACCCTGCTGAACACCTTTGGACCTCAACCCAACTGAACACCTTTGGACCTCAACCCTGCTGAACTCCTTTGGACCTCAACCCTGCTGAACACCTTTGGACCTCAACCCTGCTGAACACCTTTGGACCTCAACCCTGCTGAACACCTTTGGACCTCAACCCAACTGAACACCTTTGGACCTCAACCCTACTGAACACCTTTGGACCTCAACCCTACTGAACACCTTTGGACCTCAACCCTATTGAACACATTTGGACCTCAACCCTACTGAACACCTTTGGACCTCAACCCTACTGAACACCTTTGGACCTCAACCCTACTAAACACCTTTGGACCTCAACCCTATTGAACACATTTGGACCTCAACCCTACTGAACACCTTTGGACCTCAACCCTACTGAACACCTTTGGACCTCAACCCTACTGAACACCTTTGGACCTCAACCCTGCTGAACACCTTTGGACCTCAACCCTACTGAACACCTTTGGACCTCAACCCTACTGAACACCAATGATGGAAGTAACTGCGTTTAAGTAAACTGCGTTACTTAACGCAGTTACTTTTGAGGGTAACGAGTAATCTATCTGATTACTCGTTCCCTCCCTGTAACGCCGTTGCCGCTACTTTTGACTGCGTTGCCGCAATTACATCTACCGCCACCAGATGGCAGTAGTTGTAATTGTAATTTCCCCTCTCCAGGGCCGGTACAAGGGGTGGGCGGAGAGGGAACCTGCCCTGGGCGGAGTGTTGAGGGGGGCGGGGAGCTTCAGCTCCTTTTGCATCTAAATGACAGGCATGGTTGACAGTTGTCACCCAAATGATCTGGGCATAGTTGTTGCCGACTGTCCCCGCCCGCTGGTTTGCCCTCCACCTGCAGTGCTTGCTTCTGTATTCTTTCATCATTCTGGGTCTGGTCTCTGCATTTTCCGACAGCTTCTGTTCCCGTCTGTAGCACTTCCCTAGACTTTGTGCTACGGGTCTGATAGGTGGTGGGCGGGCCTTGGGCGGGGACAGAAGCAGTCAGGAATTGCAGAGACTAGACCTGGAATGATGAAAGCATACAGAAGTAAGCACTGCAGGTGGTGGGCGGGGACAGATGTCGTCATGCTGGGACTAAACCTGATGTAAGAACACTGAAGCATTACAGGTAGAGTGCAATTTTGTTCTGCTATTTTTACCTGGAAATGATTGCAGAATCAAGGAGTACTCAGTGGACTTTTTAATAGTTCCTAAAGTGACTTTGTGCTATTGGATTAGTTATGTTGGAGGCACTGTGCTTTATTCATTTGCCTGCTTACTATTAGGGCTCATTTACACTTGCAGGCACGGCTGAGCCTCATTTTAATCACTGCCTTCCTCTCCCCTAGGCTGCAAAGTGTTCAGATGCCACAGTCATGATGCTTTGTATTGAGGCTGCAGGAACAATGCCTGTATGTGCATTACAGTTGTGCTGCATTTAGAGGATTGAAACAGGTGATGAGGAGGTGACATATCACCTCCATATTGCCGCCTGGCACACACCTCTAAAAAGTGATCTCTAAAAAGTGACAATATTTGAAACCTACTGTATTATCTTTTTTTTTTATAATAATGATGTCCTTTAACCACTTCAGCCCTGGAAGGTTTTACCCCCCTTAATGACCAGGCCATTTCGGAATTCGGCCGAATTTCGAACAGCCAATGTTCGGGTTGAACCGATGGTCGACCCGAACCGTTCGATCATCCCTATTCACGACCAGACCTTTTTTGCTATTTAGCACAGCGGTACTTTAACTGGCATTTGCTCAGTCATGCAACACTGTACACACATTATTTATATTATAATTATAATTATATTTATATTCTTTTTTTCACACAAATAGAGCTTTCTTTTGGTGGTATTTTGTCATCACTTTTTTTTTTTTTTTTATTATATAAACAAGAAAATTAAAAAAATTGAGAAAAAAATATTTTCTTCTTACTTTTATAAAACATATCCAATAAAAAAAAAAAAAAAATTCATAAAATGTAATTTCTTCATATTTAGGCCAAAATTTTCTCTGCTACAAGTCTTTGGTAAAAAAAAAAAAAAAAAAAAAAAACATTCCAATAAGTATATATTAATTGGTTTGTGTGGAAGTTATAGTGTCTACAAACTAAAGTATATATACTGGAATTTACTCAGCTATAGATGCTATACTAGTAAGGGCAGTGATAAGCGACTTTTAGTGGGACTGTAAAAGTGTGGCGGACAATCTGGTGTTAATTGACGCTGGCTGGCAGGGCCACTAACTGACACTGACGTTGTTAGTGACACTAATACAGTGATCAGTGATAATACTGTACACTGACACTGTACTAATGACACTGGCCGGGAATGGGTTATCATCAAGGGGCAATCAGGGCCGGCGCTAGACTGTTTTATGCCCTAGGCAAGATCAGCTACTTGCGCCCCCCCCCCCCCCCCAAAAAAGAATAAATAAAAAGGGAAGGGGTTAAAAACTGCTCTATGTCATATCCAGTGACCCTGATCTGATGGTTCCTCCATGTAATGCTGTCATACCCAGTGATCCCAATGTTCCTCTATGTCACATCAGGGGTCCCTGATGTTCCTCTATGTCATACCCGGAGACCCTGATGTTTTTCCATGTCACACCTGGGGACCCTGATGTTCCTCCATGTCACACCTGGGGACCCTGATGTTCCTCCATGTCACACCTGGGGACCTCAATCCCCAATGGCACACCCAGGGATCCAAATTCCTCATGCACACCTGGTGACCCCAAACCCCTGTTACACTTGTGACCCCTCTCCCCCCATGTCACACCTGGTGACTCCAATTCCCCATGGCACACCTGGTGACCCCAATTCTCTTTCACACCAGGGATACTCCATGTCACACCCAGGGACCCTGATTGCCTGTTCTGGGGACACTTACTGGGCAGTATGAAGAGAGTGGCCTGCACTCTGCCCTCCTTCACTGTGATCCTGCTGATTCCTTCTCCCAGAACACTCCTCTCCTGGACCACAGTGCTCACCACAGCTCCAACCGGCTCCTGGTGGAGGGAGACGCAGCAGTCAGAGAGTTCCGCACCTCCTTCATCACCAACCTCCTCAGACCATTCCGTTACCTGGTCGCTTCTGCTCCAGTAAAGGTGCCGCCCTCCAGTGCCGATCTCCGGCTCAGGTTCAGCTCTCCTCCGCTCCCTGCTTAATACCGACCCAGGGAAATGAACGGCTGCCCACCAGCTCAGATTAGAGAGTCACTTCCCGCCCAAGGATTAGGCCACTCAGCTCCAGACGAAGAGGATCATTATGCAGCTAGCACTCCGGTGCGCTCCTTTCCTGCCCCTTTGGGGCTCCCCCAACAATGGTGGAAAGCCAGGGCCTGGTAGTTCTGCCACTGCCCCAGACACCTGGCATCTTCCTATGTCCCTTCTTCCTCCCCCACTGCCGCCCCTTTCCTCAGCTCACAAGGATCATTCATGACGGAGAGTGAGTGGTGACTCGTGGCTGCACCCCTAGGTGGCAATGCGCCCTAGGCGGCTGCCTAGTTTGCCTAGTGGAAGCACCGGCCCTGGGGGCAATCAAGGGGTGAACTGTGTGTCTAATAAGTGTTATGTGTGTAATGTGTGCTGCTTTTACTAACAGATCTGGCTGTTTTTTCCCCCTGCTTTCCAGGGAGAAGAAACAGGCAGATCGCTGTCCAGTGTACACAGAGTTCTGTGTGTTTGTAAACACAGAACTCTGGTTGTGATTGGACACAGCTAATCAGCAGGTTTCAGCCAAAAGGATTGGCTGAAACCTGATGCTAAACTCATGCTGTGTCCAATCACAGCACGGGTCAGCAATGAAAACCAGGAAGAACACTGTGGTGAATGGGTACCTGGCTGTGCCGCCTGGCTGTGCTCACAGTTCATCTACTGTGAGGGGGTCAGCAAGAAGCTAATATATCCAAGACATATACATTGATAACTTGGTTGAGTCATCACCTGTATTTTACATTATTTCAAATACTTACCGAAAGCTTCTATATCCTCGGTGGGGTCTTCAGTGGTTCGATTGTCAGCAGTGGCTCCGGCACAGAACAGGAGGAGTAGCAGGAGGGATCCGGTCTCTGGAGACATCTTCAATTCCTAGAAATCTCTTTGAGAAGTCAGTGAGATGAGGAGGCTCATATATAGACCGAATGAGTAAGAAGGAAGGGAGGCACCAGGAACAGGGAAGAACCTTACACAATGGATGATTGCAAAAGAAAAGGTTTCATACATACTTTGCCACTCAACTTGCATAATTGGGTCCATTAAATGACATTCCTTATTTTAATTGGTGTTAGGAGGCACTTAGAACAGGGCAGAACCTGCTCCTATACCGTAGATGATTGCAAAAGAAGATTCTTCTTATTTACTTTACCATGGTGGAATATACAGTACTTGACCTTTGGCTCCTATATGGAAGAAGGAAGGGAGGCACTGAGAACAGGACAGCACCTGCTTCTATATAATAGAAGTGTGCAAACGAAGACTCGAAAATTTGCATTTCTGTCCAGGCAATCTTTCTTGGACTACACAGGCAAGTGGGTGACCTAAATTTCCTTTACTGCAGTTAAAGCGGTTATAAATCCCCCAGGGCTTACTTAAACTTACAGGTACAGGCTTACCTGTAGGTACAGTAAATATCTCCTAAACGTGCACCGTTTAAGAAATATTTACTTTAGTAGCAGCCGGTGACATCACTGGAGCATGCGCACTGTGCTCTCAATGGATGGCGTGCCGTCCACTGGCAGAGCCGTGCCGCGGCCATGACTCCCACAGGCATTTTTTTTGTGTCCCAGCAGGTCAAACAGCTGAAGTCCACAAACCCGGAAAGAAGACCAGGTGAAGAAGGATATATGTTATACTACTGCACGTTGTTGTACCATCACTCGAAACATCAGTACACAGCTTCATTGTACTGTGTTGTACCCTCTGACCTGAATATTCTTAGGGGGAGGCACCCTCCACAATGTATTTGACTTTACTACTGCCCACTGATGCTGTGGGAGGGCACCCCATGTATACGCCCCCAGGAGGAGGGCCTTGCCCCAATCTGTGTCTCGTTACAATTATCATTGTCTAGTATTTAAGTAAGGGCCTGGACATGTGCTTTTAGGCTCTGAGGAAGAGGCTAGGCCTCGAAACGCGTTAGCCTTCAAGAATCTAAGGGACTACTCATCCTCGGATACCTTTACTGAAGGACTGCTTTCCTTTTGTGACATGCTTTTAAGCCCCCGTTCACACTGGGGCGACCTGTCAGGCGACCGCCATACAGAAGCTATGGACCCGTTCTAATAGGAGCGACACAAGTCGCTCCGACTTAGAAAAAGGGTCCGGAGCTTCTTTGGGGCGACCCGGAGCTACCTGCATGGACTTCAATGTTATGAAGTCCGTGCCGGCCGCTCCGAGGTCGCGGGGCGAGCAGCGCGCCGCGACCTGTGAGGTCGCCCGGCGAAGTAGCGTCGCCCCAGTGTGAACGGGGGCTAACAAGAACTCGCTTGTGAGTATTTTTAATCCTTTTTTTTAAATAAACCGTCTAAATGATAATGCACTAGGCCGGTGTGCCCTTGTGTTTGTTTGTTGTTACAGTGTTTCCAGACTTCCCTGGTCGTGTAAGGGGCAGCAAGGACGTAGCATTTTTCCTGGGTTGACGTGTCCACAGCTACAGAAATACTCTTAATACCTCAATAAGGTGGACTAAAGTTCACACCACTCCGAGCGCAGGTCACGGGTGCTTTGCACCAAAAAACTGTATGTACTGTTGTTGAAGAAGGAAGCACTGGGGAGCCATGACAGCACACCACTAAAGGCTCTTACATTGCCCGGCGGTAGGAGCAGCTTCGAGGCAAGAAGCGGGAGCTGGAGTCGGGAGGGTGGAGCTAGGAGGTGGAGCTGGTGGTCCTAGCTACAGATGACTGCTTGTCTCTTGTCAATATTGTGAATTCACCTAGCACCAGGCTGGATAGAAGGGGTGGCGGGCGGCTCCATTTTCCTTCTGGCTCCTGCTGGGTTTTCTGCGGCTGCGGGAGCCAGAAGGAAAATGGAAAGGATCAGTTCTTCTAAATGCCACCCCACCCCCTCCTATTCGGGTGTAGACAAATGTGACAGGGGAGCCGCATGGGACACCTGCAGCATGAGGCTGGGTTGCAGTTGTGACCCCTGTGACCCCTATAGTTACACCCCTGGCTGGAGGGCTTTATTCTAGGGTAAGTCTTTCATAATGCGCTAGTATGTGATGCATACTAGCACATTATGCTAGTATCCTTCAGGGGCCTGATTTTTATTTATTTTTTAAATTGCAGTTACAACCGCTTTAAGCAATATACTGTAGCCTGGTCACCTCCTCACCTCAGGCCTGTGGCTGGATAGTGATGATGCAGCAGCAGACTAAAAAGGTCATCACCCAATTAATTCTGCTTTCTACTCTTGCCCGTGTCTTGTCTTGTATGTCGTCTGTCAGCACATGTGCATTCAGCTCACCTGATTTGCTCCTTATGCTGTTGTTGTACAGGGGATTGCACCAAGTCTTATTTAGCAGTAGGGATAGGCTTGATGTTTGTGTGTTTGCTGAACACATAAACAAATGGGGCGCTCAGTGGGAAGTTCCCCCGCTGCACCCGAAAAATAGAAAAAAAAAATGTTCCCGCCTCTTCAATCGCCTCCCGCGTCATGAGCTGTTTGAGCTGTGACAGCTCTTTTATAGGAAAGGGGTGGGGACACCCCCGTCCCCTTCTGACGTCAGAAGGGGCGGTGCCACCAGGTGATGTAACCGGGTGTCCCCGCCCCTTTCCTATAAAAGAGCTGTCACATCTCAAACAGTTCATTACACGGGAGGCGTGTGAAGGAGGTGGGGGCATCTTTTTTTTTTCTATTTTTCGGGTGTGGCGGGCAACATGATTGACTATGGATTTACATCGGGGGAAATTATTTTTGTTTTTTTATTTTTTAATAAAGGACTTGTCAAAAACTGTCTTTTGTGTTTATTTTTTTTGTACACTTTTTCGGTGAATGGGTAGGGGTACGATGTATCCGATATACATTCACATAGGGAGGGGGGGCCTGGATCTAGGGGTCCCCTTGTTAAAGGGGCTTCAAGATTCTGATAAGCCCCCCACCTGCAGACCCCGACAACCACAGCCCAGGGTTGTCTGGAAGAGACTCTTGTCCCCATCAACATGGGGACAAGGTGCTTTGGGGGGCACCCCAAAGCACCCTTCCCATGTTGAGGGCAAGCGGCCTGGTATGGTTCAGGAGGGGGGACGCTCGCTCGCCCCCCCTCCCCATCCTGGCCAGCCAGGCTGCTTGCTCGGATAAGGGTCTGGTATGGATTTTAGGGGGACCCCAACCTGTTTATTTTTTTTTATTTTTTTATCTGTATTGCTGGGAGCTGACAATACATTACAGCCGCGAGCAAGTTTAAATTACATTTTTTCCTTTAGAAATGTCAGTATTGCTGCAGCAGGCTCCATACATTGCACAAATGTGCCACTTTACAGGCACATTAAGGGGGGCCCCCAGGCACGATATTTAAAGGAATTTTTCATTTTTATTTTTTCACTTTAAGCATTATTAAAATTACTGCTCCTGTAAAAACGAATGTTTTAAAAAAAACATGTTTTGCATTGATTCATGTCCCCCAGGGCAGTATCCGGGTCCCCATACACTTTTTATGGCAATAACTTGAATATAAGCCTTTAAAATTAGGACTTTTTATTTTTCATGTTCGTGTCTCATAGACTTTAATAGAGTTCACATATTCGCTAGAACTTTTTCCCTGTTCGAGATGTTCTGGTGTGAACCGAACAGGGGGTGTTCGGCCCATCACTATTCAGCAGTAGACATGGGCCGAATGACCCTCTGTTTGGTTTGTGACAGAACTTTCGAACATCGCAAATGTTCGAAACCGGACAACGAACCCGATTGAAGTCTTTGGGGACCCGAACTGTAAAAATCAAAAGTGCCCATTTTGAAGGCTTATATGCAAGTAATTGGGCATAGAATGGTTATGGGGGTCAGGATACTGCTCTGGAGGACATGTATAAATGAAAAAAGTTTGCAAAAAAAACCATCATTTTTAAATAAGCAGTGATTTACTGATGCTTTAAATAAAGCCATAAAAATGAGAAATAACAATAAAAATGAAAAATTCCTTTAAATATAGAGCCTGGAGGTCCCCTTACTCTGCATGTAATGTGGCACATCTGTACCATGCATTGAACCTGCTGCAGCAATAATGACATTTATAAAGCCATTCAAGCTTTCTTTATTTTATAAACAACGGCTTGGGTAGCCAGTCTGTATGATGAGGCCACAACTTTGTGCCCTCGGACACAGACTTTGGATTGAATTTGAGTTTATTAGAGAATTAGAGGTAACGTGCGGAAAAATTGGGCTTTGGGTGTTGGTGGTGATTTCACACCATAACCCAATAGAGTTATTATTGATGAAAGCAAGTATTGGCCTTGCTGTCAAAAATTGAAATTATATGAACCTGTCAAACTGGTGCAGAAAAATTGGTCCTTGGGTATTAATTGTGCCCATGAAACCTACACCAGAAAAAACATTTTCCAGATGAAATCAACACCCACAAAGTTAGGCAGCCTGGACAGTCTTTCAGAGATTCAAGATCCAGAAAGCACTTAATCAGCAACATCGGCATCAGGGTCTTAATAGCTGCTACTAATCTAGGACTGAGTCATTTTGATAAATGTCAGCCGGTCCATGAAGTCTGTGGACAGATGCGCTCTCTTATCTGTCACAAAACCTCCGGTAGCACTAAATGCCTATTTGGAAAGCATGCAGGATGCAGGGCAGCCCAGAAGCTCAATTGCATATTGGGCAAGTTCTGGCCAGTGGTCTTTTCTCATGACCCAGTAACCCAATGGATCGTCAACTGGAAAGCTCTGCATCTCTGTTTTCGCCCCTTGATAATTTCCCACTATATGATGCAGACGCTGCCAATGGGATGTGGAAGCTGGCAGCCCTGTGCGCCAAGGACTACATTTTTTTTTAAATGCATCACTGAGGTGGCCACCTTCTCCACCGCTCCTCTCTTGACCAACAGAAGCCTCAAAACTATGTTTTCCACCAGACTGTAACCTACCAGAGTCAGGAAAGACGCTACATAAAATCCTCTTTAAGGTCTCCTCAAGAGATTTCATCTTCTACTCCCTCTGTGGGGACAGGATGAGTTCAGAGACTTTCCCCTTGTAATGGTGGTAAAGGAGGGTGCCAACCAATAGTGACCTTTCTCCTTGATGCCACTTATTCTTGGGTCCCTTTGCAGGCTTTGAAGAATGAGGGAGTCCATGCACTGAAAGTTTGTGGAGGCATAAGAAGCAGACTCCTCAGGATCACAGAAGATTACAGTATCTGGAACTGCATCCTCCCTGTAGGGATGGGCTGTTTGTTTGAGTCGATGGAAAATTTGAATCGAACATCAGCTGTTTGCTTTACACACAAACAAATGGGGCACTTAACGGAAGTTCACTCAGCAATGAATGCCCCATAATGCACTGCGTTCTTGCAGTGCATTGATTGCTGATGATTGGCCAAAGCATGCACCTGACTTGTATGTTTTGGCCAATCACAGCACAGTGTACTGCCAGAGCCATGATTGTATAGTGTGTTGAGTTAGTTTAGTGCAGTCAGTGGAGTGAACAGGCATACCCCACTTTTATAATGTATAGATATGTTGTAGTCCTGGGTCCCCTCTCAGTGCTCCCCAAGTTTTGTGTCCTTGTCACTTATAGTTTGTGAGCAGTGCCATATCAAGCTGACCAAGATTTCCCATAGATGCCAATGGTAAAGACAGGGAGCAGCGCCATGCCAAGCAGACCAAGGTTTTCTATAGATGCCAATGTTATAGACAGGGAGCAGTTTCATGCCAAGCTGACCAAGATTTCCCATAGATGCCAATGTTAAAGACGGGTAGCATTGCCATGCCAAGCTGACCAAGATTTCCCATAGATGCCAATGTTAGAGACAGGGAGCAGTGCCATGACAAGCCAACCAAGATTTCCCATAGACATCAATGTGAACCACTTAAAGGGAAACTCCAGTCAAAAATGACATTTTTCCTATCAATAGTATGGTAAATATCTTTATCTTTGATATTATTCATTTTCTGGCTAGCTGCTTGTGTAGCTTAGAAAGTCTTATCTAAACTGGACAATCAGATTCTTCCTGTTCTTCACCAACAACTCTATCTCCATTTATCTGAATTTGATCAGCTGTCTTTCACTTTCTGAAAAGGTTGTCTGTCTTTCTTAGACCTAGCCTAGACCTGCCCAGCCCCTCCCCATCCCTCCCATCCTTCACAGAACATGATCTCCTCCTTTCTTCATAGCCTTCTTTAGGCCAGCAGTTTCTCCTGGGAGAGACAGAGAGAGGGGGGAGAGAGAGGGGAGAAAGAGAGGTGGAGGAGAGAGAGAGGGAGAGAGAGGGGGTGGGCGAGGAGAGAGAGGGAGGGAGAGGGAGGAGGGGAGGGAGAGAGAGAGGGGGGAGAGAGGGGGTGGGCAGGGAGAGAGAGGGGGAAATAGAGGGAGGGAGAGAGAGAGAGAGGTGGGGAGAGAGAGAGAGGTGGGGGAGATATATATATATATATATGAAAGATATATCAATATATGAAAGAACTGAGGTACAAAGGAACATTTGTGAAAGTTAAGAAGGACACAGATCCATTTCTATTTCTCATTACATGTGAGTAATGAGCTTTAGGCTCCGTTTCCACGAGTAATGCCCCGTACACACGTACCGATCGTCGGCCGAACGATCGGCCGTCTTTTGTCCAGGGCTGTCGTGTCTGTTGAAAACTGCAACAGAAAACACTTAAAGTCGCATTCCAAAGTCACACTCTAGGATAGTGGCTATGTTTAGACTAGTGTGACTCTTAAGTTGTGCGATTTAGAGTGTGACTTTGAATGCAGCTTTGATCCAACTTTACACTCTTTGAATCAAAGTTGCAGCAAAGTAGTACAGGCACCTTTTCAAAGTCTCTGATTTTCAAAGTGGCATAGATGGGAACGGGTGCCATTGAAATCAATGGGCTGTGACTTGGCATGCGACTTAATGTGTCCAAAGTCGCATGACAAGTCTTACTCATGGAAACAGCCTAAAACTCATTACTCACATGTAATGAGGAATAGAAATGGATCTGTGTCCTTCTAAACTTTCACAAATGTTCCTTTGTACTTCATTTCTTTCATATATTGCGCCGGCCACGTGACCCCCTCTCTCCTCCCCTCTCTCTCACCCCCTCTCTCTCTCCCTCTCCCCCTCTCCCCCCCTCTCTCTCCTTCCCCCTCCCTCTCACCATCCCCCTTCTTTCTCTCCCTCCCCCCCCTCTCTCTCTCTCTCAGGAGAAGCTGCTGGCCTAAACATGGCTATGAAGACAGGAGGAGATCATGTTCTGTGAAGGATGGGAGGGATGGGGGCGGGGCTGGGCTGGGCAGGTCTGGGCTAGGTCTAAGAACGACCGACAACCTTTTCAGGAAGTGAAAGACAGCTGATCAAATTCAGATAAAGGGAGATAGAGTTGTCGGTGAAAAACAGGAAGAAGCTGATTGTCCAGCTAAGATAAGACTTTCTAAGCTACACAAGCAGTCAATCATATCTCTGACAGTACATTGTGCTGTGATTGGCCAAAGCATACAGGTCAGGCGCATGCTTTGGCCAATTGTCAGCAATCAAAGCACTGCAAGAACGCAGTTCATTATGGGGCGCTCATTGGCGGGCAAACTTCCTGTCAAGCACCCCATTTGTTTGTGTGTTCAGCGAACAGGAGTCTGCTCCCTCATTCTTCTAAGACTGCAAAGGGACTCAAGAATATGTGGCATCAAGGAGAAAGGTCACTATTGGTTGGCACCCTCCTTGACCACTTTAACAAGGGGAATGTCTCTGAACTCATCCCATCCCCACATAGGGGGCAGAAGATGAAATGTAATGCCTTACTTGACTCTGGTAGGTTACAGTCTGGTGGAAAATGTAGATTTTAGGCTTCTGTTGGTTAACAGAGGAGTGGTGGAGAAGGGAGCCACCTCAGCGATGCATTTAAGAAAATGTTTTAGTCCTCGGCACACAATGCTGCCAGCTTCCACATCACATTGGCAGCGTCTGCATCATATGGTGGGAGATTATCTAGGGGCAAAATCAGAGATGGAGAGCTTTCCAGTTGACGATTCACTGGGTTACTGGGTCATGAGAAAAGGCCACTGGTCAGAACTTGCCCAGTATGCAATTGAGCTGCTGGGCTGCCTGAATCCAGCGTGCTTTCCGAACAGGCATTTAGTGCTACCGGAGGTTTTGTGACAGATAAGAGAGCGCATCTGTTCACAGACTCTGTGGACCGGCTAACATTTATCAATATGAATCAGTACTGGATTAGCAGCAGCTATCAAGCCCCTGATCCTGATGTCGCTGATTAAGTGCTTTCTGGATCTCGAATCTCTGAAAGACTGTCTAGGCTGCCTAACTTTGTGGGTGTTGATTTCATCTGGAAACATTTTTTTGGTGTAGGTTTCATGGGCTCAATTAATACCCAAGGACCAATTTTTCCACACCTGTTTGACAGGTTCATATCATTTCAATTTTTGACAGCAAGGCCAGTTCTTGCTTTCATCAAGAGTACTTGTATAGCAGGGGTGTCAAACTCAATTTAATCGCGGGCTGCATCAGCATTATGTTTGCCCTGAAAAGGGCCAGTTGTATCTGTTAGACTAGATGTCCAGAGCATTCCCTACCCTTACATAAGACGTCAGGAGCCTCTCCACCATCAGAAGTTGAGTCCCCCACCCTCCCTTACATCACAATGCTGGAAAGCAGAAGGTACAGGATCTAGAGAAGGGCTGGAGCTCTTCTGCAGCTTCAGGAGAGGTGTGAGGGCCACATTAAATGGCCTGGAGGGCCTAATGTTTGGCACATGTGTTCTATAGGGTTATGATGTGACGGCACCACCAACACCCAAAGACCAATTTTTCCGCACATATTAATTCTATCCAAAGTCTGAGTCCCAGTGCACAAAGTTGTGGCCTCATCATACAGACTGGCTCCCCAAGCCGTTGTTTAGAAAATAAAGAAAACTTGAATGGAAAATGTAATTTTTTGGCTTTATAAATGTCACTATTGCTGCAGCAGGTTCAATGCACGGTACAAATGTGCCACATTATAGGCAGACTAAGGGAAACCCCAGGCTCTATATTTAAAGGAATTTTTCATTTTTATCATTATTTCTCATTTTTATGGTTTTACCGAAAGCATCAGTAAATCACTGTTTATTTAAAAATTTTATTTTTGAAAACTTTTTTCATTGATACATGTCCCCCAGGGTAGTACCCGGACCCCCATAACCATTCTATGCCCAATTACTTGCATATACAGTATGTCACAAAATTTTTGTAAATATTTTATTCTATCTTTTCATGTGACAACACTGAAGAAATGACACTTTGCTACAATGTAAAGTAGTGAGTGTACAGCTTGTATAACAGTGTAAATTTGCTGTCCCCTCAAAATAACTCAACACACAGCCATTAATGTCTAAACCGCTGGCAACAAAAGAGAGTATACCCCTAAGTGAAAATGTTGAAATTTTGTTCGCAACGTGTCAATATTTTGTGTGGCCACCAAAATGGGCACTTTTGATTTTTACAGTTCGGGTCCCAAAGACTTTAATGGCGTTTGTTATTCGGTTTCCAATGTTTGCGATGTTCGAAAATTCAGCCACGAACTGAACAGGGGGTCGTTCGGCCCATCTCTACTGCCTTTACCCTTTTGGGCATGGAGTTCACCAGAGCTTTGCAGGTTGCCACTGGAGTCCTCTTCCACTTCTTCATGATGACATCACAGAGCTGGTGGATGTTAGAGACCTTGCGCTCCTCCACCTTCCAGATGAGGATGCCCCACAGATGCTCAATAGGGTTTAGGTCTGGAGACATGCTTGACCAATCCATCAACTTTATCCTCAGCTTCTTTAGCAAGGCAGTGGTCATCTTGGAGGTGTGTTTGGGGTCGTTATCATGTTGGAATTCTGCCCTGCGGCCCAGACTCCGAAGGGAGGGGATCATGTTCTGCTTCAGTATGTCACAGTACATGTTGGCATTCATGGTTCCCTCAAAAAACTGTAGCTCCCCAGTGCTGGCGGGACTCATGCAGCCCCACACCATGACACTCCCACCACCATGCTTAACTGTAGGCAAGACACACTTGTCTTTGTACTCCTCACCTGGTTGCCATCACACATGCTTGACACCTTTTAAATCAAATAAGTTTATCTTGGTCTCATCAGACCACAGAACATGGTTTGAGTAATCCATGTCCTTAGTCTGCCTGTCTTCAGCAAACTGTTTGCGGGCTTTTTTGTGCATCATCTTTAGAAGAGGCTACCTTCTGGGATGATAGCCATGCAGACCAATTGTGGCATATGGTCTGAGCACTGACAGGCTGACCCCCCCCCACCCCTTCAACCTTTGCAGCAATGCTGGCAGCACTCATATGTCTATTTCCCAAAGACAACCTCTGGATATGACGCTGAGCATGTGCACTCAACTTCTTTGGTCGACCATGGTGAGGCCTGTTCTGAGTGGAACCTGTCCTATTAAACCGCTGTTTGGTCCTGGACACCGTGCTGAAGCTCAGTTTAAGGGTCTTGGCAATGTTCTTATAGCTAAGGCCATCTTTATGTAGAGCAGCAATTCTTTTTTTTCAGATCCTTTAGAGAGTTCTTTGCCATGAGGTGCCATGTTGAACTTCCAGTGACCATTATGAGAGAGTGAGAGCGATAACACCAAATTAAACATACCTGCTCCCCAGTCACAACTTAGACCTTGTAACACTAACGAGTCACTTGACACCGAGGAGGGAAAATGGCTAATTGGGCCCAATTGGCTGTGTGTTGAGTTATTTTGAGGGGACAGCACATTTACACTGTTATACAAGCTGTACACTCACTACTTTACATTGTAGCAAAGTGTCATTTCTTCAGTGTTTTCACATGAAAAGAAATAATAAAATATTTACAAAAATGTGAAGGCTGCACTCACTTTTGTAACATACTGTAAGCCTTCAAAATGGGCACTTTTGATTTTTACAGTTCGGGGCCCAAAGACTTTAATGGCGTTCGTTATCCAGTTTCTAATGTTTGCAATGTTCGAAAATTCAGCCTCGAACTGAACAGGGGGTCGTTCGGCCCATCTCTACTGCTGAATAAGACTTGGTGTAATCCCCTGTACAACAACCACACAAGGAGCCAATCAGGTGAGCTGAATGCACATGTGCTGATAGAGGACATACAAGACAAGACATGGGCAAGAGGAGAAAGCAGAATTATTTGGGTGATGACCTTTTTAGTCTGCTGCTGCATCATCACTATCTAGCCACGGGCCTGGGGTGTGTAGGTGATCAGGCTACATTGCTTAAAGCGGTAGTAAACTGCAAAACAAAATAAAAAAAATTGGGCCCCTGCAGAATACTAGCATAATCTGCTGGTATGCATCATATACTAGAACATTATGAAAGACTTACCCTAGAACGAAGCCCTCCAGCCAGGGGCGTAACTATAAAGGTCACAGGGGTCACAATGCAATCCAGCCTCATGCTTCAGGTGTCCTGTGTGGCTCCCCTGTCACATTTGTCTACATCTGAATAGGAGGGGGGGGTGGCATATAGAATCCCTTCCTTTTTCCTTTTGGCTCCTACAGCCACAAAAAACCCAGCAGGAGCCAGAAGAAAAATGGAGGATAATCGGTTCTTCTATATGCCGCCCCGCCACTCCTCCTATCCAGCCTGGTGCTAGGTGTATCGACGATATTGACAAAAGACAAGCAGTCATCTGTAGCTAGAACCACCAGCTCCTCCTCCTAGCTCCACCCTCCCGACTCCAGCTCCCGCTTTTTGCCTCCAAGCTGCTCCTACCGCCGGGCAATGTAAGAGCCTCTAGCGTCATTGTTCCCCAATGCTTCCTTCTTCACCTGGTCTTCCTTCCGGGTTCGTGGACTTCAGATGTTTGACCTGCTGGGACGCAATGAAATGACCACAGGAGTCACGGCCACGGCACGGCTCTGTCAGTGGAAGGCACGCCATCCATTGAGAGCACAGTGCGCATGACCCGGTGATGTCACCGACTGCAACTAAAGTAAATATCTCCTAAACAGTGCATGTTCAGGAAATATTTACTGTACCTACAGGTAAGCCTGTACCTGTTGGTTCAAGTAAGCCCTGGGGGATTTACTACCACTTTAACAGCAGTAAAGGAAATTTAGGTCACCCACTTGCCTGTGTAGTCTAGGAAAGATTGCCTGGACAGAAATGCAAATCTTTAAATCTACTTTTGCACACTTCTATTTAATAGAAGCAGATTCTGCCCTGTTCTCAGTGCCTCCCTTCCTTCTTCCATATAGGAGCCCAATGCCAAGTACTGTATGGTAAACCATGGTACCATGGTAAAGTAAATAAGAAGAATCTTCTTTTGCGTACATCTACTATATAGGAGCAGGTTCTGCTTGTTCTTAGTGCCTCCTAAGACCAATTAAATTCATTAATTTAATGTAATTTAATGGACCAAGTTATGCAATCAGAATTTTTCTAAGAACAAAGTATGTGTGAAGCTTTTTCTTTTGCAATCATCCATTGTGTAATGTTCTTCCCTGTTCCTGGTGCCTCCCTTCCTTCTACCTCATTCGGTCTATATAGGAGCCTCCTCATCTCACTGACTTCTCAAAGAGATTTCTAGGAATTGAAGATGTCTCCAGAGACCGGATCCCTCCTGCTACTCCTCCTGTTCTGTGCTGGAGCCACTGCTGTCATTCTGACTACTGAAGACCCCACCGAGGATAATGAAGCTTTCGGTAAGTATTTGAAATAATGTAAAATACAGGTGATGACTCAACCAACTTATCAATGTTTATGTCTTGGATATATTACCTTCTTGCCGACCCCCTCACAGTACTGTGAGCACAGCCAGGCGGCACAGCCAGGTACCCATTCGCTACGGTGTTCTTCCTGGTTTTCATTGCTGACCCGTGCTGTGATTGGACACAGCATGAGTTTAGCATCAGGTTTCAGCCAATCACTTTGGCTATAACCTGCTGATCAGCTGTGTCCAATCACAGCCAGAGTTCTCTGTTTACAAACACACAGAACTCTGTGTACAATGAACAGCGATCTGCCTGTTTCTTCTCCCTGGAAAGCAGGAGAAAAATCAGCCAGATCTGTTAGTAAAAGCAGCACACATTACACACATTACACTTATTAGACACACAGTTCACCCCTTGATTGCCCCTTGATGATAACCCATTCCCAGCCAGTGTCATTAGTACAGTGTCAGACGTCAGTGTCAGTTAGTGACCCTGACAGTCAGCGTCAGTTAACACCAGATTGCCCACCACACTATCACAGTCCCACTAAAAGTCTCTGATCACTGCCATTACTAGTAT
Source organism: Pelophylax lessonae (assembly GCF_965119305.1). NCBI lineage: Eukaryota > Metazoa > Chordata > Amphibia > Anura > Ranidae > Pelophylax > Pelophylax lessonae. Next base: position 48,409,549 of record NC_138770.1, read on the forward strand.
AGCATCTATAGCCGAGTAATTTCCAGTATATATACTTTAGTTTGTAGACACTATAACTTCCACACAAACCAATTAATATACACATTTTGGATTTTGTTTTTAACCAAAGACATGTAGCAGGAAACATTTTGGCCTAAATATGAAGAAATTAGATGTTATGCTTTTTTTTATTGGATATGTTTTTTTATGAGAAAGAGAAAAAAAAAAAGGAAAAAAAGAAAAAAAAATATCTATCTATCTATCTATCTATCTATCTATCTATCTATCTATCTATCTATCTATCTATCTATCTATCTATCTATCTATCTATCTATCTATCTATCTGTCTATCTGTCTGTCTGTCTGTCTGTCTGTCTGTCTGTCTGTCTGTCTGTCTGTCTGTCTGTCTGTCTGTCTATCTATCTATCTATCTATCTATCTATCTATCTATCTATCTATCTATCTATCTATCTATCTATCTATCTATCTATCCTTCTATCTATCTATCTATCTATCTATCTATCTATCTATCTATCTATCTATCTATCTATCTATCTATCTATCTATCTATCTATCTATCTATCTATCTATCTATCTATCTATCTATCTCCAAAAGGAGCAAGTGAAACGGACACAAGTGGGGACTACAATTACTTACTCAACCGGCGCTATTACCAGGTACCTATAAGTATATAGAGTGATATATAAAATGCTAAAACAAATAATATATCTAAAAGCTGCTGCTATAAATCTAACCGCATAAAATGAAGGTGCATGATAGCGCCAATCAAATAAGAAGTACTAAAACACACTAGCAGCGCTAAAATTCATAAATAATAAATGAAGTGCAGTCCATTGGGATAATGTCCATATGTTCATATAATCATGCAATGTGCCCAGAAACCGTGAATGGATATATTGCACTGGACCCTCCACCGCACCAACGTGCTCCCCCTAATGAGAGACACTCACCAGAAATCTGGTCATACAGGGACTTGTAATGCCAGCCTATCTCAGGCTCAGAAAACGATATCCAGAGGAATTTCCCAGGACAAACGGCCCTCGATCAGTCTCAATCGGATCAATTCTTGTGGCCGACCCACAGGAGATTCCAATTACATCAGGGGTAGTACATGTGAAAATAATAGCTCACATAGGGCAATATTGCATGGCTAAAATCAGACTTTATTACCCACAAAAGGATCCCCAGTAGCTGATGCACTTACAACATATAAAACAAAGCAAGCTTGTCATATAAAGGATGAGGCATAAACCTGCATGTAGAGGCCGATCCCCGTAGTGTCAGTTCGCCGCCGGTACCAGGCTGTAGCGAGCATCGGGTTCAGCATCAGACGCCAGGTCCTACCTCGTATCTATCTATCTATCTATCTATCTATCTATCTATCTATCTATCTATCTATCTATCTATCTATCTATCTATCTATCTATCTATCTATCTATCTATCTATCTATATATATATATACATTTTCAGTCTTTTTGTGTTTATATAATAAAAAATAAAAAATCCAGTGATGATAAAATACCACCAAAAGAAAGCTCTATTTGAGTGAAAAAAATGATATAAATATAATTATAATATAAATAATTTGTGTGCAGTGTTGCATGAAACGAGCAAATGCCAGTTAAAATAGAGCTGTGCTTAATAGTCTGGTCATGAAGGGGGTAAAACCTTCCGGTTGTCAAGTGGTTAATATAGCAATTAAAATGTTGACAAACTTATTATATTTCCAAAGAGAGTTGTGCAATGTATATACTCATCAATCATCAATAAGAATGGATGCAAAATCTTTTTTCAATAATTTTTTTGGTTTGTTCTGGGTAGAGATGGGGAAGGTTTAGAGCAGTGGTGGTCAACTTACTTGATATAAGGGGCCTTAATTACCCATCAACACCATCAAGGGCAGTACTTTATATTCAGTTAATGTAATGTTACAGAAAGCTACCAAAGACTACAAATGTGTTATATGGGATGTCGGTTCCTAAGAGCAAGCTATAATACAGGCATCACCAAATGGGGGATGGGATGGGATGCGGGCCGAGTCACTGTAGGGGTGGGTTGATGATTTTAATGGGGCGGTGGACTGAGGACATTAAAGTGTGGAGGGTTGGTGGGTCGGTGCTTGGGACTGAGGACTGTGATGTGGGAGGCTGAGGACTGTGATGCAGGGGGAGGGGGGCTAAAGAAGTTGATAGTAATCAGAGATGTATAGTAACGAAGTAGAACTACTTAAGTACTGTAATTAAGTACCGAAATGCGGTATCTGTGCTTTCCTAGAGTAGAATTTTTTTCTCCTACTTCCACTTTTACTTCACTGCATTTTTTCGATGATTTCAATACTTCTACTCCGATATTTTTTTTTTGTGCTGCATAGTTACTCGTTACAATTATAAAAATTACCACTGCCAGAACAGTAGTTGGCAGGTTGCATAAAGCTCAAAAAAATGTGTATAATGTCATTTGTAAATCAGCGCATACGAAAATAAAGGCTGTGTATAATAAAAGCTGCTATACCAAATCTTTCCAATAAAAAGAAAATATGAAACAAACAAATAAATGGTGCTACAGCGCTTAAAGTACATCAAGAAACTACTAACAAACACAGCTTAATCATTTGAATAAATCATTTGAAATAATAAAAAACAATATGATGTTCAAACTTTTGACTTCTTTCTTTAATAACTACATAACACAGTACTTGTACTTCTACTTTCAGTACTTGAGTAGATTTTTTTTTGAAAAAACTACTGGTACTTTTTACTTTCAGTACTTAAGTAGCAATTTTTTTGAAAAAACTACTTGCAATACTTAAGTAAAAAAAATGTTGAATACTTTAGTACTTAAGTAACTTTTTCTGTGAGCACTTCCACTTCTACTCAAGTCAATTTTTGATCGAGCACTTGTACTTTTACTCAAGTAGAAATTTCGAGTACTTTATACAAGTCTGATAGTAATGTGTGGGGGCTAAGAACAGTAATCTGTTTTTGAACTGCTATGATCCCGCCATTTAGAAGTCTTTTCTTCCCCCTGCCGTCATGCTGTCATTTTCACAGAGCAAACAGCAGGGGGCAGGAAAGTTCTGGATGGAGGGTGGGAGCTGCCCGAGGTTAACAAACAAGTAATTGGATGCTGGAATGAAGGGTGGTCCTGGCAGCCAATCAGTATTTTGCAGCTCCAGTCCTCCATTTAGACCTGCTGTGCCTCCAGTCCTCCGATCTGTCTGTGTAAGGTAGAACAGTGAGGGGGGGGGGGTAGTTAAAGGGAGCTAAGGACACAAGTGTGAAGGGGCTGATGTGAAAAGCATCTGAGGACTGAATATGGGGGAGAAGCAGAGGAATGAATGTGTGTGTGTGTGTGGGGGGGGGGGGGGGGGGGGCTAATGACTGGGGGTGGGGAGGCTGAGGACAAAATGTTGGGGGGAGCTAAGGACTGAATGTGGGGGAGCTGAGGACTGAATGTGGGAGAGCGCTGAAGACTGAATGTTTGGGAGGGAGCTGAAGACTGAATGTGGGAGGGAGCTGAGGACTGAATGTGGGAGAGCGCTGAAGACTGAATGTTTGGGAGGGAGCTGAAGACTGAATGTGGGAGAGAACTGAGGACTGAATGTGGGAGAGAGCTGAGGACTGAATGTGGGAGGGAACGGAGGACTGAATGTGGGAGGGAGCTGAGGACTGAATGTGGGAGGGAACTGAGGACTGAATGTGGGAGAGAGCTGAGGACTGAATGTGGGAGGGAACGGAGGAATGAATGTGGGAGAGAGCTGAGGACTGAATGTGGGAGGGAACGGAGGACTGAATGTGGGAGAGAGCTGAGGACTGAATGTGGGAGGGAACGGAGGACTGAATGTGGGAGAGAGCTGAGGACTGAATGTGGGAGGGAACGGAGGACTGAATGTGGGAGAGGGCTGAGGACTGAATGTGGGAGGGAACGGAGGAATGAATGTGGGAGAGAGCTGAGGACTGAATGTGGGAGGGAGCTGAGGACTGAATGTGGGAGAGAGCTGAGGACTGAATGTGGGAGGGAACGGAGGACTGAATGTGGGAGAGAGCTGAGGACTGAATGTGGGAGGGAACGGAGGAATGAATGTGGGGGGGAGGAGCTAAGGACATTAAGTGTGGGGGGGGGCTGAGAATAGTAATGTGGGAGGGGGGGCAGAGGACTGTAATGTATGGGAGCTGAGTAAAGTAATGTGGAGGGGCTGAGAATAGTAATGTAGGCTGTGGGTTGATGATTTTAATGTGGGGGGGACTGAGGACAATAAAGTGGGGGGGGGGGGCTGAGGACTGTGTTGTGGGAGGGGGAGCTTTAAAATTTAAGGAAGAGGATAGTAATGTGGGGGCTAATGACAGTAATGTGGGGGCTAAGGACATTAATGTGCGGGGGCAGAGGACTATATTGTGAAGGGGCTGAGGACAGTAATGTGGAGGTGCTGAGGACTGTAATGTATTGGGGGCTGGGGACAGTAATGTGTGGGAGCTGAGGACTGTTGGGGGGGGGGGGGTGCTGATGACTGGCATATGTAAAAAGGGCAGAGTAGGGGGGCAGAGGACAGTACTGTTGGGTGGTTGAAGTCAGGGAAGTGTGAGAACAATTACTTTAAAAGGGGTAGAGGGGGAGAGTTGAGGATATTCATCAAGAGGGAATCTTGATGTGAAGGGGGAGGGGACTGTGTTGTGCAGTGGGGACGGAGGACACTGATGTAAGAACAGGTTCAGATCTGTGCATTTGGTGCACACATCGAGGGTAGGTCATGCCACACCAAGCCGCATAGTGTTGCAGCAACATGCAGTTTGGCACAGGTGAAAATGCACCACAGGTGCGGACATGAGATTTGGATCGCTGCTGAAAAATTTTTTTACTGGCTAGAATAGGTGTACAGATCAGAAAAATCGGACTGCCATCTGAGTCCACTTGCCCCATTCTTGTGGTGGGATAGAGCCAGGGCCCTCCTGCACATGCAGTGCTGCACTCTTTAATTGGCCTGGAAGCAGAGGGAGGAGGAGGGGGCTGAACCTCTGATGTACCTCACCACGGCGAGGTCCGACCCAAGTGGGGACGAGGTACCTGTCAAAAACAGGTACCTGCTCCCCCCTGAAAGGTGCCAAATGTGGCACTGGAAGGGGGGAGGAGACCGATAAGTGGAAGTTCTAATTTTGAGTGGAACTCTGTTTAATATATGTCTGTGTGATAAAATGTGTTCTGTGCCTATAAAGGTCTCTCTTTCTCTTTATATATATATATATATATATATATATATATATATATACTGCTCAAAAAAATGAAAGGAACACTTTGAAAACACATCAAATTTCAATGGGAAAAATTCTCATGATGGATATCTATACTGGTATGGACTGGGTAATGTGTTAGGATCTATACTGATATGGAGTGGGTAATATTTTGGGATCTATACTGGTATGGACTGGGTAATGTGTTTGGATCTATACTGGTATGGACGGGGTAATGTTTTGGGATCTATACTGGTATGGACCGGGTAATGTGTTTGAATCTATACTGGTATGGACTGAGTAATGTTTTGGAATCTATACTGGTATATAATGGGTAATGTGTTAAGATCTATACTGGTATGGACGGGTAATGGGTTGGGATCTATACTGATATGGACTGGGTAATGTTTTGGGATCTATACTGGTATGGACTGGGTAATGTGTTAGGATCTATACTGGTATGGACTAGGTAATGTTTTGGGATCTATACTGGTATGGACTGGGTAATGTGTTAGGAATGAAAGGATGCCACATTGTTTGATGGAAATGAAAATTATCACCCTACAGAGGGCTGAATTCAAAGACCCCCCGAAAATCAAACAGAAAAAATGATGCAACAGGCTATTCCATGTTGCTAAAATTTCATTGCAGCAACTCAGAATGGTCCTCAGTAGTTTGTATGGCCCCCACATGATTGTATGCATGCCTGACAACACTGGGGCATGCTCTTAATGAGATGATGGATGGTATCCTGGGGTATTTCCTCCCAGATCTAGACCAGGGCATCACTGAGCTCCTGAACAGAATGAGGTGCAACGTGGCGGCGTTGGATGGACCGAAATATAATGTCCCAGAGGTGTTCTATTGGATTTAGGTCAGGCAAGCGTGGGGGCCATTCATTGATATTAATTGCTTCATCCGTCAGGAACTGGCTGCATACTCTTGCCACATGAGCCCAGGTATTGTGGTGCACCAGGAGGAACCTAGGACTCACTGCACCAGCGTAGGGTCTGACAATGGATTCAAGGATTTTATCCCGATACCTAATGGCAGTCAGGGTGCTCTTGTCTAGCCTGTAGAGGTCTGTGTGTCCCTCCATGGATATGCCTCCCCAGACCATCACTGACCCACCACCAAACCGGTGATGCTGAACGATGTTAGAGGCAGCATAACGTTCTCCACGCATAAAATATGCTAGACGCCACAAGGAAAGTCCAACATTAGTAGGGTTAATATTGATTGGTTATAGATAGTATGGGAGGGTGAATATGGCTGGAAGCAGGACTTGAAGACTGTCACCACACCTCGTGGAATTCACTCCCTATGATAGAAAAATCACCGCACTGCAAACAAGTAAGGCAATAGATCAAAGATCACCAAACACTGGCCATGATCTCATGTCACGCTGGTCGTGTCCACTCCAAATGGATAGGGAAAGTGCAGGGACCATGAATCATAAGGAAAGAGGACAGCTCATAGCAAAATATGTAAACACTTTGTTCACTAAAAACCCCCCTTTTCCAACATTCGCTTACATGATACAAAGGATAAAATAGCAATGAATCAACATGCCTAAGGCTCAGACTGCCTGTGTCTCTCACCGTTACACCATCCTGTGGTCACCGCTGGCGGAGAGGCAGTAAGAAGCCGGTGTATCGTAGCCACATGGTCACACCCTAACGCGTTTCATCATCAACTTCGTCAGAGGGCTTTCTCCACGGCTTCTCCAGACCCTTTCATGTCTGTCACATGTGCTGAGGGTGAACCTGCTCTCATCTGTGAAAAGCACAGGGTGCCAGTGGGGGACCTTCCAACTCTGGTGTTCAATGGCAAATGCCAATCAAGCTCCACAGTGCCAGGCAGTGAGCACAGGGCCCACTAGAGGATGTCGGGCCCTCAGGCCACCCTCATGAAGTCTGTTTCTGATTGTTTGGTCAGAGACATTCACACCAGTGGCCTGCTGGAGGTAATTTTGTAGAGCTCTGGCAGTGCTCATCCTGTTCCTCCATGCACAAAGGAGCAGATACCGGTCCTGCTATTGGGTTAAGGACCTTCTACGGCCTTTGTCCAGCTCTCCTGGAGAAACTGCCCATCTCCGGGAATCTCCTCCATGCTCTTAAGACTGTGCTGGCAGACACAGCATACCTTTTGGCAATGCCACGTATTAATGTGCCATCCTGGAGGAGTTGGACTGCCTGTGCAACCTCTATAGCAGGGATCCTCAAACTACGGCCCTCCAGCTGTTGCACAACTTCACATCCCATGTGGCATTGTAAATTCTGACATTCACACACATTACTAGGCATGATAGGAATTGTGTTTCCTGAACAACTGGAGGGTCAGAGTTTGAAGACCCCTGCTCTATAGGGTCAAGGTATCCCTCATGCTACCAGTAGTGACACTGACCCTCGCCAAATGCAAAACTAGTGAAAAACAGTTAGAAAAGATGAGTAGGGAAAGAAATGTTAGTGGCCTCCGCCTGTAAACCCATTCCTGTTTTGGAGGTCGTCTCATCGTTACCCATCTAGTGCACCTGTTTGTTAATTTCATTAACACCAAAGGAGCTGAAACAGATTAACAACCCCCTCTGCTACTTAACTGACCAGATCAATATCCTAAGTGTTTAATTGACTTGATGCTATACTCTGATTAAAAAGTGTTCCTTTCATTTTTTTGAGCAGTGTATATATGCATACTGTTATTTATGTTTTAAAATAAGCTAAGTTATAATTGAAATGAAGATTATATAAAAAATAAGTTGCTTAAAATGACTGTTGCTTATTTGTTTATATTTGTTACACCATTTTATTACTGTGATATGTGTTCAAGCAAGTGGAATACATGGGATGGTGTGGGTGAAATCTATAAGGGGTGGGGCTTGTAAGAAGTGGGAGGGGTCAAAAAGGAATGGTGGGTCTGGCACCCCGCTATCCAAAAACTTCACCCCCTGCCACTGCCAGGAAGTAGATGGTAACCAGGGGTAATGGCTGAACAAAGATAGCACAAAAACATTAAAATATGGCTCTAACCAAGAGATATAAAGTGATAGTTAGTAAAAGGAATCAGTTAAATACACTAGACTAGAAGATATTCAGCTGGAGATTTTATAGTCCATCATAGTTCAACAACGGTGAACCCCAAGCTGATCCTAATGCACTCACTGTAGCACCTCAAAGACAGAATAAATCTCTGTAAAAGTGCAGCAATGTGAGACTTTTAATAAATAAAAATACATTATTTTTATTTTACATTTTTTTTATATATTATTTTTTTATTATTTTTTTTATCTATCCATTTATATTTATTTTTTTATAATTTTTTTATAATTTTTTTATTTACATTATTTTGGAAAAAATAAATAAATACAAGTAGCAACTCACATAAAATAGGTAAATATAATTTCCTATTCATGGAACCCCCAGTTCTATAGTCTCAGGGTATTCCTCATTCCAGGCCAGGAAGCTGTGTTGTTTCTGCAAGCTGGGTTGTATAAAAGTTTAGGAAGCAGCTGAAACAAGGAATTGTGGGTTTTTGTAGCGCGCAGTGCCGGACTGAAGTCATGTTATATGCCGGTGGACCGCAAAGTGGGTGTGGCTACATGATTTTGGAGCTGCCAACCTCCTTTGTCAAGCCTCAGGTGGGCAGTGCTGAAACATGTAGGCATGCCTCCTTCACCCCCCACCGGCATATGACATCACTTTCAGTCTGGCACTGCACTCTACAGGGATCCACACTATATGGCTAAACTGTATGGACCCCTGACTATCACACCTCTAAGGAGATGCCCTACTGTTTGTGGCTTTAACATCCTCCACTCTTTTGGGAAGGCTTTCCACATTATTTTGGACAGGTCTGTGAGAATTTTTACCCATTTGTGAGGTCAGGTACTGATGTTGGATGAGAAGATCTGGCTCAGCATTGGCGTTTCAATTAATCCCAAAGTTGTTTAGTAGGGTTGAGGTCCAAAGATGTTCAGTAGGGTTGAGGTCCCAAGGTGTTCAGTAGGGTTGAGGTCCAAAGGTGTTCAATAGGGTTGAGGTTCCAAAGCGTTCAGTAGGGTTGAATTCCAAAGGTGTTCAATAGGGTTGAGGTCCAAATGTGTTCAGTAGGGTTGAGTTCCAAATGTGTTCAGTAGGGTTAAGGTCCAAAGGTGTTCAGTAGGGTTGAGGTCCAAAGGTGTTCAGTAGGGTTGAGGTCCAAAGGTGTTCAGTAGGGTTGAAGTCTGAAGGTGTTCAGTAGGGTTGAGGTCCAAAGGTGTTCAGTAGGGTAGAAGTCTGAAGGTGTTCAGTAGGGTTGAGGTCCAAAGGTGTTCAATAGGGTTGAAGTCCAAAGGTGTTCAGTAGGGTTGACGTCAGGGCTGTGTGCAGGCCACTCCAGTTCCTCCACACCGGACAGGTCAAAACATGTCTTTATAGAGCTGGATTTGTACACGGGGGCACAGAAGATCTGGCTCACCATTGGCGTTTCAATTAATCCGGAAGTTGTTTAGTAGGGTTGAGGTCCAAAGGTGTTCAGTAGGGTTGAGGTCCCAAGGCTTTCAGCAGGGTTGCGGTCCAAAGGTGTTCAATAGGGTTGAGATTCCAAAGCGTTCAGTAGGGTTGAGGTCCAAAGGTGTTCAGTAGGGTTGAAGTCCAAAGGTGTTCAATAAGGTTGAGGTCCAAAGGGGTTCAATAGGGTTGAGGTTCCAAAGCGTTCAGTAGAGTTGAGGTCCAAAGGTGTTCAGTAGGGTTGAAGTCCAAAGGTGTTCAATAAGGTTGAGGTCCAAAGGTGTTCAATAGGGTTGAGGTTCCAAAGTGTTCAGTAGGGTTGAGGTCCAAAGGGGTTCAGTAGGGTTGAAGTCCAAAGGTGTTCAATAAGGTTGAGGTCCAAAGGTGTTCAATAGGGTTGAGGTCCAAAGGTGTTCAGTAGGGTTGAGGTCCAAAGGTGTTCAGTAGGGTTGAAGTCTAAAAGTGTTCAGTAGGGTTGAGGTCCAAAGGTGTTCAGTAGGGTTGGAATGGAACATCTCCCTGTAGATAGGACCGCTAACACGTTTCAGGAGTCAAGTTCCCTTTAAGGGAGACCACGGGTAATGCACTAGGTGTTTGCGCCTCCTTTTTTTTTCTTTTATGTACCCATGTTGGAGTTCCCTGCCTGAGGAGAGCAGCACGCCGGTCATCCCCTTCGGAGTGAGCTCTTGGCTAAATTGTTTGGTTGATGTATTGTAATATATCTAAACCTTGGACAGCTCTAAAATGGAGTTCTAAGCAAATATCTGTGGTTCATCTTCTAGCCCGCCCAGGTATACCCATCCCTCTGAGAAGACCTGGAAAGTGTCCTGCAGATATGGATAACTCGCTTGATGGCTTCATGTTGAAACATGCATGTAGGAGAGACCAAGACTGCCAAGGGAAGAGAAAGTGCTGCTTATATGGGGGTAGAAGACAATGTCTCCTGCCATTGGAAGGTAAATGTATATAATTTTTCTAACAATGCAATGAAATTTATAAAAACATGATCTGCTCTGCTTGTGTCTAAAACAGAGATTTGTGCTACTCTCCAGATATATCTCTACTTTCTCCATGCTTCCTATTATAAAAAGTCTGTTTACAGAGATAAGTAGCCCAAGCTGAAATTTACACATAAAGTGAGTCAGAGAGGAGGTTTCCCCTCCTCCAAGCTAGTAATTCCCCCCCCCCCCCTCATGCCAAAAGGAGGCAACTAATACTCTGTTGTCTCTTTCTGGGAATTGTAATTTGTAATGTATGAAATTAAATATAATACACACAGATATAGAACTTACGTTTAAATATATAAACTTTAGATAAACATAAATATTGTGCCCGGCCTGATCTTATCACCCTTCATAGTCCTGGCCTGCACTCATCACCCTTCATAGTCCCAGATTGCTCTCATCACCCTTCATAGTCCTGGCCTGCACTCATCACCCTTCATAGTCCTGGCCTGCACTCATCACCCTTCGTAGTCCCGGCCTGCACTCATCACCCTTCGTAGTCCCGGCCTGCACTCATCACCCTTCATAGTCTCAGCCTACACTCATCACCCTTCATGGTCCCAGATTGCACTCATCACCCTTCCTAGTCTCAGCCTGCACTCATCACCCTTCCTAGTCCCGGCCTGCACTCATCACCCTTCATAGTCCCAGATTTCTCTCATCACCCTTCACAGTCCCAGCCTGCACTCATCACCCTTCATAGTCCTGGCCTGCACTCATCACCCTTCAAAGTCCCAGATTGCCCTCATCACCCTTCATAGTCCCGACCTGCACTCATCACTCTTCATAGTCCCAGATTGCACTCATCACCCTTCATAGTCCTGGCCTGCACTCATCACCCTTCATAGTCCCAGATTGCACTCATCACCCTTCATAGTCCTGGCCTGCACTCATCACCCTTCATAGTCCTGACCTGCACTCATCACTCTTCATAGTCCTGGCCTGCACTCATCACCCTTCATAGTCCCAGATTGCACTCATCACTCTTCATAGTCCCAGATTGCACTCATCACCCTTCCTAGTCCTGGCCTGCTCTCATCACCCTTCATAGTCCTGGCCTGCTCTCATCACCCTTCATAGTCCTGGCCTGCACTCATCACCCTTCATAATCCTGACCTGCACTCATCACTCTTCATAGTCCCAGATTGCACTCATCACCCTTCATAGTCCTGGCCTGCACTCATCACCCTTCATAGTCCCAGATTGCACTCATCACCCTTCATAGTCCTGGCCTGCACTCATCACCCTTCATAGTCCCGGCCTGCACTCATCACCCTTCATAGTCCTGGCCTGCACTCATCACCCTTCATAGTCCTGGCCTGCACTCATCACTCTTCATAGCCCTGGCCTGCACTCATCACCCTTCATAGTCCTGGCCTGCACTCATCACCCTTCCTAGTCCCGTCCTGCACTCATCACCCTTCATAGTCCCAGCCTGCACTCATCACCCTTCGTAGTCCCAGCCTACACTCATCACCCTTCATGGTCCCAGCCTGCACTCATCACCCTTCCTAGTCCCGGCCTGTACTCATCACCCTTCACCCTTCATAATCCCGGCCTGCACTCATCACCCTTTATAGTACCAAACTGCTCTCATCATCTTTCATTGTTCTGGCCTGTACTCATCACCCTTCATAGTTCCAGCCAACACTCATCACCCTTCATAGTCCCAGCCTGCACTCATCACCTTTTATAGTCCTGGCCTGCACTCATCACCCTTCATAGTACCAAACTGCTCTCATCACCCTTCATAGTTCTGGCCTGCACTCATCACCCTTCATAGTCCCAAACTGCTCTCATCACCCTTCATAGTTCTGGCCTGCACTCATCACCCTTCATAGTTCCAAACTGCTCTCATCACCCTTCATAGTTCTGGCCTGCTCTCATCACCCTTCATAGTTCTGGCCTGCACTCATCACCCTTCATAGTCCCGACCTGCACTCATCACCCTTCATAGTCCCAAACTGCTCTCATCACCCTTCATAGTCCTGGCCTGCACTCATCACCCTTCATAGTACCAAACTGCTCTCATCACCCTTCATAGTTCTGGCCTGAACTCATCACCCTTCATAGTTCCAAACTGCTCTCATCACCCTTCATAGTTCTGGCCTGCTCTCATCACCCTTCATAGTTCTGGCCTGTACTCATCACCCTTCATAGTTCCAGCCAACACTCATCACTCTTCCTAGTCCCGGCCTGTACTCATCACCATTCACCCTTCATAGTCCCGGCCTGCACTCATCACCCTTCATAGTCCCAAACTGCTCTCATCACCCTTCATAGTTCTGGCTTGCACTCATCACCCTTTATAGTTCCAGCCTGCCCTCATCACCCTTCATAGTCCCAGCCTGCACTCATCACCCTTCATGGTCCCAGCCTGCACTCATCACCCTTCACAGTCCCGGCCTGTAGTCATCACCCTTCACCCTTCATAGTCCCAGCCTGTTTTTATCACAATTCATAGTCCCAAACCACTCTCATCACCCTTCATAGTTCTGGCCTGCACTCATCACCCTTCATAGTTCTGGCCTGCACTCATCACCCTTCATAGTTCCAAACTGCTCTCATCACCCTTCATAGTTCTGGCCTGCTCTCATCACCCTTCATAGTTCTGGCCTGTACTCATCACCCTTTATAGTTCCAGCCAACACTCATCACTCTTCCTAGTCCCGGCCTGTACTCATCACCATTCACCCTTCATATTCCCGGCCTGCACTCATCACCCTTCATAGTCCCAAACTGCTCTCATCACCCTTCATAGTTCTGGCTTGCACTCATCACCCTTTATAGTTCCAGCCTGCCCTCATCACCCTTCATAGTCCCAGCCTGCACTCATCACCCTTCATGGTCCCAGCCTGCACTCATCACCCTTCACAGTCCCAGCCTGCACTCATCACCCTTCCTAGTCCCGGCCTGTAGTCATCACCCTTCACCCTTCATAGTCCCAGCCTGTTTTTATCACAATTCATAGTCCCAAACCACTCTCATCACCCTTCATAGTTCTGGCCTGCACTCATCACCCTTCATAGTCCTGGCCTGCACTCATCACCCTTCATAGTCCTGGCCTGCTCTCATCACCCTTCATAGTCCTGGCCTGCACTCATCACCCTTCATAGTTCCAAACTGCTCTCATCACCCTTCATAGTTCTGGCCTGTGCTCATCACCCTTCATAGTTCCAGCCAACACTCATCACCCTTCAAAGTCCCAGCCTGCACTCATCACCTTTTATAGTCCTGGCCTGCACTCGCCACCCTTTAAAGTCTCAACCTACACTCATCTCTCTTCATCACCTCAACCTGTGCTCATCACCCTTCATCACTGCAATCTGTACTCATCACCCTTCATAGACCGACCTTTTCTCAGTCTCTGTTTCCTTCCATTCTTATCACAGCAATTTTCTCTCCCTGCAGCCAAGAGAAATACCTGCCCATACTTCAATGACTTAGAGTGTAGAACTAGGAGACCCCAACTCTCCGAGTGCCACAGTGATGACCAATGCCAAGGCACCGACCGCTGCTGCAACTACGAGTGCAGGTACCAGTGCATGGCAACGCTGAAAGGTAATTGAATGTCTCTTGGGAGTTGGAAATTGCTGTATGCCTAAAAATGTTATCACTAAACTTTATGAAGGTATTGCAGTAGTATCCAATATTTTATAGTGTTTAGATATATAAACCTTATTAATGTTTGAGCTTGTAATTATATCTGTATATGGACAGCTGTGGTTCCTCATACACATACAGTATCTCATGAAAGTGAGTACACCCCTCACATTTATGTAAATATTTTATTCTATCTTTTCATGTGACAACACTGAAGAAATGACACTTTGCTACAATGTAAAGTAGTGAGTGTACAGCTTGTATAACAGTGTAAATTTGCTGTCCCCTCAAAATAACTCAACTCACAGCCATTAATGTCTAAACCGCTGGCGACATAAGTGAGTACACCCCTAAGTGAAAATGTCCAAATTGGGCCCAAAGTGTCAATATTTTGTGTGGCCACCATTATTTTCCAGCACCGCCTTAACCCTCTTGGGCATGGAGTTCACCAGAGCTTCACAGGTTGCCACTGAAGTTCTCTTCCACTCCTCCATGATGACATCACAGAGATGGTGGATGTTAGAGACCTTGCGCTCCTCCATCTTCCCTTTGAGGATGCCCCACAGATGCTCAATAGGGTTTATAGAGAAGGAGGAAAAGCGCCTCTTGAGTGCAGTATACAATTTATTGACAAAAATTATAATAGTGACTTACATCTAAGTACTCATTGGCGTGTGTGGCGTGGTGTTGTGGTCCGGTGGCTGGAGGCCTGCTCTTGTTCTTGGTACGGTCTGATGGTCCGGGAGAGGTCTGGAGGCTTTCGCTGACGACTTCCGGGTCGACTCGAAGGAAGAACTGCGTGTAGCTTGAGCGGCGGCCGACAGCGTCTGACGTCACATGCAATGAGGGCAGTTTGGGCGATCCGGGCTTCACTACGCGTTTCAGAGCATGCGCTAAATGCCAGGTTCGGGCATGCGCACTCCTTTATCAAGTGTCCGGAGTGGAGGGGGAAAGTAGAATATATAGGCAGCAAAGGGGCATGTAATTACTCTAAAAGCGGCAATATCTGGGGCGTGTAATTAAATAGGGTTTAGGTCTGGAGACATGCTTGGCCAGTCCATTACCTTTACCCTCAGCTATCTGGCACCAAACTGTCCTTTAAAGTGGTTCTGAAGGCTGAAGGTTTTTTTTTACCTTCATGCATTCCATGCATTAATGCAAAATTTTTTTAGTGTGCTGCTCCCCCCTAATACCTACTTGAGGCTGATCTTGATCCAGTGATGTGCATGAGAGCAGCAGCTCTCCCCGGGTCTCTCCTTCCTCACTGGCTGAGACACAGTAGTGGGAGCCATTGGAGGGGGCGGGCCAAGCCTCACTCTGTGTATCTTATAGATCAGGGGAGTCCAAACTATGGCCCTCCAGCTGCTCAGGAACTACAATTCCCATGAAACATTGTAAATCTCCGACATTCACAGACATAACTAGGGATGATGGGAATTGTAGTTCCTGAACAGCTGGAGGGCCATAGTTTGGACACCCCTGTTATAGATAGAAAGAGGTGGTTTAGGAGCAAGAACTCACAAGTGCCCCCAGAGCAAGCAGAATGCTCTGGGGGGTACTCAGCAGGGGGGAGGAGCCAGGACCGCTGGCGGAGGACACGACAAGAGGAAGATCTTTGCACAGAGCAGGTATGACATGTTTGTTATTTTTAAAACAAAAAAATGAAACTTTTAGTATCACTTTAAGTCCTGTAAGCTGAGAGGTGGGGCCTCCATAGATTAGACTTGTATTTCCAGCAGATCCCACAGATGCTTGATTGAACTGAGGTTTGGAGAATTTGGAGGCAAAGTCAACACCTCGAGCTTGTTGTTGTGTTCCTCAAACCATTCTTGAATTCATCAGACCAGGCCACCTTCTTCCATTGCTGCGTCGTCCAGTTCTGATCCTCACATGCTCATTGTAGGTGCTTTTGGCTGTGGACACCGGTCAGTGATGGTATCCTGACCAGTCTGCAGCTACGCAGCCCTATACACAACAGACTATGATGCATTGTGTGTTCTGACACCTTTCTACCGGAACCAGTATTAACTTTTTCAGCAACATGAGCTCCAGTAGCTCTTCTATCAGACTACATGGACCAGCCTTTGCTCCCCACATGCATCAGTAAACCTTGGCTGCCCATGACCATGTCGCCAGTTTGCTGGCTTTCCTTCCTTGGACCACTTCTGGTCGGTCCTGACCTCTACAGACCCGGAACATCCCACAAGAGCTGCAGTTGTGGAGTTGCTCTGACCCAGTCATATACCCATTATGATATGGCTCTTGTCAAAGTCGCTAAAATCCTTACGCTTGCCCATTTTTTCAACTTCAGAAACAACATGATCACTTTCCCCCCTATTATATCCCACCCACTTTCAGATGCTATTGTAACGAGATAAATAATGTTATTCACTTTACCTATTAATGGCCCTAATGATATGGCTGATCTGTGTGTGTATATATATATATATATATATACTGTAGCCTACATGTGTGCATCCACATATCCACATGCACATAGTAGAGTGCGCAAGGATATGGAAAAAGGGAGGGAAGTGATTGGCGCTGCCTGGTGGGGTGCTAAGGGAATATGATCTTGATATACTGCTGGTAGGGTGTTATATAGAGTAGTATATAAAATATTCCTATTGGGACTTTACATATATACCCTCCATCCTAAGCGCGGAACCACATCTACCCTTGCGCAAGGATATGATTTGCTTGTCTGAATGCAACTGACGTGCCGGCGTTTGGGCATGTATAAAAAAGCGTGAAGCTACACATCGCCAAGACCGTGCAGCTTGGCCAACGTTATTAATCTAGCAGTGGTCGAAACTTGGTTGCTGCAGATCAATAATGTTTTTCAAGCTCCATGCACAAAGTGATGTGCAGCCACACATTTTTCGTATGTGGAATTAGAAAGGAAAGTGATGAGCCCGGAGGTGAGAGAAGCACAGGATCCATGGGTGGTATGGAGGATCAGCCTATGAACATGTGCTTTACCAAATCAGGTCCAATATTTGTCTACATAAAGAGCTTTGTTTTCTGCATCTGTATCCTATTTCCATCCTTCTTGCAGTTCCCTGTAGATCTGGGGTAAGGCATTATTTAATCTGCCTGTGTTTTGTATTGCAGTAAAATCTGGAACGTGCCCAGCTCCTAGTACAATATGTGCTTTTCCATCACCACCACCGAAATGTAAGAGCGACGATGACTGTCCTGGAAAGAAGAAATGCTGCATCCCACGGTGCCGCCAGGAGTGTACCGATCCCATCCAAAGTAAGTTACACCTGCTAATCAATTTCCAATCAACACCATGGGCTTGGAAGGTCTATCTATCTATCTATCTATCTATCTATCTATCTATCTATCTATCTATCTATCTATCTATCTATCTATCTATCTATCTATCTATCTATCTATCTATCTATCTATCTATCTATCTATCTATCTATCTTACATAGTTACATAGTTAGTGAGGTTGAAAAAAGACATCAGTCCATCCAGTTCAACCTATGATGTGTGCGTGTGTTTGCTTTTAACCGTACATTGTATACCCCTGTATGTTGTGGTCTCTAAGGTGCCCATCTAATAGTTTTTTGAAACTATCAATGCTCCCTGCTGAAACGACTGCTTGTGGAAGATAATTCCACATCCTTACCGCTCTTACAGTGAAGAACCCCTTACGCATTTTAAGGTTAAACCGCCTTTCCTCTAGTTTTAGTGAGTGGCCACGTGTCTTATTGTATTTCCTTACTCTGAATAGTTTGTTCCTTATGCTAGGGTCACCAGTACAGTATTTGTACATTGATATCATATCCCCCCTCAAGCGTCTCTTCTCCAGAGAGAATAGGTTCAGTGCTTGTAGTCTTTCCTCATAGCTGATGTCCTCCATTCCTCTAATTATTTTTGTTGCCCTTCTCTGGACTCTTTCACATTCCAGCACATCCTTCCTGAGGACCGGTGCCCAGAACTGGACAGCATACTCCAGATGTGGCCGGACCAGAGTCTTGTAGAGCGGGAGAATAATCTCTTTATTTCTGGAGTGAATACCCTTTTTTATACATGCCAGTATTCTGTTGGCTTTACTTGCAGAGGCTTGGCATTGCATGCCACTGCCAAGCCTGTTGTCTACCAGTACCCCCAAGTCTTTTTCCATCCTAGACTCCTCCAGAGGTTCCCCCCCTAGTGAGTAGCTTGCTTTCTGGTTTCTGGCACCCAGGTGCATTACTTTTCATTTTTCAACGTTAAACCTCATCTGCCATGTAGTTGCCCACCCCGTTATTTTGTTCAGGTCCACTTGTAAGGTTTCCACATCCTGCATAGAAGATATTGGCATGCTTAGTTTAGTATCATCCGCAAATACTGAGATTGTACTAGATATCCCCTCCTCAAGATCATTTATGAATAAATTAACCACTTACCGCCCGCCCGCCGTCATATGACGGCGGGACGGTGCGGCTATTATCCTGGGCGGACGTCATATGACGTGACCCAGTAAATGCACGGCAGGCGCGCGATCGCGGGCGCGCCGCCGTGCACTGCCTGTGTCGGCGTGTCCCCGGGACACAGCCGGTCACCGGCAGGGGGGAAACAGCCAATAGGCATGGCTGTTTCCCACGTGATCGGCTGTGTTCCAATGACACAGCCGATCACAATGGAGGCGCCCGGGAGATGACCGCGCATGCGCGATCGGGAGCGCGCAGCGCGGTCATGTCGGTGGCACTGTGTTCCGTAGGAACACAGCTGTCACCAGCGGTAGTAAGCAGTCACTGACAGTGACTGTTTACTATGTGATCGGCTGTGAATCTATTCACAGCCGATCACAAAATGTAAACAAAGAGCAGTAACTCAGTGTTACTAGCTCTTCTCCCCTCATACAGTTTCCAGTGTGAGGGGAGAAGAGCTAGAAACATTGAGTTACTGCTCTGTACCCCTGTAAAAAGTAAAAAGCACACAAATAAAGGTCCCCCCACACAGTCCTCAGCCCCCCCCAATGTCCCCTGTCACCCAACAGTCACCTCATCAGTGCCCAGAAATTGACACCCATAAGGCTACGTTCACATGTGAGCGTAGCGATCGCAGGCAGAATAACCGCGATTCTGCCCGCGATCCGGAAATCATTGCAAATTGCGGGACGCCTGTGCGTTGCCCGTGATTTGCAATAGCACCCCAAACGCTGTGCGATGTTGCCGCCATTTCCGCCTGCCGAATCGCGGTAACATCGCGCAAACATCGCATGACGCCCAAAAAAGGTACAAGAGTTTCTTTGGGGCGTCATGCGTTGTTTGCGTGATGTTACCTCGATTCGGCAGGCGGAAATCACTGCAACATCGCACAGCGTTTGGGGTGCTTTTGCAAATCACGGGCAACGCACAGGCGTCCCGCCATTTGCAATGATTTCTGGATCACGGGCAGAATCGCAGTGATTCTGCCCATGATCGCTACGCTCACATGTGAACATAGCCTAAAGTTCACCGGTCACCAGAGACTGCCATCAGTACCGCCGTGCACCATCGCCCGTCACCTGTCACCCATCAGTGACCATCGCCCGTCACCTGTCACCCATCAGTGACCATCGCCCGTCACCTGTCACCCCATCAATCACCGTCACCCCATCAAACATCGTCACCTGTCACCCCATCAGTCACCGTCATCTGTCACCCTATCAATCATCGTCACTTGACACCCCATCAGTGATCGTCACTTGTCACTCCATCAATCATCGTCACATGTCACCCCGTCAGTGATTGTCATCTGTCACCCCATCAATCATCGTCACTTGTCACCTCATCAATCATCGTCGCCTGTCACCTCATCAATCATCATCACCTGTCACCCCATCAGTCATCGTCACCTGTCACCCCATCAGTCATCGTCACCTGTCACCCCATCAGTCATCGTCACCTGTCACCCCATCAGTCATTGTCACCTGTCACCCCATCAGTCATCGTCACCTGTCACCCCATCAGTCATCGTCACCTGTTTGTCATATACATGCAATCACTTACTGACCGCCTAACGACTATATGCGTCGGCCATTAAAAGCTAAATACTGGAGTTATGGCAGCAGATAGCCCCCATAACCCCGGTATTTTTTGAAACGGCGGGCGGTCGGCTTTCAGATAAGGGTGGTCCCAGTGGCGGATTCGCCGCGGAATTACCCTTACGGTGCAGGGGAAGAGGTGCCCCCCCCCCCTCCTGCCGCGTCCCAGACGTTTTCCCAGCTTACCGGACCCGCCGGCAGCGGGGAAAACTATCCGGTCCCGGATCCTCAGAGACAGGAAGTCGAGTGAGGGCAAGATGGCCCTCACTCAACTCTATGGTCTTGGAGGACCGGAGCTACGTCAAAAGACGTTGCCTAGCAACCGGTTTAAAGGGCCGCTTTTTTTTTTGCTTTTTTTTTTTTTCCTCTTTCAACAATTTTTTTTTTTTTTTCTTTTTTAGTGTAGTTGTGAGGTGTGAGGTCTTTTTGACCCCAGATCTCACAATAAAGAGGACCTGTCATGCCTATTTCTATTACAAGGGATGTTTACATTCCTTGTAATAGGAATAAAAATGATCAAAACATTTTTTTTTTTTAAACTGTGTAAAAATAAAAAAAATAATAAATAAAATAAATAGGAAAAAAAAAAAAAAAAAAAATTAAAGCGCCCTGCCTCCGTTAGCTCGCGCGCAGAAGCAAACGCATACGCAAGTCCCGCCCACATATGTAAACGGTGTTCAAACCATACATGTGAGGTATCGCCGCGATCGTTAGAGCGAGAGCAATCATTTGAGCCATAGACCTCCTCTGTAACTCTAAGCTAGTAACCTGCAGAAATTTTTAAAATGTTGCCTATGGGGATTTTTAAGTACCAATGTTTGGCGCCATTCTGTGAGCATGCACAATTTTGAAGCATGACATGTTGGGTATCTAATTACTCGGCGTAACATTATCTTTCATATTATGGAAAAAAATTGTGCTAAATTTACTGTTTTCTTATGTTTTAGTTCAAAAAAGTGATATTTTTTTCAAAAAAATCGCATTTGGAAGACTGCTGCGCAAATATGGTGTGATAAAAAATATTGCAACGATCTCCATTTTATTCTCTAGGGTCTCTGCTAAAAAAAAATATATAATGTTTGGGGGGTTCTAAGTAGTTTTCTAGCAAAAAAAAATGATTTTAGCTTGTAAACACCAAGTGTCAAAAATAGGCCCAGTCTTAAAGTGGATAAATGGACAACTTTGTGTAAAGCGCTACTTGGATGTTAGGCCTATGTATGTGGCCAGGCTGTGAAAAAGTGTTACACATGTGGTATCGCCATACTCAGGAGGAATAGCAGAATGTATTTTGGGGTGCAATTTTTGCTATGTACATGCTATGTGTTAGAAATATTGCATAAATGGACAGCTTTGTGTAAAAAAAATGTGTTTTCATTTTCTTTCCACATTTTCCAAAAACTTGTGGAAAAAAAATGACATATTCAAAAGACTCATTATGCCTCAAAAATTATACGTTGGGCTGTTTGCTTTCCAAAATGGGGTAATTTTATGGGGGTTTCCATTGTCCTGGTGCTCCAGGGCCTTCAAAAGTGCGATAGGTTGTCAGGAAATTATATGTGTAATTTGTGCTCCTAGAATGCCGGACGCTGCTACTTGGATGTTAGGCCTCTGTATGTGGCCAGGCTGTGAAAAAGTCTCACACATGTGGTATCTCCATACTCAGGAGGAGTAGTAGAATGTGTTTTGGGGTGTCGTTGCAAGTATACATGTGCTGTGTGAGAGAAATAACCTGTTAATACGGCAATTTGTAAAAAAAAAAAAAAAAAATCTTCATTTTGCAAAGCATTGTGGGAAAAAATTACAACTTCAAAAAACTCACCATGCCCCTTATTAAATACCTTGGAATGTCTACTTTCCAAAAAGGGGTCATTTGGGGGGTATTTGTACTTTCCTGACTTTTTAGTGTCTCAAGAAATGAGATAGGCCTTCAGTACATCAGGTGAGATCAAGTGTGATCAATTTTCAATGATTCGCACCATAGCTTGTGGACTCTATAACTTTCACAAAGACCAAATAATATACACTTACTTGGGTTATTTTTACCAAAGATAAGTAGCAGTATAAATTTTGGCCAAAATTTGTGAAGAAAAATTACTAATTTGCAAAATTTTATGACAGAAACAAAGAAAAATGCGTTTTTTCACAATATTTTCAGTCTTTTTTTATTTATAGCACAAAAAATAAAAAACCCAGTATTGATCAAATACCATCAAAAGAAAGCTCTATTTGTGTGAAAAAAAGGACACAATTTTTGTATGGGTACAGTGTTGCATGACTGAGTAATTCTCAGTCAAAGTGTGAGAGCGCTGAAAGCTGAAAATCGGTCTGGGCAGGAAGGGGGTGAAAGTGCACTGTAGGCAAGTGGTTAAACAGAATTGGTCCCAGGACAGAACCCTGGGGGACCCCACTTTCCACACCCGCCCAATCCGAGTACTCCCCGTTAATCATCACCCTCTGGACTCTCCCCTGGAGCCAGTTCTCTATCCAGGTACTCACCTTATGGTCCATACCTACCTTCCTTAGTTTGTACAGTAAGCGTTTGTGGGGAACAGTGTCAAAGGCGTTTGCAAAGTCCAGATACACCACATCCACAGGCTTTCCTTTATCTAGGTGGCAGCTCACTTCATCGTAGAAGGTTAATAGATTGGTGTGGCAAGAACGATTTTTCATAAATCCATGCTGACTACTACTAATAATACAGTTTTCATTACTAAAGTCTTTTTCTGTGGTCCCTTAACATCCCCTCCAAAATCTTGCAGACTACAGATGTTAGGCTGACCGGCCTATAGTTCCCCGGGATACACCTCGGCCCCTTTTTAAATATTGGTACTACGTTGGCCTTTTTTCAATCGGCTGGCACCATACCCGTCTGTAAACTATCCTTAAAGATCAAGAATAATGGTCTGGCAATCACCTGGCTGAGCTCCTTAAGAACCCTCGGGTGCAAGCCATCCGGTCTCGGGGATTTATTTATGTTAGGTTTCTCAAGTTTAGTTCTAAGTCTATCTTCTGTTAGCCATGGCAGTATTTCCTGAGGTGTGTTGTTTAGTTCGGCCTTACAAGCTAGGTTCGTGTAGCCCCCCGATTCTTTTGTGAAGACTGAAGAGAAGAAATTATTTAACACTTCCGCCTTTTCCCTGTCCTCAGTGGCCATATTTCCTTTGTCATCTTTTATGGGGCCAATGTGTTCTGACCTCGCTTTCTTACTGTTTATATACTTAAAGAATTTCTTGGGGTTCTTTTTATTCTCCTCCGCTATATGTCTCTCGTGTTCTATTTTAGCCATCCTGATTTCGTCTTTACATTTCTTATTACACTCTTTGTAATGCTTAAATGCTGCCAATGACCCCTCAGCCTTGTATTTTTTGAAAGCCTTTCCTTTAGCACTAATATGCATTTTTATGTTGGAGTTTAGCCACCCAGGGTTTAGTTTTGCTCTTTTAAATTTATTTCCCTTTGGAATGCACTGGTCAATCCCCTTGTTAAGTATGCTCTTGAAGCACTCCCATTTTTCCTCCTTGTTCTTTGTTCCCAGGGTTCTATCCCATTTGATATTTTCTAGCAGCGAGCGCAGTTTTGGGAAATTGGCTCTTTTGAAATTCAGTGTCCTTATATTACCCCTCTGCTTCCTATAACTGTAATTAATACTGAAACTTATTGACCTATGGTCACTGTTTCCTAAGTTGCCCCGCATTTCAATATTCGTGAGCAGGTCTGTATTGTTGGTAATCAGTAGGTCAAGTACCGCATTGTTTCTTGTCGGTGCATTCACCATTTGACCCATGAAATTGTCCTGCAAAACATTTAGGAACTGCCGAGCCTTGGCTGAGTGTGCGGTTCCTTCTGCCCAGTCTATATCAGGATAATTAAAGAGGAAGTAAACCCTCCTCTGCAAGTTGTACCTATAGGTAAGCCTGTGATAAGGCTTACCTATAGGTACTGTAAATATCTCCTAAACATGTACCGTTTAGGAGATATTTACCTTCGATGCATCCAGTGACGTCACTGGCGCATGCGCTATGAAGGAACGGCCGCTCGTGCCGTTCCTTCAGAGCCCCGTGCCGTGACTGTCGGCTCCCGCGCGCGTGCGCGGGAGTGATGTCACCGCGGCTCCGGCCAATCAGATGGCCGGATGCCGCGATCCCGGAAGACGGGCGACTGGACGATGCATACTAGCTCATTATGTATTTCTCTTTCAGGTTGTAAAAAAAATAAAATAATTTTTACCGAGTTTACAACCTCTTTAAAGTCCCCCATTATAATGACATTTCCCATCCTTGCTGCCAATCCTATGTGTAAAATGAGGTCCGCCTCCCCCTCCTCCCTCAGGTTGGGGGGCCTATAGCATACGCCCAATATTACCTTCCCCACCGTGCCTTCCCTTTGAAGCTCTACCCATAGGGATTCTGCCTCGTCCTTAGCTCCATTATTAATATCATCCCTCATATTTACCTGTACACTGTTCTTAATACAGATATACCCCTCCCCCTTTTTTACCTTCTCTATCTCTGTGATAAAGGGAATACCCCTGAATGGTCGCCATCCAGTCATGAGAGCTGTCAAACCAAGTCTCAGTTATCCCCACAAAGTCTAAGTCCTCCTCAAACATCAGCAGCTCCAGCTCTCCCATCTTGTTGGCCAGGCTTCTGGCATTGGTATACAAACCTCTTAATTTTGACTGGTTACACCTATCCTAATTTGATGTTTTTAGGCTGCTCTCATGATTTTTCCCAATACCCATCCTGGGTGTAGGAGCTCCGAACACCCTACTGCTAGTGCCCCCGTTTCTGCCCTCTGAATCTTGCTTTCCCCTGGCTAATTCTACATCTGTAAATCACCTAGTTTAAAAGCCCCTCTAACTTTTCGGCCATCCTCTCACCCAGTACGGCTTCACCCTCCCCATTTAGATGCAATCCGTCCCTACCAAAGAGCCGGTGGCCGACTGAGAAGTCGGCCCAGTTCTCCAGGAACCCGAAATCCTCCTTACTACACCAGCTCCTCAGCCACTTGTTAACTTCCCTAATCTCCCGCTGCCTCTCTGGTGTGGCTCGAGGTACAGGTAGTATTTCGGAAAATACTACCATGGAGGTCTTACTTCTCAACTTAGCTCCTAAGTCCCTGAAATCGTTTAGGACTCTCCATCTTCCTCTGCCTATGTCATTGGTACCCACGTGTACCATGACAGCTGGGTCTTCCCCAGCCCCACCCAATAATCTGTCCACCCGATCCGCGATGTGCCGAACCCGAGCGCCCGGCAAACAACAGACTGTTCGGCACACACGGTCTTTGTCACAGATTACACTGTCTGTCCTTCTAATAATTGAGTCCCTTACCATCCCCTATCTATCTATCTATCTATCTATCTATCTATCTATCTATCTATCTATCTATCTATCTATCTATCTATCTATCTATCTATCTATCTATCTACAGAGAAGGGCAACCAAACTGATAAGAGGCATGGAGGAGCTCAGTTATGAGGAAAGATTGGAGGAACTGAATTTTGTCTCCAAATACGGAAAGGTTTCTTCACCGTAAGAGCTGTGAAAATGTGGAATAGACTCCCTCCAGAGGTGGTTCTGGCCAGCTCACTGGATTGCTTTAAAAAAAGACCTGGATTATTTCCTAGGTGTACATAATATAACTAAGTGCTAATATTTATAAGTAAAGTTGATCCAGGGAATATGCGATTGCCTCTCGGGGGAACAGAGGGAATTTTTCCCCTGTTGTAGCAAATTGGATCATGCTTTGCTGGGGTTTTTCGCCTTCCTCTGGATCAACTGTCGGTATAGGATTGTGTATATGGGATTGTATGGTTGGGTTTTCTTTACTGTTTTTTGTTTTTTATTACTTGAGCCGGATGGACTTGTGTCTTTTTTCAATGTATCTATCTATCTATCTATCTATCTATCTATCTATCTATCTATCTATCTATCTATCTATCTATCTATCTATCTATCTATCTATCTATCTATCTATCTATCTATCTATCTATCTATCTATCTATCTATCTATCTATCTATCTATCTATCTATCTATCTATCTGTCTGTCTGTCTGTCTGTCTATCTGTCTGTCTATCTGTCTGTCTATCTATCTATCTATCTATCTATCTATCTATCTATCTATCTATCTATCTATCTATCTATCTATCTATCTATCTATCTATTTCTTTAACGCAGGTGTGTCCTTATTGTGTTGAGCATCAAGATGACATTACAGTTGTTATGCATATTTTTACAGGGATGTCTCTGAGAGGTCAATAGGGGGGTCTATTTAGAGAACAAATTGCTGGCAGAATGACGTAAGCTTTCGCCCAGCTGCCATTAATTCTCCCTGCCAGCTCCATCTAGTGACCATAATGTGGCATTTTCCTGAAAAACCTCAATCGGGAATATACTGCATTGCGGCCACTAGATGGAGCTCACGATCAAAGGAAATAAACACATTGGACAAATAAGGCTAATTTATTACAGCTAGGCGAATGTTCCACCATATTTTTTTAATAAACCCCTATGAGTCAGATGGTATCCATCTTAAAATACCAGGATGATGTTTCAGCTTTTTCACATTTTCAAAATGAAATAGGCTAAGCAGGGCGAGCTTTCTAAACATGGAGAGCTAAGAGCACTATATACACATAAAACAACAATCACTGCTGAGAAAACACATCAACTCCTCTTATCTCGTAGAACAGGGATCCTCAAAATACGGCCCTCCAGCTGTTGCAGAACTAAACATCCTATGAGGCATTGCACAACTCTGACATTCTCAGACATGACTAGGCATGATGGGAATTGTAGTTCCTGAACAACTGGAGGGTCATAGATGGAAGACCCCTGTCCTAGAACCTGGAGAGATTGGTGATCCCCATGCTGGACAATTGCTTGAAACTTTCTATGTGTTTTGAGAGCAAATATCGTTTTTGAGAACATTTCTAGTCATCCTAGTGTACCCCTTGGTTTGTTTCTGTTACGCCATGTTGTGTATATTAGGGTGGCCATTACTTCTCTGAGCTAGTCCTCAGACAAATCTACTTACAAACCACAGGACCGGCATTTGAAAAACTTTTTAGCATTGAGTTATTTATTTCTTATGTTTTTTTTTTTTTTTATCATATCTAATGACATCAATTCAAACAATGTTGCCATCAATTCCTCTAGATTGTGAGAATCTGGATCCATCAACTTAGCATGGTTTTTTCCACTCCCAATAAATCAATGATCTCCTAACTAGTCAGGTCTCTACACGCTCCGGAACGTTATGCAGCAGACAAATGGATGGGCATAGCTGCCTTGTGAGCCAAGTTCTTTTATTCATGTAGGAAATAGTGTCCGGCCAGTGGTCTTCTAATGGCGCTTTTCCACTGCATGGAACCGAACGGTTCGGCTCGCTTTTGTGCTTTTCCACTGCTGGTACCGCATGGTACGGTGTAGGAATGGTTCGGTACGGTACGGTACGGCTGCGCTTTTCCACTGCATGGAACCGAACGGTACGGCTCTCTAAAACAGTACCTGCTCGATTGTGGTTCCAAGAGGTACCATACCGATACCATATCCCACAATCCTTTGCATGCAGTCACTACAAGCCACTGATTGGTCAGAGAATCATTGTTATCCCACCCACTTAACTTTAGTACTACTTTAGTGGAAAAGCAAACCATACCGTACCGTACCGAACCGTTCCAACACCGTACCATGCGGTACCAGCAGTGGAAAAGCAAACCGGGCCAAGCAGGGCCAAGCAGGGCCGAGTAGAGCCGAGCCGGTACTTGCAGTGGAAAAGTGCCATAAGGTGAGGAAGTTCTATGACATTTAGGACAAGAGGAGAACCTTGTGGGTGAATACATTTAGGGAGGACATTAAAGGCCTGGTAGGCCTAATGCAAAACTTTGAAGTAGATCACACTCCAAGCTTTAGTTTCTGTATTGGTGTGCATCCATCCTTGTTGAATGCAGAGCCAGGCATGTGCTGGTTGCAGCTGCAAGACGTTTTTGCCAAACAATTGCCCGATAACAGAGGGCCTGTATAGGTGGCACCCCCATAGGATCTGGTAAACCCAGAACAAGTCACGTTTTTCCGAGGGTTTCCCTAGTATCAAAGCCAGGCCTGGTTGTGATTGTGCTGTAGGGTTGGAGTGTAGAAGTAAGAAAATGCCAAATTTGTGCATATTGGAAGAAGTGTGATCCGGGGATACCATAGCTCTGTTGGAGCATAGAGAATGGTAACAAGGAACCATGCTGGTCCAAACTCTTTGGAGCTTACCGTTATATGTTTGATACCACAGTCTAAAAACTGGAGACCTCAGGGAAGGGAAGAGACGAGGGGACGTTAAGGGCATTAACAGAAATATGAGGCCTGAGATCTTTGTTCCTGCACAGCACCGATCATGTCCTGATATTGGGCATTTGCCTGTTGCAGTGCAGCATTTGCTTGCTGTTCTGCAATGTTAGACAACACCAATTGTTTTATTGATCTTCTCCATTTTCTATAACTTTGGGAACTGCCCCTTTAACCACTTCAGTTCCCGACACTTTTACGCCCTTCCTGCCCGGGCCAATTTTCAGCTTTCAGCGCTGTCATACTTTGAATGACAATTGCGCAGTCATGCAACACTGCACCCATATGACATTTTTATAATTTTTTTTTTTCAAACAAATAGAGCTTTCTTTCAGTGGTATTTAAAGCGGAGTTCCGGCCACAAAATCGATTTTGTGGCCATCCGCTTGCTTTTAGTCACCTGAAAAGGAAATGGATAGTTACAATTTTTCTTTTTTTACTTACCTTGTTATCGTAGAAAAAAATACTCATCTTTCTTCCACCTCCTCCCTCGGCGGCCGCGGCCCGCGCCGTCACTTCCGGTTTTCAATGATTCCTAGGAGCTGAACGTCATTGCTCCCAGGAATCAATGCGACGGCACCGGCCCCGCTCGTCACTTCCGGTGCGACGCTGCATTCCCTGCTAAACAGCTTCTGGGCATGCCCAGAAGCTGTGGAGGAATGCGGCGCCGCACCGGAAGTGACGAGCAGGGCCGGTGCAATGCATCATGGGACCGAAGAGGTCGGAAGAGGACGCAGAAGAGGATCGCGCTGGCTTCAGCTGCCCACATCCGAGATGGCAGCGCTGGAGAAGAAATTTTAAAGGTGAGTATTTCTTCTTGCAGGTAAGTGCGAACCGGGACAGTACGGAGGCTATCCATTATGGAATGTACTAGCCCTGACTGTCCCGGGGGTATTTTTATTGAAAACTTTTTTTCATGGCCGGAACTCCGCTTTAATCATCACTGGGTTTATTTTATTGCTCAATAAACTAAAAATAAATGGAAGTTTTGAAAAAACAAAACAATGTTTTTGTTTGATTCTGTTATAACATTTTGCAAATAAATACCGTAATCTTTCTTCATAAATTTAGGCCAACATGTATTCTGCTACATTCTTTTGGTGAAAATAACCCAAACCAGTGTATATTATTTAGTCTGTAGGAAAGTTATAGAATACACAAACTATGGGATATATATCTGAAAATCAATCCTGATATACTGACGGACTATCTCATTTCTTGAGGCCTGAAACGACAGTACAAATATTCCCCCCAAATTACCCCTTTTAGGGAAGTAGACAGTCCAAGGTATTTAGTAAGGGGCATGGTGTGTGTTTTGAAGTTTTATTTTATTTTTTATTTATTTCAGGTACTTAGTTGTAATTTTTTGTCACAATTGTTTGGAAAATGAAGACATTAAAAAAAAATTTTTTTTTTTTTTACATTTTTTTACGTACTGACAGTATGCAAAATAATATTAATAATATTTTTTCTCTATTTTTTTTATTATTTTTTATTTATTTATTTATTTATTTTTTTCTTCACATAGTTAGTCTGGTTAAAAAAAAGACAAGAGTTCAACCAATAAAAAAGGAAAAAAAAAAATAATCATATAATCTTTTATACACAATCCTATACCCACAGTTGATTAAGAGGAAAGCAAAAAACCCCAGCAAAGCATGATCCAATTTGCTTAACCACTTAAGCCCCGGAAGATTTTACCCCCTTCCTGACCAGGGCCTATTTTGCGATTTGGCACTGCGTGACTTTAACGGACAATTGCGCGGTCGTGCGACGCTGTACCCAAATGAAATTGACGTCCTTTTTTTTCCCACAAACAGAGCTTTCTTTTGGTGGTATTTGATCACCTGTGCGATTTTTTGATCATGCGCTATAAACAAAAAAAGAGCGACAATTTTGCAAAAATAACAATATTTTTCAAATTTTTTTATATGAAATTCCCCCCCAAAAAATGTAAAAATCAAAATTTGTTAACATTTTTAAGCCAATTTGTTTTCTGCTACATATGTTTGGTAAAAAAAATCACAAAAAGCGTATTTTGATTGGTTTGCGCAAAAGTTATTGCGTTTACTAACTAAGGGAAAGATTTTTGTCATTTTTATTGTTTTTTTTTTTTAACATGTAATGGCGGCGATCTGCGATTTCTTTTGCGGGACTGCGACATTGCGGCGGACATATCTGACCCTTGACTGACATTTTTGACACTTTTGGGGGTACCAGTGACATTACTACAGTAATCAGTGCTATACATATGCACTGTTACTGTAAAAATGACACTGGCAGGGAAGGGGTTAACTTTATTGGAGAGGGAGGGGTTAAGTGTTTTCCTAGGGGTGTGCTTCTAACTGTGCAGGGATGTGGCTGTGTGTGTAACAGCACAGATCAACGGTCCTACAAAGCAGGACCGTTAGATCAGTGCTTTTACACAGGGGAGAATGACAGGCGGCTTTGTTTACAGCAGCCGCCTGCCTTTCTCCCTTCACAGCAGACGATTGCGAGTGACCGGCGGACATCGGGTCCGCCGGTCACACGCACGGAGGTGTCCGTGAACGAGCTGAGGCGGGAGCACACCTCCGGCGGCGCGCGCCCGCCCGCTATTGGCTCCCAGGCTAGTGACGTACCGGTACATCACTTTGCCTGGCCGGGGCTGACCGCCGCAGTATATGTACTTGCGACGGTCGGCAACCGGTTAATAATATTTTTTTTCTATTTTTTTTTTATTTTTTATTTTTTTTTTTTATTTTTTTTTTTATTCACATAGTTAGTCTGGTTGAAAAAAGACAAGAGTTCATCCAATAAAAAAAGGAAAACAATAATCATATAATCTTTTATACACAATCCTATACCCACAGTTGATTAAGAGGAAGGCAAAAAACCCCCAGCAAAGCATGATCCAATCTGCTTAAGCGGGGGAAAAAATGACTTTCTGATCCCCCGAGAGGCAATAGGATATCTCCTTGATCAATTTTACCTATAAATGTTAGTATTCAGTTATATTATGTACATTTAGGAAAGCAGTGGTCAAAACTTGGTTGCTGCCAGACCAATAAAGTTGTTCAAGCACCATGCGCAAAGTGATGTGCAGCCACACATTTATTGTATGTGGAATTAGAAAGGAAAGTGATGAGCCCGGAGGTGGGAGAAGCACAGGATCCATGGGCGTTATGGAGGATCAGCCTATGAACATGTGCTTTACCAAATGAGGTCCAATATTTGTCTAGATAAAGAGCTTTATTTTCTACATCTGTATCCTATTTCCATCCTTCTTGCAGTTCCCTGTAGATCTGGAAATCCTGGGGTAAGGTATCATTTCATCTGGCTGTGTTTTGTATTGCAGTAAAACCTGGAACGTGCCCAATTCCTGCTACAAGATGTGCTTTTCCCCCACTGCCATCAAAGTGTACGAGTGACAGTGACTGTCCTGGAAAGAAGAAGTGCTGCACCCCATTGTGCCGCCAGGAGTGTACCGATCCCTCACCATGTAAGTTACATCTGCCAATCAATCTCCAATCAACACCATAGGCTTGGGAGGTCTGTCTGTCTATTCTATCTAATCTATCTATAGTATCTCACAAACGTGAGTACACCTCTCGCATTTTTGTAAATATTTTATTCTATCTTTTCATGTGACAACACTGAAGAAATTACACTTTGCTACAATGTAAAGTACATAGTGTACAGCTTGTATAACAGTGTAAATTTACTGTCCCCTCAAAATAACTTAACACACAGCTATTAATGTCTACACAGCTGGCAACAAAAGGGAGTACACCCCTAAGTGAAAATCTCCAAATTGGGCCCAATTAGCAATTTTCCCTCCCAAGTGTCATGTGACTCATTAATGTTACAAAGTCTCAGGCAGGTTAAATGTGGTGTTATCGCTCTCACTCTCTAATACTGGTCACTGTAAGTTCAACATGGCACCTCGTGGCAAAGAACTCTCTGAGGATCTGAAAAAAAGAATTGTTGCTCTACATAAAGATGGTCTAGGCTATAAGAAGATTGCCAAGACCCTGAAACTGAACTGCAGCACGGTGGCCAAGACCATACAGCGGTTTAACAGGACAGTTTCCACTCAGAACAGGCCTCGCCATGGTCAACAAAAGAAGTTGAGTGCACGTGCTCAGCATCATATCCAGAGGTTGTCTTTGGGAAATAGACGTATGAGTGCTGCCAGCATTTCTGCAGAGGTTGAAGGGGTGGGGGGTCAGCATGTCAGTGCTCAGACCATACGCCGCACACTGCATCAAACTGGTTTGCATGGCTTTCGTCCCAGAAGGAAGCCTCTTCTAAAGATGATGCACAAGAAAGCCCACAAAAAGTTTGCTGAAGACAAGCAGACTTTGATTTCTGGAACCATGTCCTGTGATCTGATGAGACCAGGATAAACTTATTTGGCTCAGATGGTGTCTAACGTGTGTGTCGGCAACCAGATGAGGAGTACAAAAACAAGTGTGTCTTGCCTACAGTCAAGCATGGTGGTGGGAGTGTCCTGGTCTGGGACTGCATGAGTGTTGAGGGAACCATGAATGCCAACATGTACTGTGACATACTGAAGCAGAGCATGATCCCCTCCCTTCGGAGACTGGGCCACAGGGCAGTATTCCAACATGATAACGACCCCAAACACACCTGCAAGATGACCACTGCCTTGCTAATGTTGCTGAGGGTAAAGGTGATGGACTGGCCAAGCATGTCTCCAGACCTAAACCCTATTGAGCGTCTGTGGGGCATCCTCAAACAGAAGGTGGAGGAGTGCAAGGTCTCTAACATCCACCAGCTCCGTGAT
Organism: Pelophylax lessonae; assembly: GCF_965119305.1. Taxonomy (NCBI): domain Eukaryota; kingdom Metazoa; phylum Chordata; class Amphibia; order Anura; family Ranidae; genus Pelophylax; species Pelophylax lessonae. Next base: position 48,443,021 of record NC_138770.1, read on the forward strand.
GTCATCATGGAGGAGTGGAAGACGACTCCAGTGGCAACCTGTGAAGCCCTGGTGACCTCCATGCCCAAGAGGGTTTAGGCAGTGCTGGAAAATAATGGTGCCACAGAAAATATTGACTCTTTGTGCCCAAGTTGGACATTTTCACTTAGGGGTGTACTCACTTTTGTTGTCAACGGCTTAGGTATTAATGGCTGTGTGTTGAGTTATTTTGAGGGGATGGCAAATTCACACTGTTATACAAGCTGTACACTCACTACTTTACATTGTAGCAAAGTGTCATTTCTTCAGTGTTGTCACATGAAAAGATAGAATAAAATATTTACAAAAATGTGAGGGGTGTACTCACTTTTGTGAGATGATATCTATCTATCTATCTATCTATCTATCTATCTATCTATCTATCTATCTATCTATCTATCTATCTATCTATCTATCTATCTATCTATCTATCTATCTATCTATCTATCTATCTATCTATCTATCTATCTATCTATCCAGTTTTTTATTTGCAAGAAAGTCCTGGTTTAAATAATCAGTCCGTATGATTTTTTTTTTTTTTTTTAAAGGAAATAATTATGCTGTCCACACATTTAGGATTAGGGATAAAATTGGTAAAAAAAAATTGGTATTTTATGTTTTTTTATGTGTGTCACCGGTAGGGATGGGCTTGATGTTCTCGAACATCAGCTGTTTGTGTGTTCACAGAACACACGAATAAATGGGGCGCTTGGCGGGAAGTTCTTCTGCAGATGAGCGCCCCATAATGCACTGCGCTGGTGCAGTGAATAAATTACTGATGATTGGCCAAAGCATGCACCTGACCTGTATGATTTATCCAATCCCAGCACAGTTCACCTCCCAGTGCACCTTTCTTTTTTATAGGCAAAAGACTGATATAAGTTTCATTACCCGTAGTTGGGTAAATTTCCCTTTTTTAAGAATCTGATTAATGTGAGGGATTAGCTCGGTGGCGGGTGTGGATGACCCCTTGGGGGGTGCGTTTTCCCAGAGAGGTAGCCGACAAGTGCTTGCAAACAAACAGTGTGGTTTATTAAATGGTGTTTTCTTCACCAGGCTGTATGCAGCAAAACATCCAAAATAAAATAAAACAGAAAATAAATCCTTGCCTCTGTGGGCGGCTACCTTCTCACAACTGGAACCTGCCTAAGTGTCTGTCTCCAACCTACCGTCGGGCAGACTTCCTTGTCCTACAGCGGACACTCAATAGTCCTTTTATAATAGCTTCACAGGGCAACACAGTCCTTTGTTTCTTTCACATCAACAGTTCGTCTTCTCACCTTTGAGACGATTTCACCCTTGGTTACCGTCCCGGGCACACATCACTCCGGGGGGTCTTCTCCCAGGCCCACACATCCTGTCGGGAGGCACACGCTGACTGTCCTCCTGCTCCCAGCCCACATGGCTTCAGGACACAGCTTCTGGAGGCAGCAAACAATAGGACTTTCTCTGAACAAATTATAGAGCCTTAACTCCCTCATTCTGAACAGGTGAAGGCCTTTCAACTTCCTGCTGGCTAGCTCTGTAGCCAACACCCTAAATTAATTAATGGACTTTCTAAATCAGGTGGAAATGTATCTCCTTCCTGTGACTACATTCCCAGATTTAGCTGACTTCCTGTCACATACCCCCCCCTCTTGTTTCAACCCTAGGGTTGGGACACATATTTCCAGGCACGCATGTGTCAGGCACTGCTGACTCACTGATAAGCCTCCTATTATCCTCAAGCTTCCGGATGAAACTGTTTTGTCATCTTCATTGACGGATTTCTCATAAATGCCACACAGTTTGTCTCTCATCTCATATACACATTCTTCAACTGCATTTTTGGCATCATTTTGCTCCTTCTCGTTTCTGTCATCTTCATTGACAGCTTTCTCATAAATGTCAGACAGCTTGTCCCTCATAACCGTCTGTCCAATCCACCATGGAGGACCGTGATCCATAGGCAACTCAATTGGGCTAGTCTTAATGTCTTCAACATTCTTAAGACGCCTCTCTCTGCAATCCATAAATGTTTTCCACAAAACTTTGAGAACCTTTGCTTCACTAAGCTTTGTTCCAAGTAGGGACTCTTGACATCCCTCTGTGACTTGAGTTGCCTCTCCATACATCTGTACACAATCATTGACTTTTTGTTGTAAAAGGGAATGATCTTCCTTCTTGAGCTTTGCTTGCTCTAAGATGCTGTGCAGAGGATTTTCCAATTGAGACAACAGGCTGTCACACATTTCTTCAAAGTGACCCCTGTTCCTTTTCCCAGAGATATCAATATCATTCACCAAACATTTCATATTCATAGGCAGATCTGAAGCATTTGCACTCATCAACTTCTTAAACTTTTCGCCCTCCTGAGCGAGTCGCAGTAAAGGCCTACTATTTGATTTGATATTCAGTTTATATTTCTTGCCAAACTCTTCACAGAAGAAGCCAACCAGAACATCATCAACTTTCCTTCCACCAACATAGGGGTCAAAGGCAACAACACAGTTGAACCCAGCGATCTGGGTGGTATCCATTATAGACCTCCTCTCTGCATCAGTGAAGAAGCATGGAACTGCAACACATTCTTTTACAGGTTTCTTCAATGCACTTTCTGCTGAACTATTTGACCGCTCAAGGTCACCTAGTTCTTTTTCTCTATCTGAATTCCACATGGAATGCATCTCAAGATCACGATCAAACTTCTGCCACCCGTCTTTCACCAGTTCCATTTTGGAAACACTCCCTGAAAGGCACTTATTCATTTGCTTCACGTTTTCACCAACAGCCTTAGTTTTCTCCACTAGGTTTTCAGCCTGAACTGAGAAATCACCACATTTCTTACTCAGCTCCTTTGTTTGCTGAAGTTCTAATGATACATTTTCCAATGCTTGAAGTTTTTGAAGGAACGGTTTATTCCAAAGGGGTGATTCAAGCCACATGTCGTCACATTTCTGAGGCTCACTCAGGACAGACCCCAAAACACTGATCCTTTTAAAAACTGCATCAGGCACACTATCCCCTCTTTGGGACAGATCCTCTGTTGCCTGGAATTCCTCTTCCAGTTCCTGCAACGGAATCTTCATCTCTTCTACTTGCTGTTCTAAGGCTCGCTTAGACTTTTCTAGCTCCTGAACGCTTTTCACAACATCATCCTTGGAGCTGACCAAATCTTCCATTTCTGTACACAGCTGTTGGTTAACTCTTTCTAGTTCAACCTTACACTCTAGAGCTTCCTCCAAAGAGCGAGCCAAGAACAGGGCTTTGCTCTCGTTATCACGCACCTCCGTTTCTGCACGGGCGTGTTCTTCCGCATATTTTGCAGACACAGTCTTCTCTTCACCAAGCATCTGATCAAACTTCTTTTTCACCTCTTCAACACACTGTAATGAACCAACGCTTTCTTCCATGCGTTTTTTCATATCCGCTATCTGAGCTTGCAATGTTGCGACTTGCTCTGATAGGTTTTTCTTTGCTTCCGCCTCCTCTTTTAATTGTTCCAGGAAGCCATTTTTCTCATCTTCCATTTGTTTGAGCTTTGTGCTAAAACTCAGCCTTTGACACCTCTCTTCCTGTAAGAGTTCCTGCGTGTCTTGCAGCTGCGATTCCAAGATAGAAAAAGCTTCCGCAATTTCTCTAGATTTGCTGTCTGCTTGAGAAAGCCGATTTGTGACACTGTCCAACTCAACCTGCAATCGGTTTGCCTTCTCTGACAGCTTAGCACACAATCGGTCACCTTCTGACACCTTGACTTGCGATTCCAGAAGCTGTGCCTCTACTTTTTCCCTCTTATGTTCACAATCTCCTTTTCCCTGCATAAGAGCCTTCACCTCATTGGCTAGTTTCTGGGAATGAGACTGTAATTCTGCCACACAGGCTTCTTTCTCCTTTAACTGCTGCTGGAAACGTTGGGCTTCACCTTTCCAACTTTCACAGTCTGCACGTAATTCATCTACCACATTGCTCAAAGTGGTGAGCTCATACACAGTACTCAGTAATTTAGCCTCTCTTTCACTTTTCTCGTTGTCGCTGAGAGACAATGTCGTTTTCAGAGCGACATTCTGTTCCTGCGACTCCTGCAGGTCTATTTTTGTAACTTCCAAACACTGAAGACTTTTTTTCAGCTGATTACGCAACTCCAACATATCAACCATACTTTGCTTCTGCAAAGTCTGAATTTCACTTTCCTTTTCCATGAGGATGGTATCTTTCTCCATTATAGTCTCTCTGCGTTTTTGCAACTCGACCAAAAGAAGAGCAGTGGATTCTTCCCACTGTGACACATGAGACTTGAGTAGTTCATTCGTTTCCTGCAAGTTTCTATGCTCCATTTTAAGCAATTCCAAGGCTTGTTCCTTTTCTTCCATTTTCCATTGCAAGGCATCCAACTCAGCCCTGCACACATACTCGGTTTCCTCCAAACCGATGGCCTCCATTGGCTGCTGGCGTCTCTGTTTCCAGCCTGCCATGCTCTCTTGATGAGCCTTTTGTTGAGCTGCAAAGCTCTGCTGAAAATCCGCATTTGCCTGCTGTTGAGCTGCATTTGCCTGCTGTTGAGCTGTATTTGATATAATCAGTTGTTTCAACATCTCCTCCATTTTGAGCTTACTTTTCATCTGAGCACACTGCGTCTCCATAGCAGTTTCATCAGTGTTGCTAGGGACAACAACCTTCCTCTTTAGTATACTCTCTTTTGGCATGGATGGGGCTGGTTCAGACGGTAACATCCCCTCCATCCATAGAATCCGGTCTCTCATTTCATCTATCTTTGCATTCTTCAGGCGTTTTGAACGCCCCATCTTCAATAACTCCACAAACAAATTTTTCACAGTCCAGCAAAAAATTTTCAGACCACTGTCTCTTTAACACATGTAGTTGTTCTCTCTCTTGCAAGATCTCTTTTCCTGCGCACACAGTTTGTGCAGTCACTTGCACCAGACACAACAAAGTTCATCAAATAATTTTGAGACCGCTGTCTCTTTAAAACACTTTTTTTTTTTTTCTGTCAGGATCTTCTCTCCTGCACACATAGATTGTGCAATCTCATGCACCAGATAAAGTTCATCAAACATTTGCACTTCCTTGCAGGGATCTCTGCTTATGCCCACTGCATACCTCCACCATATGTGAGGGATTAGCTCGGTGGCGGGTGTGGATGACCCCTTGGGGGGTGCGTTTTCCCAGAGAGGTAGCCGACAAGTGCTTGCAAACAAACAGTGTGGTTTATTAAATGGTGTTTTCTTCACCAGGCTGTATGCATAAAAACATCCAAAATAAAATAAAACAGAAAATAAATCCTTGCCTCTGTGGGCGGCTACCTTCTCACAACTGGAACCTGCCTAAGTGTCTGTCTCCAACCTACCGTCGGGCAGACTTCCTTGTCCTACAGCGGACACTCAATAGTCCTTTTATAATAGCTTCACAGGGCAACACAGTCCTTTGTTTCTTTCACATCAACAGTTCGTCTTCTCACCTTTGAGACGATTTCACCCTTGGTTACCGTCCCGGGCACACATCACTCCGGGGGGTCTTCTCCCAGGCCCACACATCCTGTCGGGAGGCACACGCTGACTGTCCTCCTGCTCCCAGCCCACATGGCTTCAGGACACAGCTTCTGGAGGCAGCAAACAATAGGACTTTCTCTGAACAAATTATAGAGCCTTAACTCCCTCATTCTGAACAGGTGAAGGCCTTTCAACTTCCTGCTGGCTAGCTCTGTAGCCAACACCCTAAATTAATTAATGGACTTTCTAAATCAGGTGGAAATGTATCTCCTTCCTGTGACTACATTCCCAGATTTAGCTGACTTCCTGTCACATTAAACAGAGATCCCAAGGGAGCATTTAGGTCTTCAGAAAAATGTTTGTAGAGTTCTAATATTAGACTATATCTGACCCTGGAATTTTGCATTAGGAGACTGGGTAATCACCAATTTACACCTCTACGTTCAAATACAAGTCATCCTCTGTCAGATATAGAAGGTTGACCTGGCCTAAGAATTTATCTCAGGTCCACAAATTTACCTGGAAAAAGTTTAAAGATGTAATTTATTTTCTCTGTGCCAGTTTGTATCTGGCCTTAACGAAGAGGGGGACAGGCTTGTTGCCAAACCTAAAAAAGTCCACTTCCTTCCAAGACCTCACATTGGTATGAAATTAGGTAACCAGTAAGTAATCACAGACCTGTCTCCTGTTTCCTCTGAAGCTAGTAGCTGTTTGAATTGATTGTTTGAATTCAGTTTACTGTCACAGGGCAATATTTCAAATATCAAGTCATGCCCTATTCTTTTTGAACGTACATAAGTCAACAATTTTCTGCATGTATATGGCATTACAATCTGCATATTTTATAATTAATTTATCTGAAGCCAGGCATGATGGTAATTACCAGGTAGTCAGGGGTTTCCTTGTTTCCTTGTCCTCAAGAATTATCACAATAGATGAATGGCCTGAGACCATAGGTCTCAGGTCTGAGACCACCATAGTTTCAGTAGACACCTCCTGGGGTAGCAGATTTGATAACACTAGAAAGGTGTCCAGCCTAGATTAAGGCCGGGCTCACACTTTTTTTGCGGTTTCTCCGCATCCAATTTGCATGACAGGAGAGCGTGACCAGCTCTCACCGGAACCGGCTCACGTAGCTCCGGTCCGGCCACACTTAAAAGGGTCCAGTGCGTCTTTGGCTCCGAATCAGGTTCGAATTCTTGCAAAAATTTGGACCTGATTCACACATGAATCGGTGTACATGGGCGCGCCGGACCCCCTGCTGTGAGCCACGGCTGCAGCAAGTGTGAACCCAGCCTTACATTGGTGGGAGCGGGGAAATGGGTCTGTCAGAATGTTTATACTGCTCTGATATAACAGTGTCTATTTATGCAAATAAGCAAAGATCTGTAAGTGAGGAGATTCTCAACTTATTTCCATAAATCAACAAAAATGCAAGATCGTTTTAAGTGACACTAAACTGAAGATAAGGAGAATACAATCATGTGCAAATATATATATATTTATTAAATACTTCAGTGTAAAATAAAATGTCAAAAATATAATTGGTGATAAACACAAAGTTTAGAATAAAATGCAATAAAATATATCACAAAGGTAATATGAGAATATAATCAAAGAATATTCTCTCAGAATAATAAGATGATCATAACCAAAGACTTTTAAAAGATGATTAACAGTCTACCATGAAGACATAAAAGATGGCAACCAATATGACAGATTTGACATGTGACTTCTCTCATCCAACCGATATTCATAATTCCAATATTTCAAATACAGTTACATGCATATAAATTGTTATACCATGTACTGAAACTTATTAAAAGTCCAAAGATTTTTGGTAAAGTAAAATTCTATATAGTCAATCTACTACAAAGAATATCATCATAATTGAACCATTTGCTTGAAGGTCCTTTCCTTTTCCTTTTCCTTTTTCTTTTCCTTCTTCCCAAGTGCTTACTCACCACACTGCAATAACTTTAATATGTTTTCAAAGATAAAGTTCTCATAGAAGACGTCTGAAGATTGGAGAAATCCAGGCGGAGTCAATCATGCTGCACACCAGAGACACTTCACCTACGGCCAAAACGGATTCCCTGCAATTGTCTAAAGATTCCTTCATGTCAGCAATACAAAAGTTGCTACTTAATAAAGTTATTTAGAAATGTTGCATGTTTACGCAGTGTTATTATTCGTTCTAGGTGCAGAAAACAACTTCCAAAAACATTTATGGAGGTTGTTTTCTCCTTTTTTAAAGCAATTATTATGAAAATTAGGTCTTTAGAATGGTTCCTGGCCATCATCAGTTCTTCTCTGCTGTGGTGTTTCTGCCTGGCTGTGAAATAGAGGTTCTCCAGAAAGCTGACCCCTTTGAGTGCATCCAGCTGCACATCAAATCCAGAACAGCAGGTCCCCCATTTACTTCAATGGTGCGATGTGGTTGACAATTCTGGGGCTGTGTTAGGCCTGCTTTGTGTTTCTGGATGCAGTACATCCTATTGAGATACCTTTGCTTTGCAGACAAAGAAGGGCAAACACACCCCCAATGTCAGACCTTCCAAGTTCTCTGATATTGTTTTTATACCAATTTTTTATAGCCCTGATGTAGAGAATATATGAAGACCCCTTGTTCTGTCCTTGCTACATGTTTCCCTGTGTGTAGCTTGACATACAGCTAAACCCTCCTGGTCTGCAATAAGTCAGACTGAGTGTCATTTTGAAGCTTTGTTAACAAAACAGGGTGGGGTGAAACTATTGAGAAAAAAACACATACAGATACATTTAATGAGTATATGAAGTATACAGAAATACAATGAATAGGCTAGGCTGTAGATGGCGATAAGTAATTCTCACCAGTGATGCTGCATTTAGGGGATGCGAGCGGATGCAAGTTTTAGTCCAACATGTGCTTTGATAGCTGCTTCCATCTTTCAGTCTCTAAGATGGAGTCTGAGCTCCCAGGATGCACCAGTTTCTCTTCCTTATATTGAAGATGATGATGGGAACTTTTGTTAAAGGTGAACAGTTTCTAGTTTCTGCAAAAACAGTAAACTTACCACTGGCTCCATTTTATGGTCAAATCTGATATTGCAGGAAAAACAACTTAATATCCTGCTGGAGGCAGAACGCCCAGGGGAGGACTGGCAAGGGGGGAAAGGTGGCAATTGCCCCCCAGGCCACTCTGAAAAGTGGTAAAAACTGGTAAAAAGGCCGCACTCAGGGCTGGATTAATGTAGGGGCCAGACACTGTATACAGCTGTCAGTCCAAAACCAGGTGGGCATGGATGGTGAGCTGATTCCATGGTTCAATGGGCCACTTGACTGGACTTGACCCCCAGGCCAAAGGCTGCCAGCCCTCCCCTGAGAACGCCCCTATATGGTCCCACAAGTAGGTCCAAGGCAAACACCTATTTTACCACTAAGAACCCTGAAAGAGGGGGAGCCATAATCTCCTAAAACATGTTGGCTGCACAGCTTTTGCCAATCGCTATCAAAGTCTGGAACACAAACTTTCATGTGTATGACATTTCGTGTGAGGCATTCCTCACCACACACTCAAACACATCCATGCTGAGGAACCAGCAACCTGCCCAGTACCTCCAGGCGTCAAGCAGACCTTAAATGTTTTTTGCTCTGTTCATATGGGACAGTATAGAGCATGGGGTATTGAATTAAAATTTACAAAGGTCCAGCCAGTAAAATATTCTTCCAGCAGAGGTCCGAATCGCATGTTTGTGCAATGACCGCCCTGTATCCTCGCAACCAATCACCTGCTTGTTAACTTGGATAGCCCCCGCTCTCTGTCTATAACTTTCCTGCCTCCAGCTGTTGGCTCTGTGAGACTGGCAGTGGTGATGGCTGTGGGCAGAACGACTCTAAAGGGTGGGACCGCAGGGGTCCAGATGAGACATTAACTGGGTCCGGATCCGGACCGCGGTCCGCCATTTAGTGATGCCTGGTATACAGATTCAATTAGAGAGGGGAAAATAACAGTCTCTGCCTGTACGCTCTCTTTAGAGAACTGATACATACTATAAAAATACATATTTGCCAGCACACCATGAATCATCACGGAAACTTTTTATTGCAAAAGGATCACATCAGGATAAGTGCAACTTTTCGGAGTCACTCAGGACCCCTTCGTTAGGCAAGTGATGGCAGACGACTGACGAAGGGGTCCTGGGTGACTCCGAAACGTTACACTAATCCTGATGTGATCCTTTTGCAATAAAAAGTTTCTTCGGACTGCTGTGCAAGATCCATGGTGTGCTGACAAATAAGTATGTTTATCTGTGATAGATCCAGTGTCCAGCTGGTGATCGCTACAGCACCCACAACAGATGTGCCTATATCCAGGAAGCTGTGTGATGGGAATATGAACTATTCTGATACATACCATGCCTGCACCCTCTTTAAATGTTTACTTACAACAGACCACCAAGAAAACCCATCTATTTAAAAATGTACATGCTTTAACCGCTTGCCGACCGCCGCAAGTAAATTGCGACTGCGGCGGTCAGCCCCTGCCAGGCAGAGTGACGTTAATTAACGTCACTAGCCTGGGAGGGTCTGGTGAGCGAGCGCACGCCCGCGGAGGCACGCTCCCGCGCGGTCACGGCCCCCCCCCCGCGCGTGTGACTGGCGGACCCGATGTCCGCCGGTCACTCGGCGATCGTCGGGGGAGAGGGAGAAAGTCAGGCGGCTTGTGTAAACAAGCTGCCTGTCATTCTCCTCGGTGTAAAAACACTGATCAGACGGATCTACTATGTAGATCCATTGATCAGTGTCCTTACACCTCAAGCCACAGCCAATCACAGTAGAAAGCACGCCCCTAGGGACACACACAGCCCCTCCCTCCCAAATAAAGTTAACCCCTTCACTACCAGTGTATTGTTACAGTAACAGTGCATATGTATAGCACTGATTAGTGTAGAAATGTCACTGGTAACCCCAAAAGTGTCAAAAATGTCAGTCAAGGGTCCGATCTGTCCGCCGCAATGTCGCAGTACCGCAAAAAAAAAATCGCAGATCGCCGCCATTACGCGTTAAAAAAAAAAAACAACAAAAATGACAAAAATCTTTCCCTTTGTTAGTAAACGCGATAACTTTTGCGCAAACCAATAAAAATACGCTTTTTGTGATTTTTTTTACCAAACATATGTAGGATAAAACAAATTGGTCGAAAATGTTAAAAAATTTTGATTTTTACATTTTTTTGGGGGGGAATTTCATATAAAAAAATGTGTAAAATATTGTTATTTTTGCAAAATTTGCGCTCTTTTTTTGTTTATAGCGCAAAAAGTAAAAATCGCACAGGTGATCAAATACCACCAAAAGAAAGCTCTGTTTGTGGGAAAAAAAGGACGTCAAATTCGTTTAGGTACAGCGTCGCACGACCGCGCAATTGTCCATTAAAGTCACGCAGTGCCGAATCGCAAAATACCCCCTGGTCGTTTAGCAGGAAAATCCTCCGGGGCTTAAGTGGTTAAGAACATTCAAAATAAAATGGAACCCATTATGGTTTCCCTTTAAGTCTTAATCTGGGTTTGGCCATATCCAAGAATAATGTGTTAATGAAAGGTATGGATAGAGATTTCCAAAAAGTGACAGCTGCATGTCAGAAGGCTCTGGGTTCAAATTGTTCATGGTGGACATTGGGGAAAACTGTATTATAAAGGAACACCTAATTCTGATAAAAAAAAAAAACATTCTATTGGAGTATGTATTCTTAACTGAGAAAAAGTCCCTTCTATTGCTATTAGTCTCCTTCAAATCTCCAATTTTGTTTGTTGCTGTAATCTGACTTCCTGTTAAAGGGTGGCTACATTTATTCTCCATGGTCCCACTTTATGTAGGAACGTAGCCATCAGTGTTGCCAACCCCCGGAGGGAAATTTACTGGCAGAACGTCCAAAATTTACGGACGGCACCAATTTTTTACTGACATGGCAAAAATGTACATAAACAGGCTGTTTTCAGTGCTAAACCGTGCAAATATCAATACTTAAACTATAAACATGTAGATAGTGCTATTAGCAATGTGTTTAGGTTAAACAAAAGTCAAAAACCATATTTCTCCATTTCAATGAAGGTCAGATTAATATAACCGAGCCAGCACAGCGTTCCCCCATATATCAGAGTGTGGAGGATTTCCCCTTACAGTGTAACTCTGACATAAAGAGGAATGCTGCAGATCTTGATTTAAGGGGGAACTCTGATTTAAGTGGGTGCTCTGGTGACCAGAAACCGCCTTATATCAGAGTCCACTGCATTCCCCTTTACATCAGAGTTCCCTTTTACATCAGGGTTTGCAGAGTTCCCCTTCGCACTGTAAGGGGAGAATCCTGCAGACTCTGATGTAAAGGGGAACCCCAGGAACTCTGATGTGGGGGGCAATCAGTGACCAGAGACCACCTTCCACAGAGTGACTACATTAAGATATGGGGGGGGATTACTAATATAGAGGGATCTTTATATCAGTGCCCCCTTACATCAGTGACCCCCCCATCAGACTGGTCTGTCGGCGCTGTCACTGACCTCCTCTCAGGTGCACTGTGCAGGGCTCAGTCAGACGGTTCTGGTCTCCACTTTGCAGGCCCCACACATCTGACTTCTCCAGTGACCCCCATCCCGGCGGCGCTCTCACTCTTGACTCCTCTGCAGACTCCCCTGCAGACATGATAAAAGACAAGAGATGGTCAGAGACTGCAGACATGGTACAGGAGGTGGTCAGAGACTGCGGACATGGTACAGGAGGTGGTCAGAGACTGCTGACATGGTACAGGAGGTGGTCAGAGACTGCTGACATGGTACAGGAGGTGGTCAGAGACTGCTGACATGGTACAGGAGGTGGTCAGAGACTGCTGACATGGTACAGGAGGTGGTCAGAGACTGCGGACATGGTACAGGAGGTGGTCAGAGACTGCAGACATGGTACAGGAGGTGGTCAGATATCCTTATAACGATGGGCAAATTTGGTTATGCCCACCTAAATCCCCCAACACCACCCTCTGCTGGCCCCCTGTAAATATTATGAAGGAATATTCAAAAATGTATAATATCTATCAGAAATGCTGCTTTTATAACTATGCAGAACTTGATTAGGCTGAGATTGTGTATTGCATTTCACAATGATGTCACCACAACATGTTTCAGGCATCAGGAGAGGTGGTTAATAAGCTTACAGGTAAAGGAAAGGAAAGGGAGGACAATGTTATGGACTGGAGGTGGGGAGGTGATAGGGAGGTTTCAGAGTTGCAGGCTCAGACTAGTGGTGTCACCCTACAGACTATTTACAGTATGGCGGATGGACTGCGCAAGCAGTTAACATGGTAACCCTGCCATTAACTTTCTGCCCTACGGTGACAACCATACTGAGAAGTGTTGTCATGCTAGGGCAGGCAATTTGTTAGAGGAATAACAGATGACGTCAAGTGTAAAGTTCAGAACCACAATGACTATATGCTGTAGGAGCATTAAATCTTACAATGTCTGTTCAACAGATAGGGAAAAAACTTTAAAACTTAAGGGGAAAAAAAAAAACTTGTAGAGGTTCTTTTCTTTTGGTCAGCCATACGTTAGACGCAGCATCCACAAAAACCACCTTGGGAATGTCCAGCCTCAGGAGTGCAGAAAGAGGTCAGCCACCAGGCAGACTATTTAATATAAAATAAGCATCCACTTACATATAAAAACAGGAATGTCAGCCACAGCAAGGGAGCCGTGTCAATCAGCTCACAGGGAGCAGCATAGTGACAGGTGGAGGAGGAAAAGAGCCAGGATTTACAGGCTCTTATACGGTATATACAGGCAGCTAGCAATAGCAACTCACAAGGGACTCTGGACTGGAGACCATCCGTGATCCGTGCGTCCAGCAGCATCTTCTAGTCTGTCCTGTCCAGTCCACTCCAAGTCCACACTCCACACTGTCACTGGCGCAGTTGCAGTGGCGCCTGGCGGGCGGCCGGCGGGAAGACTTGAATGACGGCGGGGGCGGAGGCGGGCGCAGGCGCAGTGCGAGCCTGCATCTCTTCTCAGCGAGTCCGAGAGAACTCGGGAATCTCCGGAGTCCGGAACTGCGCGCCGCACATGCGCAGTTCTGACCTTGCCGCCGCCGCCGCTGTAGATTTACGGGCACTTTTCTCCTGCTACGGGCATTTACGGGCAGGAGAAAAGTGCCCTGATTTTACGGGCTGTCCGTAAATCTACGGGCGGTTGGCAACACTGCCATCCTCTTGCTTGAGATGGACTATGGAATTTGTAGTGTGCCATCCACTTGAGGCTGGGTTCACACTATTGTGAATTGGAAGTGGGTTTCCCTGCATCCAATTCGCATTTCAGGAGATTGTGACCGGCCCTCTATATAGCCGGTTCACATATCTCCGGAGCGGCTATGGTGCAAATTGCGGAGGAGTCCTGTGCATCTTCTGGTCCATTTCAGGTCTAAATTCAGCCAAAAATTAAGACTGAAATTGAACCTGAAACGCTGAACAGGGACGCACCAGACCCCTGCTGTGAGCCGCTGCATGCAGCAGTGTGAACCCAACCTAAGGACCAGGCCTATTCTGACACTTTTTGTTTACAAGTAAAACACAAAATTTTTTGCTCAAAAATTACTTAAGCCCCCCCAACGTTATACATTTATAACTAAAAAATAAAATGGTGCTCGTTGCAATTTTTTATGTCACACAGTTTTAGCACCCGGTTTTTCAAAGATATTTTTTTGGAAAAAAATACACTTTAATGAATTTTAAAAAAAAAACAACAACATTTTTTTAGAAAAATATGAAAGATAATGTTACGCTGAGTAAATAGATACCCATGATGCCATGCTTTAAAATTGCACATACTCGTGGAATCATGCCAAACGACAGTATTTAACCGCTTGCCGGCCGCCGCAAGTACATATACTGCGGCGGTCAGCCCCGGCCAGGCAAAGTGACGTATTGGTACGTCACTAGCCTGTGAGCCAATCCGGTCACTCGCGATCGTCCGATGTGAATGGAGAAAGGCAGGCGGCTAATGTAAACAAAGCCGCCTGTCATTCTTCCCTGTGTAACAGCAGAGATCAAACGGTCCTGCTATGTAGGACCGTAGATCTCTGCTGTTACATGTAAAGCCACGTCCCTGCACTGTAAGAAACACGCCCCTAGGGACACACTTAACCCCTCCCTCTCCAATAAAGTTAACCCCTTCCCTGCCAGTGTCATTTTTACAGTAACAGTGCATATGTATAGCACTGATTACTGTAGTAATGTCACTGGTAACCCCAAAAGTGTCAAAAATGTCAGTCAAGGGTCCGATCTGTCAGCCGCAATGTGGCAGTCCCACAAAAAAAATTGCAGATCACCGCCATTACTCATTAAAAAAAAAAACAACAAAAATTACAAAAATCTTTCCCTTAAGCCTCGTACACATGCAACGATTGTTGGCCGTAAATTTTCGGCCAACGTCCGATCGGCCGATTGTCGGCTTGTTAGTATGATGCTTCCGACAACCGACTCCGACTTTTCGGCCAAACAAAATCTGGTGTGCAGGCTATAAAATTTTTGTTGCCCGTCACCAGAACGGCCGATTGTTCCTCAGTCAGTACAGATTTCGGCAGACAAAAATCTGATGAGCAAGACTGGGCATGCTCAGAGAAGAAAAAACACACGGAAAGTTAACCAGCACATGACATCACTTCTGAAGTTGGTTTTTGTTGGCCGAGAAAATTTGTGTGCAGTCTAGAGCACATTCCAACCAACACAACAACACTGGACAAAAGTCGACCGATCGGTCGGCCGATAATCGTTGTGTGTGTACGAGGCTTTAGTTAGTAAACGCAATAACTTTTGTGCAAACCAATCAAAATACGCTTATTGTGATTTTTTTTACCAAGCATATGTAGCAAAAAACAAATTGGCCAAAAATTTTAAAAAATTTTGATTTTTACATTTTTTTGGGGGGGAATTTCATATAAAAAAAAATGTGAAAAATATTGTTATTTTTGCTAAATTGTTGCTTTTTTTTGTTTATAGTGCATGATCAAAGAATCGCACAGGTGATCAAATACCACCAATAGAAAGCTCTGTTTGTGGGAAAAAAAGGATGTCAAATTCGTTTAGGTACAGCATCGCACGGCCGCGCAATTGCCCGTTAAAGTCACGCAGTGCCGAATCGCAAAATAGGCCCTGGTCAGGAAGGGGGTAAAATCTTCCGGGGCTTAAGTGGTTAAGTACTCCATAGGCGATGCTTTAAACATTTTTACAGGTTACCAATTAAGAGTTATAGAGGAGGTCTAGTGCTAGAATTATTGCTCTCGCTATAACGTACTTGGCAATACCTCACATGTGCGGTGCAAACACCGTTTACATATGTGGGAGTGTCCTATGTATGCGTTCACCACTGCGCTTGAGCACAGTGTGACGGGGGGCACTTTAAAAAATTTTTTAATTATTATAATTAATATTTATTTTATTAAATTTTTTTTATCACTTTTATTGCTATCGCAATAAATGTAGACATCACTTGTGATAACAATAAAGCATGACAGGTCCTCTTTAAGGTGGGGTCAATAGGACCCTTCATCTCTCTTCTACAATGGAGTGCATCATATAAAAAAAAAAAAAAAAAACATTGATCTAATGCCTTCCAAAAGAAAAAGTCTTGTTTAACAGAAGTTTGTGAAACAGAAGTTACTGTATGCCATGACATAATTCCTGGCCTCTTGGATCATAGAGATGAGCAGAGGCCATCTCTCCTCTGCTTAATTTCTATGGCTAGCCGCCACCACCACCACCGAATCAGTTCCTGGGTTTCCTGATAAGCCCGTCAACCACTGGAAAGCAATGGGGAAACGCTTTCCAGTGGTTTCGTAAAAAAAGGGGAAATCTACAAAAGGGGATCTACAAATCTGCATTACCTGAATATACAAGATGATGTACCCCAACAGCCAAAATGCATAGTCATTAGCACAGTGATATAAGATTTGGTGCAATAAACCAGTTTGAAGGAGTATTCCCCAAAAAACGTAAAATTGTATCTAATACTTACCGCACTTTTCCCTTTCTGATGCCAATGCATGGCAGCATTCATATATTCTGTAGCTCAACCCTTATCTCCACCCACAGGACCAGTTTAAACCTTTAAAAGAAAGGAAAGAAAGAGAGACCCGTCCCATTCTCTGTAAAAATAAAAAGATCAAAAAGGAAGGCTGCCATGGACTGGCGTCAGCAATGGGAATTTACAGTAAGTATTTGATGTAATTTACCATTTTCCTGACACCAACATGGCAGCATACATATGATACCTAACAGGGAGGGCTATAATGTATAATCAAATTTTACTATAATGGACATGGAAACCTAAACCACCACCCACTAACATAGGAGCCCCTGGATCTTCTCTGTAGCACCTAAGAAAGGTGTGCTGTAAAAACCAACCTGCTGTTTGGCTGATGGCCTCCATAGACATTTTGGATGGGCTGCCCCAAATGTAGAGATATTTAGATGGACCCATCTGAGCCTCTACCGGAAACTCTTGCCCAGCCCTACTGTATGTTTTCTGGACAATCTTGACACTCCAAGATGACAAGGTTCTGTCTGTCGCTTCCCCTCTTTGAATCTGTATGATAGAAACATGAACAGCCTCCCGGAGGATCTGAACTGGGAAGTGGCTTGAAGGTAGGCATTTTAAATACCTGGCACATTCAGTTTGTCTAGGTTAGTTAATGTCTCTGCCAGAAAGGATGGCAGCACCACTTCTTTTGCAAGATGAAAACAAAAGCCACTATGAGAAAAAAAAGTGCTTGAGGGGCATAGGTACCAAATTGTCGATAACGAGTAAGATGTAGGACCCTATAGACCCAAGTGCTTGCAGATCCCATACTCTGCTCCCTAAAGTTATAGAGAGTCACTGCCTCTTGAGTGATGTCCCACCAAGGACTGCTTTCTGTTGATGTGAACAGAGTCTGGGCAAGAAAAGCCAGGACCAGAATGAGATCCCGCTGTGGAACATTATTCCTCCTCAGGGCAAAGCTTCAGGAGCGACCTCCTGAAAGTTTCCACTGGCAGCTCACAAGCTCATTTTTCCCTGGTGAAAGCTGAAATGGCTGAAATTTTAACCATTACGGAACTGAGGTTGAGCCCCCAAATCCAGACCCATGTGAAGAAAGTATAGCACCTGGGCAACCTCTGGGTTGCTAGAATCGAAATTCTACTCAGCTGTAATCAATGTTCCCTCAAATTTTTTACTGTGCTGAGCAAATAAAAAAATTGTGCAGTGCTCCCCAACCTTTTTATCGCCGCGGACCAGTCAACGTTTGATAATTTTTCTGTGGCCTGCTGGGGGGGGGGGGGGGGGACGTCAATGCAGAGTGACCAGCGTGCCCCCAATCAATGCAGAGTGCCCACAGCATTGCCCCAATCAATGCAGAGTGCCACAGCATTGCCCCCAATCAATGCAGAGTGCCACAGCATTGTCCCCAATCAATGCAGAGTGCCCACAGCATTGCCCCCAATTAATGCAGAGTGCAACAGCATTGCCCCAATCAATGCAGAGTGCCCACAGCATTGCCCCCAATCAATGCAGAGTGCCACAGAACTGACCCCAATCAATGCAGAGTGCAACAGCATTGTCCCCAATCAATGCAGAGTGCCCACTGCATTGCCCCCAATCAATGCAGAGTGCCACTGCATTGCCCCCAATCAATGCAGAGGGCCACAGCATTGCCCCCAATCAATGCAGAGTGCCACAGCATTGCCCCCTTTCAATGTAGAGATGCCAGCGTGCCCCCTTTCAATGTAGAGATGCCAGCGTGCCACCTTTCAATGTAGAGATGCCAGTGTGCCACCTTTCAATGTAGAGATGCCAGTGTGCCACCTTTCAATGCAGAGATGCCAGCGTTCCCCCCCCCCCGCGAGAAAAGTGCACTTACCTGACGGCAGCTTCTCTTCAGTCCTGACTCCCCGCGTCTCCTCCCGTCCTTCTCCCGTCTGTGCACTTACCTCACGGTCACGGCAGCTTCTCTTCAGTTCAGTCCTCGGCTTCCCGTGTCTCCTCAGTCCTCCCGGCGCCTCCTCCTCGGCCAATGTCATGGGGTTGGCCTTTCGGCCAATCAGGAAGCGGGAGGAGCCGCTCCCTGATTGGCCAGGAGGAGGATCCGTGTGACAATAGTGAATTTTCATTCGCTATTGTCACACAATGGGCATGCTCTTGGGGCGCACGCTCTGCTCCCCGGCCGCCACGTCTGCGGCTGCGCGGTCTGAATCTGTGCTTGCGCGGGACCTTCAATGACACTGCGCGTCCGCACATGCACGCACCTTAAAGGGAACATTGGCTGTAATGACTGTGAATCTGTTCCAGACTTTAGAGTAAATAGTGTTTGTTGACATCTTTTCTTGCCAGGATTTACCACTGCTGGAGGACGGCCCAATTCCTCCAATCCTCCCCCCCCCCCCTCAATTTCCAGTCCATCCTGGGACAGATGTTGTGGAAACACTGGTAGCTGAGTGCTGGGTCTGGACTGAGTTCCATGGATAGGGTAAACCCAAGGCCTGTGGGCCAATCGGGCATGCCTGCTATTCCAGAGAGGCTCTCTGACAACCGTCTCCTCTGGAACTTTATGACCAAATGGAGGAAAGGCATCATTTTTTGCAAATAAATATCTGAAAAGTGTGGTGTGCATTTGTATTCAGCCCCCTTTACACTGATAACCCTAACTAAAATCTAGGAGAAACAATTGCCTTTAGAAGTCACCTAATTACTAAATAGAGTCCATCTGGGTGATTTTAATTTCAGTATAAATACAGCTGTTCTGTGAAACCCTCAGAGGTTTGTTAGAGAACCGTAGTGAGCAAACAGCATCATGAAGGCCAAGGAACACACCAGACAGGTTAGGGAGAAAGTTGTGGAGACGTTTAAAGCAGGGTTAAGTTATAAAATAAATATCCCACAGAGCACTGTTCAAACTGTCATCCTAAAATGGAAAGAAAATGGCACAACCTACCAAGACATGGCCGTCCACCTAAACTGACAGGCTGGGCAAGGAGAGCATTCATCAGAGAAGCAGCCAAGAGGTCCATGGTAACTCTGGAGGAGCTGCAAAGATCCACAGCTCAGGTGGAAGAATCTGTCCACAGGACAACTATTAGTCGTGCACTTCACAAATCTGGCCATTATGGAGGAGTGAAAAAAAGAAAGCCATCGTTGAAAGAAAGCCATAAGAAGTCTTGTTTGCAGTTTGTGAGAAGCCATGTGGAGGACACAGCAAACATGTGGAAGAAGGTGCTCTGCTCAGATGAGACCAAAATTGAACTTTTTTGCCTAAAAGTTAAACGCTATGTGTGGCAGAAAACCAACACTGCACATCACCCTGAACACATCATCCCCACCGTGAAACATGGTGGTGGCAGCATCATGCTGTTGGGATGCTTTTCTTCAGCAGGGACAGGAAAGCTGGTTAGAGTTGATGGGAAGATGGATGGAGCCAAATACAGGGCAATCTTAGAAGAAAATCTGTTACAGTCTGCAAAAGACTTGAGACTGGGGGCGAAGGTTCACCTTTCAGCAGGACAACGAACCTAAACATACAGCCAGAGCTGTTAATGGAATGGGTTACATCAAAGCATATTCATGTGTTAGAATGGCCCAGTCAAAGTCCAGACCTAATTCCAATTGAGAATCTGTGGCAAGACTTGAAAATTGCTGTTCACAGATGTCCTCCATCCAATCTGACAGAACTTGAACTGTTTTGGAAAGAAGAATGGGCAAAATGTTTACTCTGTAGATGTGCAAAGCTGGTAGAGACATCCCCAAAAAGACTTGCCCCTGTAATTGCAGTGAAAGGCGGTTCTACAAAGTATTGACTCAGGGGGGCTGAATAGTATGCACGCCACACTTTTCAGATATTTCTAAAACATTTTGAAAACCATTTATCATTTTCCTTCCACTTTACAATTATGTGCCACTTTGTGTCGGTCTATCACATAAAATCCCAATAAAGTACATTTACGGTTTTGGTTGTAACATGACAAAATGTGGAACATTTCAGGGGTATGAATACTTTTTCAAGGCACTGTAAGGATGTACAACTATCGCCGGAATATCCGTTTTTCCCTTCTCTAATCTCTGCTACACAGCGACTGCAAGAGCCTGATTATGTCAAATTTGGGTATTTACACCACTTGATTTTTAAAAAAATAAATTTAATATAGTATTGATTATGGATCTGCATTCATCCTTTTTTTTCAAGTCGTGTCTGTTTTTTTCAGATAATTCATTCAGGATACACCAGTGGTGTCAGAGCTTTATAGGTTCACTATAGAGATAGCACATGTAGACACTGATTGCTTATAAACCATCACTCTCTAACTGAATCTCCATATTTACTTATGAACAAAGCAGGCAAGTAAGAGGAAGAGGGGAGTCACTTACCTGAGCTTTGTGCATCATTTCAGCTTGAGCTATTAAACACCATAAAGAACATTTTTTTTTTTTTTTTTAAGAAAACAAGGTTACTACTGAAAGTTATGTACTCTAAAAATTAATTATTAAATAAAATATTAGTAATAACCAATAAATAAAAACTATTTGTACTGAATATAGAACATAAAGAAATATTATCCTATACACCATGCATTCCTGATGACAGTCAAATGTGCAGAATTTGACCATCCACAGGCAAAAGAGACAAAACTGTTCCCTGTCTGAGCAGCACTGGTGGTGGCAAAGCATGGGATATGAGGTGGAAAAGATGTCAGAGTTTGGAACAGGAAGAGGTGGAGCTGGGAATGAGAAGTGGAGAAGTGGTGAAGCTGGGAATAGGAGGTGGTTGAGCTGGGAATGGGAAGTGGTGGAGCTGGTATTGGGAGGTAGATGAGCTGAGAATGGGATGTGTCTGAGATTGGAATAGGAGGTGCTGGAATCAAAGATGGGAGGTGGTGAAGATGGAAATGAGAGGTGCTGGAACCAGGGATGGGGGTTGATGGAGTTGCGAATGGGAGGTGCTGAAGCAAGGGATGGGAGTTGGTGGAGCTGGAACCAGGAATGAGAGTTGATGGAGTTGGGAATAGAAGGTGCTGGAACCAGGAATGGGAGTTGGTGAAGTTGGGAATGGGGGGTGCTTGAACCGGGGATGGGAGATGGAGCTGGGAATGGGAGGTGCTGGAACCAGGGATGGGAGTTGGTGGAGTTGGGAATGGGAGTTGCTGACACCAAGGATGGGAGTTGGTGGAGTTGAGAATGGGAGTTGCTGGAACCAGGGATGGGAGTTGGTGGACCTAGTAATAATAGGTGCTGGAACCAGGGATGGGAGTTGCTGGAGCTAGGAATAATAGGTGCTGGAATCAGGGATGGGAGTTGGTGGAGCTAGGAATAATAGGTGCTGGAACCAGGGATGGGAGTTGCTGGAGCTAGGAATAATAGTTGCTGAAACCAGGGATGGGAGTTGGGGGAGCTAGGAATAATAGGTGCTGGAACCAGGGATGGGAGGTGGTGGAGCTAGGAATAATAGGTGCTGGAACCAGGGATGGGAGTTGGTGGAGCTAAGAATGAGAGGTGCTGGAACCAGGGATGGAAGTTGATGTAGATGGGAATGGGAGGTGCTGAAACCAGGGATGGGAGTTGGAGGAGCTGGGAATGGCCGAATGGGAGGTGCCAGAACCAGGTATGGGAGTTGGTGGAGTTGAGAATGGGAGTTGCTGGAACCAGGGATGGGAGTTGGTGGACCTAGTAATAATAGGTGCTGGAACCAGGGATGGGAGTTGCTGGAGCTAGGAATAATAGGTGCTGGAATCAGGGATAGGAGTTGGTGGAGCTAGGAATAATAGGTGCTGGAACCAGGGATGGGAGTTGCTGGAGCTAGGAATAATAGGTGCTGGACCAGGGATGGGAGTTGGGGGAGCTAGGAATAATAGGTGCTGGAACCAGGGATGGGAGGTGGTGGAGCTAGGAATAATAGGTGCTGGAACCAGGGATGGGAGTTGGTGGAGCTAAGAATGAGAGGTGCTGGAACCAGGGATGGAAGTTGATGGAGATGGGAATGGGAGGTGCTGAAACCAGGGATGGGAGTTGGAGGAGCTGGGAATGGCCGAATGGGAGGTGCCAGAACCAGGGATGGGAGTTGGTGGAGTTGGGAATGGGAGGTGCTGGAACCAATGATGGGGGTTGGTGGAGTTAGGAATGAGTGGTGCTGGAACCAGGGATGGGAGTTGGTGGAGTTGGGAATTGGAGGTGCTGGAACCAGGGATGGGAGCTAGTGGAGATGGGAAGACGAGGTTCTGGAAACATAAATGGCAGGTGGTGAAGCTGGAAATTAGAGGTGCTGGAACCAGGTATGGGAATTGGTGGAGATGGTAATGAGAGGTGCTGGAACCAGGGATGGGAGTTGGTGCTGTTGTATAGTAATATAATACAGGGATTGAGAGGTGCTGGAACCAGGGATGCGAGTTGGTGACTTTGGAAATGAGAGGTGCTGGAACCAGGGATGTGAGTTGGTGACTTTGGAAATGAGAGGTGCTGGAACCAGAGATGTGAGTTGGTGGAGTTGGGAATGGGAGGTGCTGGAATCAGGAATTGGAGTTGGTGGGGTGGGGAATAGGAGGTTCTGGAACCATAGATGGGAGGTGGTGAAGCTGGGAAGGGAGGTAGTGAAGCTAAGAATGGGAAGTGGTTGAGCTTAGAATGGGAAGTGTTGGAGATTGGAATAGGAGGTGCTTGAACCATAGATTGGTGAAGCTGAGAAAGAGAGGTGCTGGAAGCAGGAATGAGAGTTGGTGGAGTTGCAAATTGGAGGTTCTGGAGCCAGGGATGAGAGCTGGTGGAGTTGGGAATGGGAGGTGCTGGAACCAGGGATTGAAATTGGTGGAGCTAGGAATAAGAGGTGCTGGCACCAAGGATGGGAGTTGGTGGAGTTGTATAGTAATGTAGTACTGGGAATAGGAGGTGCTGAAACCAGTGATGGGAGTTGGTGGAGCTGGGAATGGGTGTTGCTGGAACCAGGGATGGAAGTTGGTGGAGCTGGGGATGAGAGGTGCTGGAATCAGGCATGGGAGTGTGTGGAGCTGGTAAATGGAGATGGTTGTGCTGGAAATGGGAGGTGTTGTAACCAGAGATGGGATCTGCTGGAGGTGGGGATGAGAGCTGATGGAGCTGGGATAGGAGATAGTCAAGCTGGTGTAAATACTGTAAGTACTGTGTAAACTGTTGCTGCAATGTAAATTGAAAGCCCTGCAGGTGCCAGCAGGAAAATGGAGGAGATTGGTTCTTCTATATGCTTACCTGCCACCTCTCTTATCCAGCCTGCTGCTAGGTGTATCCACGATTGAGACTGTCTGACCCCCTCTCACCGTCACGGGTTCCCCTTTTTCAGAACAGCAAATAATCCATCTAGGCAAAATAACACCGGCATAGCATAACACCCCCCCCCCCCCTATACATGAGCCAAGGCTTAATGCTGGGTAAAAGATACTTTATTAACCAGTCTCACACACTATATATACAACACAGGCACACATCCCCCCCTCCTGACCAGGTCAGGGCCCGATTACATTATCATGTAGATGAGATTGTGTATAGAAAGACAATCAACCTGTACCAATTATCTAGCCACCTGGACAGAAGTTCATTAGCAATTAACAAGGAGACACACAGCACACCTTAATACACAAACAATAGGAACACCACCAGGGATAGACTGCCCGTCTCCAATACCAAAGAACATGGAACAGAGGCCAAGGTAAATAGCTCTTTCAATGAACATATTCAGAATCAAACAGTCTTCACATATTTCTCAAGACACATTCCTGACAAACATTACTGTCCCATTTGAATAATCCAAACTAAATGTACAAAATGAGTCCAGAGTGATAGGGTCCTCCTTCACACTGCTCCCCCCTTGCTTACAGCTCCGGCAGACACAGTTGGACCCATTTCGGGTCGACTTGGAGCTGTCCAGGTTGCACCTTGTAGAACTTAGGCCACCAACTCAGTCTGTCTAGATAGGCCATCAGCATTCCCATTCAGCTTGCCCGGTCGGTAGTGTATGGTGAAGTCGTAGGGTTGCAATGCAATACTCTACCTGAGAAGACGGGCATTATCCCCGGCAACCCAATTGAGCCAAACTAGAGGATTGTGGTCTGTGATTAGAGTGAATGCACGCCCATAGAGATAGGGTGTTCATCTCTTCAGAGCCCACACGAGAGCTAGGCACTCTTTTTCAATGGCTGCATAACTGACCTCCCTGAGCAGTAGTTTTCGGCTCAAATAGGCGACTGGGTGCTCCCCCCCATCCTCTCCTACCTGGCTTTAAACTGACCCAGTCCAAACATGGAAGCATCTGTATGGACGATAAACCGTTTGTTAGGATCAGGGGCAGCGAGAACTGGTGCATTTACAAGAGCTTGTTTCAAGGCTTGGAAGGCTGCCTCACACTCCGAGGACCACAGGACCTGTCGGGGTACATTTTTCATCATCAGGTCCGTCAGGGGTTTGGCCTGGGCACTATATTCAGGGACAAAGTGTCTATAGTAACCGGCTGTCCCTAAAAAAGCCATAACTTGTGTCTTGGTAGTAGGCCAGTTGGCAACGGCCTCGATCTTAGCGGGTCCTGGCCGTTGCTTTCCACATCTTACCCGATGGCCCAGATACTAAACTTCTGCCATACCAATGGGACATTTGTCTGGCTTCAAGGTCAAGCCGGCTGCCCTGATCCTATCTAGTACAGTCCCTACGTGTTTTAAGTGAGCCTCCCAGGAGTCGCTAAAAATCGCTATGTCGTCAAGATATGCGCACGCATAATCCTGGAGACCATCTAGGATGCTATCTACCATCCTCTGGAATGTAGCTGGGCATTCTTCATCCCGAACGGCAAAACGGTAAACTGGTATAAGGCGAATGGGGTGATGAAGGCCGATTTCAGAATGGCATCCTCGACTAGGGGATTTTGCCAGTAGCCCTTGCATAAGTCAATAGTGGTTAGATAATTCCCTCTAGCTATCCGGTCCAATAGTTTGTTGCCCGGGACATCGGATAGGCGTCTGTGACCGTCTTATCGTTAAGTCGCCGGTAATCTACGCAAAAGCGGGTCGTACCGTCCCGCTTCGGCACCAGTACCACCGGTGAAGCCCAGGGTAGGGGCTCTACCGTCACGGTTGGGGAAGTATGTCTTACCTGGGCCTCTGGAGTTTGGGAGTGGTTTTCTGCAGCACGGCTCTGGGCTCTGGTTGTGACAGCTTGAACCTCCTGGTTGGGTGTAGCCATAAATGCAGATGTAAGGGGACCCAGATCATTGCCGAGTATCACATCCGCATGCAAATCTTTCATGACCCCCACCTTTACAGTTCCAGACCCCACACCCCAATCCAAATGAACCCGAGTGGTAGGGATTCTATAGACAGATCCCCCTGCCACCTGAACGAACAGCCATGGATTTGCATGGCTGCTCATGGTTGTTGAGCAAATGTCTCTGAACCAGTGTGATGGTGGCCCCTGTATCCCCAAGGCCTTGAACAGTCTGGCCATTAACCATCACCAGTTGACGGTGGTGTTGCCTTCATGGAGGAACCCCAGAGGTTCTTCCCTGGTTAACTCTCGGGCCTCCCAGGTAATGGGACCCGGGTAATTGATGGAGTGAACCGCTGCCATTGCGTTGGTACCTGATGGACGATTCCAATTAGATCGAGGTTGTTCCATTGGACAATCCCTGCGGTAGTGTCCCACCTGCTTGCACCGGAAACAAAGAGATCCTGTGGTCTGTGAAGGTCGATTTACTTCGGCCGCAGGTCGCTGAGGTGGTTGATAGCTCCCACTGGTTATTACGCTGGTGGCTCGACTTAAATTGGTTGTGGTTTGAGGGAGGCTCGTTCTGGCTTACGGGCATCCGTGTATTCATCTGCAAGTCGGGCCGCCTCTTGCAAGGTGAGGGGGTTACGGTCCCTCACCCAATCCCTTACATCTGGTTGAAGCAATGTGAAGAACTGTTCAAGTAGTACCAGTTGTAACAATTCCTCCAGGGTGGTAATCTGACATCCATTCACCCAGTGTGTGGCTGTGCTATGCAGCTGGCAAGCCCACTCTGTGTAGGAGTCTGACTCTGTTTTCCTGGAATTTCTAAATTTCCTCCGGTATTCCTCTGAGGTTACTGCGTACCTGGCTAGGAGAGCTTCCTTCACCCACTCGTAGCTGTTTATGTCCTGATCAGGGATGGCTCTGAAGGCATTAGCTGCTTTGCCAGATAGTTTTCCTGCCAAAATTGGAACCCATTCCCCTTCTGCTACTTTATGCAGGGCACATTGTCTCTCAAAATCTTCCAAATACCCGTCAATCTCACCTGTATTCTCCTCAAATGCCTTAAACACACTGAATGGAATTTTCCGCGGTTCTGGGTTGGAGCTGGAACCGTTTGGTACAACCACTGTGGTTCGCTGTGCCTCCACTAAGCGGATTTGTAATTCCCGTCGTTTATTCGCATTTTCGTTCACACTATCAATGATGTGAAAAATAATTTCAGGCGAAGGATTTGGCCCAAACAACGCCAGCCGTTCCCTGATTTCTCTGTCCACTTCGCTTTCTTCTGCACGAATAGCCGGGTTTGCCGCGACCAAGTTCTCCCGGTCCAGCTCCATTAGCTCACTTATGATGAGACGCTTGGCTTTATTACTGGCAATACCCCCACAAGCCTCCAAGATTTCCTTCAAAGTGTTGCGTTTGAGTTGAGTGTAGCAACTGCCCGTCTCCAATACCAAAGAACATGGAACAGAGGCCAAGGTAAATAGCTCTTTCAATCAATGAACATATTCAGAATCAGAATCAAACAGACCAGGGACAGTCTTCACATATTTCTCAAGACACATTCCTGACAAACAGTACTGTCCCATTTGAGTAATCCAAACTAAATGTACGAAATGAGTCCAGAATGATAGGGTTCTCCTTCACAACAATGTTGACAAAAGACAAGAAGTCGTCTCTAGCTAGGACCACCAGCTCTGCCTCCTGGCTCCACCCTACCGACTCCAGCTCCGACATCTTGCCTTCAGGCTACTTATACTGCCGGGCAAGGTTAGAGCCTCCAGTGGTAAGCTGTCATGGCTCCCAGCACTTCCATCTTCACCCGGTCTTCCTTCCGGGTTTGCGGGCTTCAGCTGTTTAACTGGCCGGGCTGTGATGACATCACTCCCACGCATGGCTCTTTCAATGGATGGCACACCAGCTATTGAGAGCACAGTGCGAATGCGTCGGTGACGTCACCAGCTGCTGCTTTAGTAAAATTTCTCGGAAACGGTGCATGTTTAGGAGATATTTATTGTACCTACAGGTAAGCCTTATTATAGGCTTACCTATTGGTACAAGTAAGCCATGGGGGGTTTATTACCACTTTAACTGCAGTAAAGGAAATTTAGGTCACCCACTTGCCTGTGTAGTCTACCAAATACTGCCTAGACAGAAATGCAAATCTTTGAGTCTTCTTTTGTACTCTTCTATTGTATGGGAGCAAGTGCAGCCCTGTTCTCAGTGCCTCCCTTCCTTCTACCATATAGGAGCCCAAGGTCAAGTACTGTATATTCCACCATGGTAAAGTAAATAGGAAGAATATTCATTTGCGAACATCTATTGTAGAGGAGCAGGTTCTGCCTGTTCTCAGTACCTCCCTTCCTTCTTCCATATAAAAGCCCAAGACCAATTAAATTCACCTATGTCATTATATAGGGACACAGTTAAGCAAATTAGAATGTTTCTAAGTGGCAAAGTACATAAGAAACATTCACCCATTATGAGAGGATCTTCCCTGTTCCTGGTGCCTCCCTTCCTTCTTCCTCATTCGATCTATATAAAAGTCTCCTCATCTCACTGACTTCTCAGAGAGATTTCTAGGAATTGAAGATGTCTCCACAGACTGGATCCCTCCTGCTACTCCTCCTGTTCTGTGCCGGAGCCACTGCTGTCAGTCTAACCACTGAAGCCGTGGATAAAGAAGCTTTCGGTAAGTATTTGAAATAATGTAAAATACAGGTAATGTCTCAACCAACTTATCAATGTATATGTCACATTGTTACATAGTTAGTGAGGTTGAAAAAAGACACCAGTCCATCCAGTTCTATCTATGATGAGTGTATGTATAAGTGTTTATGTCAATAGTACATTGTATACCCCTGTATGTTGTGGTTGTTAAGGTGCCCATCTAATAGTTTTTTTAACTTATCGATGCTCCCTGCTGACACCACTGCTTGTGGAAGAGAATTCCACATCCTTACTGCTCTGAGGGTATAGAACCGTTTACGCAATTTAAGGTTAAAAAGCTTTTCTTCTCATTTTAGTGAATGGGCACGAGTCCATTTATATTCCCTTTTGCTGAATAGTTTGTTCCTTATGCTAGGCTCACCAGTTCGGTATTTGTACATTGATATCATATCCCCTCTCAAGCGTCTCTTCTCCAGAGAGAATAAGTTCAATGCTTGTAGTCTTTCCTCATAGCTGAGATCCTCCATTCCCCTTATTAGCTGTATTGCCCTTCTCTGGACTTTCTCTAGTTCCAGCACATCCTTCCTGAGGACCGGTGCCCAAAACTGGACAGAATACTCCAGATGCGACCAGACCAGAGTCTTGTAGAGTGGGAGAATTAACGTTTTATCTCCAGAGTGAATCACATTTTTTATGCATGCCAGTATTCTGTTGGCTTTGCTTGCAGCAGCTTTACATTGCATGCCATTGCTGTGCTTGTCGTCTACTAGGACCCCCAGGTCCTTTTCCATCTTAGATTCCCCCAAAGGCTCTCCCCCTAGTGAGTAACTTGCCTTCGTATTTTTGGCACCCAAATGCATTACCTTACATTTTTCAACATTAAACCTCATCTGCCATGTAGATGCCCCCATTATTTTGTTCAGATCTTCTTGTAAGGTTTCCACATCCTGCGTAGAAGTTATGGCTCTGCCTAATTCACTATGGTCCGCAAATACGGAGATTGAGCGGTTTATCCCATCCTCTAGATCAATTATGAATTCATTAAATAGGATTGGTCCCATGACAGATCCTTGGGGTACCCCACTTTCCACACCAGACCATTCCGAGTACTCCCCATTTATTACCCCCCTTTGGACTCGCCCCTGAAGCCAGCTTTTAATCCAGGTGCTCACTCTATGGTCCATACCTACGTACCTTAGTTTGTACAGTAAACGTTTGTGGGGAACTGTATCAAATATGTCTTGGATATATTAACTTCTTGCCAACCCCCTCACAGTAGATGAACTATGATCACAGCCAGGCACCACGAAGTACTCAAATGCCGCAGTGTACTTCCTGGTTTTCATTGCAGACCCGTGCTGTTATTGGACACAGCATGAGTTTAGCATCAGGTTTCAGCCAATCATTTTGGCTGAAACCTGCTGATCAGCTGCGTCCAATCGCAGGCAATGTTCTATGTGTTTACAAACACACAGAACTCCGTGTACACTGAACAGTGATCTGCCTGTTTCTTCTCCCTGGAAAGCAGGGAAAAAAAACAGCCAGATCTGTTAGTAACAGCAGCACACATTACACTTGTTAGACACACAGTTAACCCCTTGATTGCCCCCTGATGTTAACACCCCCCCCACTCCATATCCTCCCTCCCAGCACAAATTCCCCTCTCCCAATCCCCCATCCAAGCACAACCGCCCCCCCCCCTCAAATTTCCCCTCCTAGCTCAAATGCCCCCTAATCATCCCTACTAGCACAAATCCCCCTCCCAAAATAAAAGGCCCCTCTTAGCACAAATCCCCCCACCCTCCACCATAACACCTTTTCCAGCACAAACCCCCAAATCCTCCATCCTAGCAAAAATCCTCTTCCCCACCCCCTTTCTCAAATCCCGACCCCCCCCCCCACAGTGTCCAGGGCTGCCGTCCCTCCTGCCCACCCCTTGTCCCGGCCCTGCTGGAGAGTGCAAAACCTGATTCCGCTCTCCATAGAAACCAATCAGCTTCCAGGTTTTTTTTGTTAGAAGCTGATTGGCTACCATGCACATCTGCACCAGATCTTGCACTCTTCAGTTTTTGTAAATCAACCATTATGTCCCTGCACTGTTAGGCTTTTACCAGAGTTTAGGAGACGCAGTGTTTAGAGGCAGTTAAAACTCCTCTCCTGGAGCTTTTGGGGAAAAAACCCCATAAAACACCAAATGTGTCTAAACTTACCTAAACGTTGGGCGTATTTAGCACTACAGCATTTATTTATTTCAATGGCCAGAATAAATTCCAATTCTGGCCAAGGAAATAGATAAACACCCAAAACCTACAAATGCTGCTAAACTCTGGTACACTCACCTAAACTGGTTTGAAAAAAATGCAGCTTAGGCAAGTTTATAATGCTGTTTTTTTTCCTGTCAGGAGAATAAGCATTCACAATAAACCAGTGTGCAATGAAGCCTAAAGCTCTACCTAAGCAATCCATTTGGTTTGTACTAAGTCAGGTAGACTATCATGGTTGGAGGATCTAAAGGAGCTTGTACAATCAGACAGAAAGGTGTGTAGCCAGCTGAACAATCGCAAGTCTACAATGAACTGGAAAAAGTGGAAGGCATGGTACAGCCTCCCCATCATGTCTTAATTATTATTCAGCATATGACGTCACTTTCAGTCCGGTGCTGCACTCCACAGAGACCAACACTATATGGCCAAACTGTATGGACCCCTACCCATCACACCTTTAAGCAGTTGCACCAATGTCTGTGGCTTTAACATTCTCCACTCTTCTGGGGAGCCTTTCTGCAGAAGTTTGGACAGGTCTGTGAGAATTTGTTCCCTTTTATGAGGTCAGATATTGATGTTGGATGAGAAGACCTGGCTCACCAACGGTGTATCAACTCATCCCAAAGGTGTTCAGTAGGATTGAGATCTGAAGGTGTTCAGTAGGGTTGAGATATAAAGGCGTTCAGTAGGGTTGAGATATAAAGGTGTTCAGTAGGGTTGAGGTCAGGGCTGTGTGCAGGCCACTCCAATTTCCCCACATCAGTAGGGATGATCGAACTTTTGAAAAGTTTGGTTCGGCCAGAACACCCGAACTTCCCGAAAGTTCGGGTCCGGATTCCAGAACCCCATTGAAATCAATGGGACCCGAATTTCGGTAATTTAAAAAACACCATTTTGAAGCCCTAAAACCAAACAAATGCCCCTAAAAAGTGCCTAGGGTTCTGGGTCATGCCCCAGGGACTATTAATCACACAAAGAAAAGTTCTTAAAAATTGTCGTTTTTGATAGAGAGCCAATTATTGAAAGAATTATTGAAAAAAAAAAAAGAGATTTCTTTGGATTTAGTGTCTGGGGGGTCTAAAAAGTGTACCTGTGAAGTTTCAGCTCTGTAGCATGTCCAGAACCAGAAAAAAAAGATAATTTTTCTTAGAATTTCAATAGCGCAGGGATGGGGCTACGCTTCTTTCACACCTGGGCATTTTTGTTTCAGGCGTTTATTGGGCATTTTTTGGGCGTCTTTGGAGGCAGGCATGACATCTTAACTTCTGTATAGGGGTATATATATATATTTTGAGGGATTAGCTCGGTGGCAGGTGTGGATGACCCCTTGGGGGGGTTCGTTACACAGGGAGATAGCCGAGGAGTGGTTGAAAACAACAGTCTATGGTTTATTCTTCCAATTTCTTCAAACAAGTGCATGCATCAAAAACAGCATAAATCAAAAATAAACAAATTAAATCCTGGCCACTGTGGGCGTCTACCTTCACACACAGGAACCTACCTAGGGAGTCTGTCCCAACCTACTGCTGGGCAGACACTGCTGATCATACAGCAGACAATCAATAGTCCATTTATTTTCTCTTCACACAGAAAATGTCCATTTGTTTTTCTTCACACAGAAAAAGTACATGACCTCACCTTGAGAAGTCTTCAGCTGACTGCTCTCCTCAGCGCACATAGCTTCAGTAGCCAGCTCACTGCTCTCTTATACTCACACAGCTTCAGGAGGCAGCGATCAGTAATCATCCTCTGGATAACTTATAGATGCCTTAATTGCCTCATCCTGAACAGCTGAAGTCTTTTTAATGTCCTTACACCTTTCTGGCTACCTCTGCAGCCGACACCCTATAGTAATTGGTGAATTGTCTAAACCAGGTGGAAATGTATCTCCTGTCTGTGATAACATCCACAGATTTACCTGACTTCCTGTCACAATATATATATATATATATATATATATATATATATATATATATATATGTGTGTATATATATATATATATATATATATATATATATATATATAATCAAAAAACACAATTTTGAAGCCCTAAAACCCAATAAATACCCAAAAAAGTGCTTCGGGTTCTGGGTCATGCCCCAGGGACTATTAATCACACAAGAAAAAGTTCTTAAAATTTTTCGTTTTTGATAGAGAGCCAATTATTGAAAAAATTATTGAAAAAAGAAAAAAGAGATTTCTTTGGATTTAGTGTCTGGGGGGGGGGGGGGGTCTAAAAAGTGTGCATGTGAAGTTTCAGCTCTGTAGCATGTCCAGAACCAGAAAAAAAAGATAATTTTTCTTAGAATTTTTATTAGCGCAGGGATGGGGTTCCGCGCCTTTCACACCTGGGCGTTTTTGTTTTAGGCGTTTATTGGGCATTTTTTGGGCGTCTTTGGAGGCAGCCATGATATCTGAACTTCTATATAGGGGTATATATACAAACATACATATATATATATATATATATATATATATATATACACACATACACACATATAGGTGTGAAAGGAGCAGAACCCTATCCCTGTGCTACTGAAATATTTTGCAGGTGATACCTGTTACCCTTGCAGGTGATGGTGTTACCCTTCTTACCCTCCAAAGATGCCCAAAAAATGCCCAATAAACGCCTGAAACAAAAACGCCAAGGTGTGAAAGGAGCGGAACCCTATCCCTGCGCTACTGAAATTATTTCAGTAGCGCAGGGATGGGGTTCCGCTCCTTTCACACCTATATGTGTGTATGTGCATATATACATATATGTGTGTGTGTATGTATACCCCTACACAGAAGTTCAGATGTCATGCCTGCCTTCAAAGACATCCACAAAAAAGCCCAATAAACGCCTGAAACAAAAACGCCCAGGTGTGAAAGGAGCAGAACCCCATCCCTGGTCTACTAATAGTTCTAAGAAAAATTATCTTTTTCTTCTGGCGGTCACCCTGACATGGAAGAGTTCTGTCACCCTGGCATAGCAGAGTCAGTTCACCCTAAACTACACTACGGTCACCCTGACACTTAACACTTTCCCTACAGAAACTAGATTATTGAATCTAACTATAGTGGTATATAGTACCCTAACTACACTGCATATCCCTTTCCTCACACTAATAATTGCTAAATGACACTGGAGCAGCAGGAGTAACAGAAATGCTTCCACTCTCTTCCACAGCCTCTCTATTACAGTGCTAGAGATTTGGCGGGGCTATGTTTTATACTGGGGGGCGTATTCACTACTGATTGGCCTCTGGACCCCCTAGTCACTCCAATCACATTCCTAGCAGACTCCTGCCCCCTCAATTGGCTTTTACTCACGCTTCTGGTACAATCACGGGCTTTTAAAGCCCAGTTCCTGTCCTATTGCATTTTGGGTGATCTGGTGCCGAATTCCGAACTTTTACCGCAAAAAGTTTGGAATTCGGCCGAATTTCGAACAGTCAATGTTCGGGTCGCACCGATGGTCGACCCGAACCGTTCGATCATCCCTACACATCAGACTGGTCAAAGTATGTTTTTAAAGAGCTGGCTTTGTACACAGGGGCGCAGTCATGCTGGAACAAAAGGGTCTTCCCTAAATTGTTACCACAAGGTTGGAAGCACAATGTCTGTATATGGTAATGTTTCTCAAAGGACATTACTTGGTCATGTGCTTTATTTTATGCACCTGGTTTTGGATGTCCAAAAAACTTATATAGCGATGTGATGGTCAGGTGTGTACAAACTATTGGCCAACAAACTTATATAGCGATGTGATGGTCAAGTGTGTACAAACCTTTGGCCATGTATTGTAGTATACAATATATATAGGTGCAGGGCTGCATCCTTTATATATTTTATACAGTTCTTTCCTACCGGTAAATTGTGCTAGCTGCTTGTATATACTGCCATTGTAAAAATGGGTAAGTGTGTTATATTTATGTGATGTATTATAGTATACCTGAACCTTGGACCTCTCTAAAATGGAGTTGTAAACACATATCTATGGTTCACCCTTTAGCCCCCTCAGGAATAATCATCCCGCTGCAAAAACCTGGAAAGTGTCCCGTAGCTGTGAATTACTCTGGTGGTGGCTTCATGTTGGAACATGAATGTAAGAGAGACCAAAACTGCAAAGGGAAGAGCAAGTGCTGCTTACACAGGGGTAGAAGACAATGTCTCCTGCCATTGGAAGGTAAATGTATATAATTTTTCTAAGAATACAATGAAATTTATAAAGACATGATCTGCTCTGCTTGTGTCTGAGACAGAGATTTGTGCTACTCTCCAGATATATCTCTACTTTCTCCATGCTTCCTATTATAAAAAGGCTGTTTACAGAGATAAGTAGCTCAAGCTGAAATTTACACATAAAGTGAGTCAGAGCAGAGAATTCTCCTCCAAGATAGTATTTCCTCCCCTACCCCCCCCCCCCCCACCCCCCAACTCAAAAGGAGGCAAATAATACTCTGTTGTCTTTTTCTGTGAATCCTTTGTAATGTATTAAATTAAATGTAGTACACACAGATATAGAACTTCCGTTTATATATATATAAACTTTAGATTCATAAATATTGTGCCCGGGCTGCTCTCATCACCCTTCATAGTCCCAGAGTGCCCTCATTGCCCTTCATAGTCCTGGCTTGCTCTCATCACCTTCATAGTCCCAGCCTACACTCATCACCCTTCATAGTCCCAGCCTGCACTCATCACCCTTCATAGTCCCAGCCTGCACTCATCACCCTTCATAGTCCCAGCCTGCACTCATCACCCTTCATAGTCCCAGCCTGCACTCATCACCCTTCATATTCCGGGGCTTTACTCATCACCCTTCATAGTCCCAGCCTGCACTCATCACCCTTCATAGTCCCAGCCTGCACTCATCACCCTTCATATTCCGGGGCTTTACTCATCCCCCTTCATAGTCTCAGCCTGCACTCATCACCCTTCATAGTCTCAGCCTGCACTCATCACCCTTCATAGTCTCGGCCTGCACTCATCACCCCTATGGTCTGTGGGCGGGGCCATCTCATACCAGTGCACATGAGGTGTGCAGATGCCTCCCTGTCCCACAATACATACACCTGCTCAAGACGTGACATTTTGAAGGAGACACCACATTGCAGTGTCCTGTTTCACCAGTTCAGCTAGACTCCACCACTCATGTTGCAGTGACAGAGCTGGTCCACGCTGGTTACCAGCATGAACCCCAATGCGCACATAATTAACTCTTCCGTACCTTACAGTTAGGTCCCTAGGGTCTCTGCCACGTGCGTCTGGTCCCGGTTGCTGGGGCACAGACTGCTTTCTTCACTATACTTGAGACCCATCACCCCTGCTGGTACCACTGTCCCACCCTGTCATATCACCCTTCTCTTGTACTTGTTACCCCTAGCAATGGCATGTCAAAACTTCACCACCATGTACTCCTTTAAATAACTTCAGACCAGGCATGACAATGTTTCAAAAGCTTTACTTGAATAATGTGAGATAACAGTTCAACATCAAGTGCAGTATTTCCCTAGCATCACTAGTCCCTAGCTACAGGCTTGTGTGCTGCCCTGGCATACCTGCTTAGGAACGAGTCCATGGCTGGTATCTTCTAGGGGGGCTGCAAGTACTAGCATTCCCCCTACACGTGGAAGTTTCCAGGGCACAGGCTTGTACCAGCTCTGCTGAAATCGGGAACAGAAGCACTCTCTCACATTCGCCTGGCTGTCAGTGTCTTTTCTTATCATGCAGCAGGCTGTGTGTTGTGGGACTACAGGTCTCAGCAGCCCCAGGCCTGTTGGAAGGCTTCTAAGGCAGGCAACCCCCAGTGAGGACAAACAGGATAAGAAGGTAGCTGAAAGCAGAGATGGAGAAAGCCCTTGGGTGGTTTCTGGAGGGTTGAGTTACATCTCAGCTGCCAGCCTGTCTTTGCCTCCATGTGGCTCGAACTCCTAAACACAGCTCCCTCCTGATTTATATGCACTGAGAAAGGGAGGCAGAGCCCAGCAGCAGTCCCCCAAGTGAAAAGGCCAAGAAATAAGTTAACCTTTTCCCTCCCTGTCGGGTAGCAGCTATTCCAACCTGCTTCCAAGCAACAATTTCCAACCTGCTTACAGGTCCCAATCTGCATTCATCACCCTTCAGTCCTGGGCTGCTCTCATCAGCCTTCATAGTCCTAGCCTGCAATCATCACCCTTTACAGTCCTTACCTGTACTCCTTACTTTCACTGTCCCAGGCTGCACTCACCACTAGTGTTGAGCGAACACGGACTGTATTATTCGGGTCCGTACCGGATAATTGGATTTTTATTACCCGGACACGGACCCGAAAACTTTACTTTATGTTCGGGTTTAAAATCCGTGTTCGGTAATTTTATTTCCTGTTTTGTATGTAATGGCGCGCTTTCAATGGTGGGCTTTCAACAGCCAATCAACAAGCGTTTAACTGGTGTGCGCCATCACAGCCATGCCTACTAATGTATTAGTAGCTGTGATTGGCCAGCTGAAGCATGTGACCCAGGTCTTTATAAGCTCGAGAGACACAGCGCTGTGCGTCAGTCTGCTGTAGTGTAGGGAGAGAGCACACATCATACGTGCTGGCTGCTGCTGATTAGGGACAGACAGGGTAAAACAACATTGTGCTGAAAAGAATGCAGGGACAGGTCGGAGTGTAGGCAGGGAAAGATATTTGAGCATTTTAGGGACAGGCTGGAGAGATTAGGCAGGGAGAGATTAGGAGACACAGGACAGAACAATCGTCCGTTAGTGATCTACATCGATTTTGCTGTGTGGAGGGTGGTGCAGTGAACAATCTTTTTGCCCTCACTTGAGCCCACTGAGGAGGAGGAGGAGGAGGAGGGAGAAAATAATATATATTTTTATCAGTCTGTTGTGTGCAGCGTTCAGCTATATTTTACTACAGAGTGCTGTTCTAATCTGCTATTTAAAAATTACAAATTTAAAGGGGATTTTTTTAAGAGCACTTGCCATGCTCTTAACTACATTTTGCTGCCATTTGCAGCACTCTAGCCCTTTCCATTGGTGTTTTAGAGCCATTTTAGTGCCTGAAAGTTCGGGTCCCCATTGACTTCAATGGGGTTCGGTGTCCGGGTAAATTTCGCAAAAAGTCCGGGACACGGACCCGGACTTTTTTTTCATGTTCGGCCGAACCCGCCGAACACGGACATCCAGGTGTCCGCTCAACTCACCACCCTTTAAAACTCTGACCTGCGCTCATCACCCTTCATCACCTCAGTCTGTATTTATCACCCTTCATCTCCTCAATCAGTACTCATCACCCTTCATCTCCTCATTCTGTACTCCTCATCCCTATATAGCCTTGGACTTTTCTCATTCTCTATTTCCTTCCATCCTTATCACACCAATTTTCTGTCTCTGCAGCCAAGAGAAATGCCTGCCCATACTACAATAACGGTGTGTGTGCAACTACGAAATTTGGACCCTGGTGCTACCAGGATGTCGAATGCCAAGGCACCGACCGCTGCTGTGACTTTGAATGCAGGCTCCAGTGCACGCCAACAGGGAAAGGTAACCGAATGTCTCTTGTGAATTGGAAATTGCTGTATACCCAAAAATATTATCACTTAACTTTATGAAAGCATTGCAGTATAATCCAGTATTTTATAGAGTTTAGATATCTGAACCTTAAAGGAGTTGTAAAGTCAGAAGGTTTTTTATCTTAAATCATTCTATGCATTAAGATAAAAAAACTTTTGTGTGCAGCAGCCTCCCTCAGCCCCTCTAATACTTACCTGAGCCCCATCTCTATCCAGCGATGTCCACAAGTCCCTCGGCCTTTCGGGGGTTTCCCCCCTGATTGGTTGAGACACTGGCTCCCGTAGCTGTCAAATAAAGTCAATCAGCCAATCAGGAGAGAGAGTGGGTCGGGCCAAACAGTAGCTCCCTGTCTGATTGGAAACATGGAGCTGCGGCTCGGCTTGGGTGCCCCCATAGCAAGCTGCTTGCTGTGGAGGCATTCAACAGGAGGGAGGGGCCAGGAGAGCCAAAGAGGGACTTGAGAAGAGGAGGTTCAGGGCTGCTCTGTGCAAAACCAATTGCACAGAGGAGGTAAGTATAACATGTTTGTTATTTATTTATTTATTTTTTAACGTGATTTTACAATCACTTTAATAATATTTTAGCTTGTAATTATATATGTAGATGGGCAGCTGTGGTTCCTCATACATATACATGCCTTGCTCCCAGCTGTTATTTTCAGAGATGGCATAAGTAAGCAGTGCAGCGCATAAATGTGAATAAATTTGTATACAAAATAAACACACCATAATGAGCATTAATAAGTGCAAAAGTGAATGAAAGGTAAAAAGTGAATCAAAAGTAAAAGTTAAAAAGCCCACAAATATGATTCCTTATATGCTTGAAAAGAGATCCAGGAGTAGCCAAAGTGACAGGAGGCTTGCTAGAAACCCAGTGACCCCCTTATGCAGGGTGGTCAATGCTTGTGTATGTGCCCCTGAAGACGTCACTTATGATGACGAAATGTGTAAGTCAGAACACGTACACATGCTACGAACGACGGCCATTTTTGTTACTGGAGGAAGCGATCATCTTGTCCTTCTGGCGTTCTGCATGCAGTTCACAAGTTTTTATCATGAAAGTGCAAATTTTCTCTTAATAATATATTGGGATTTACGGTATCAAGCTATGTGTTGACCTTTTTTTGCATACGTTCTGGTCTGCTGAGAACAAATGGAAGATTGCTTGATCATCGGATATAACACATATTGCCACCGGGATTTCCATGTTCTGGCACTCGTTTTCCTCTGGTTATGCAAGCGAGAATTGACCACCCTGCATAAGGGGGTCACTGGCTTTCTGGTAAGCCTCCTGTGTGGACTTTGTGTGGACTGCAGTGTCACTTTGGCTACTCTTGGATCTCTTTCAAGCACATAAGGAATCATATTTGGGACTTTTATCCTTTACTTTTGATTCACTTTGGACTTTTTACTTTTTACCTTTGATTCACTTTTGCACTTATTAATGCTCATCACTGTGTTTATTTTGTATACAAATGTATTTACATTGTTTATGTATGCAATGCACTGTTTACTTATGATATTTTTATATATCTGGAATCAGAGATATTAGTGTTCAGCTGCATCACCTAATAAGAATCATCAGTGCAGATTTAGGTTTCTTTTATTCATGTTCAGGGATGGCATTTTACTGCTTGATGCAACCAGGGCCGCTGATTAGGGGGGGGGGGGCACCAGAAGGGCCCCAAGAGCATAGGGAATCAGTGCGGTCGGGCGGAGGGGCAATTACAGAAGGAAGCCCTGTGGGGCTCTCTGCTTTCAGCTGCTGCAGGGAGTGACAAAGACACAGGGCATCATTCCTGTAATTGCGTCTCTGACACCAACCCCCCTCCCTGTTCTGCCTGCTTCTAAATCCCCCCCCCCTCCCGTGTGCCCCACTTCCACTTTTTTTAAATTCTTTCAATAGTTTTTTTTTATTGAAGTTTCATAACAGTATATAAAGTACAAGAAATAAAGTAGATTCAAAAACATATTAGATTCAAGAACAGAGCTTTCCATTGGGTGAGACCAGGGCTTTTTTTCAACGGGAACGCGGGGGAACGCAGTTCCGGCACCTCCAGCAGTGAATGTATTGTATGTAATGGTAAGGGTTACTGGGGTGTACTGGGGGGTCAATTGATGCTGACTGCTGGGGGGTCTATTGTTGCTGGAGGGGATCTAGTTTTGCATTGAGGTCTATTGTTGCTGGTTTGCTGGGGGGTGGGCTTATGATGTTAGGGGTCAATTGTTGCTGGAAGGGATTTGCTGTTGAGGGAGGGGTCTATTGATGCTGGCTGTTGGGAAATCTGTTGTTGCTGCTCAAGGTCTTTTGTTGCTGAGGTGGCATTTCTTGCAGGGGTCCATTGTTGCTGGAGATGCTCTATTGTTGCTTGCTGCAGGGGGTCTATTTTACTGCTGGGTGGGGGTGGAATCAAGAACGGTTGCTTAGAGGTGGATAGGGGCGGAGACAAGCATTGACTCACAAAGGTGGAGTTCCTGCACCTATTCATTTAGAAAAAAAGCCCTGGGTGAGACCATTATTACCACTGGTTAAGGTATTCATCACTTTGTGTAGCAATAACACAGTAACGTTAAGAATACTAAATGAAATCCATACCAGGTAGAGTGTATCAAGAATAACAGTAACAAATGCTAGGTCAATCACTTTTAGGCTTTATGTATATTGCTGCTCTAGACCATTGCGACCATGGTTGCCACACGGATAGGGCTTTGAAATATTTACTCCTGCTAGATGCCATCATGAGTTCGTAACTATAATGTGTGTTCACCAAGTCGAGGGTATCCTCAACAAACAAAAAAATGGTGCTATGCACCTATCTCCTGTGCTCTGAGAAAAGACCTTCTGCCCAACCTAGGCCACACACATGCAGCTACCAGAGACCGTACAATTGGCTTCTCCTGGATGCTTCAGCCTTGCAGCCCCTTCAAGACCAGGGTAGTCTGGGACCACCGCAAACAAAAAACAAACACAAGGGTGCACCAGCCCTTATCCTCAATAAGGACTTTATTAAAAAAAAAGGATAAAATACTCACAAACGAGTTCTTGGTAAAAGCATATCTCATTGATAAGTTGCCGTCAGCTTCAGAAATGGAAGGTAAACCTTCCTTGATGGCTGGAAATTGCCTACGCATTTCAAGGTTAAGCCTCTTCCTCAGAGCCTACAGATCATGTCTGTGTCCATGCTTAATAAATTGACAATGACCACTCAGTGAATTTAGACCTAGCTTGAGGGCATCCTCAATGGTGGGAGATTGGACTGATTTCAACCTCTGCATTTTGCTTAGCCTAGAATTTGCAGGTCAAGTTGTTGTTGTGTTCCACAAACCATTCTTGAGTTTATTATATCAGACCGCCTTCTTCCTTAGCTACAGTATGTGGTCCAGTTCTGATGCTCACATACCCATTGTAGGTGATTTTGGCTGTAGAAACGGGTCACCGTGGGCACCCTGACCGGTTTGCAGCTAAGCAGCCCCATACACAACAAACTGCGATGCTTTGTGTGTTCTGACACCTTTCTTTTAGAACCAGCATTAACTTTTTTAGCAACTTGAGCTACAGTAGCTCTTCTATCAGACTACATGGGCCAGCCTTCACTCCCCAAGCGTATCGGTGAGCTTTGGGCGACCATTACCTTGTTGCCAGTTTGCCGGTTGGCCTTCCTTGGACCACTTTTGGTAGGTCCTGACCACTACAGGCCAGGAACATCCCACAAGAGCTGTGGTTTTGGAGTTGCTCTCACACAGTCGTAGAGCCATTATGATATGACCCTCGTTTGAAGTCGCTCAAATCCTTATGCCTGCTCATTTTTTTCTGCTTTTCACACATCAACTTCACTGACAGCGTGTTCATTTGCTGCCGAATTTATCCCACCCACTTTCAGATGACATTGTTACGAGATAATCAATGTTATTCACTTTACCTTTCAGTGGTCATGAATGATGATATGGCTGATCTGTGCAGGGCTTTTTTTTGCAGCTGGAACTTGGTGGAACTCAGTTCCACCACCTCTGGCTCAGGCCCTCTGCTCCCTGCTCACCACTATTTACTTGTAAACACAGAAGTCCGGATTCTGTGTTTATCAGTGACAGTTTGTCTCCCAACGGCTCCCACAGATCTGATCTCGTGAGTGGCACCCACTAAGTGCATGATGGGGACAGGGGAGATGCAGGTGCCCGGAGTGCAGTACAGATGCCGACACCCCAACTGGATGATCTCCCCACAAGTGAGAGAGCCACAGCTAACTACAGTCTGGAGGTACTAGAGCCAACTGGGTGCTTCAGCTTAATACAGCAACAAAAGTAAGGCATGTGGAAAATAGTAGAGCTTTTAAGGAGGTGGGGCGAAGATGGGGGCAGTGGAGGGATGGGTTGCATGCAGAGGTCAGAGCTGAAGAGGTTTAAAAGTGAGATGTAGATGGGGGATGCAGAGGTAAGCAGCTGTAGGAAAAGGCTGAACTCTGCACTCTGCGTGTAGCGCACCCCTGAACTCTGCATTCTGTATGCAGCGTACAGCTGAACTCTGCACTATGAACTCTGCGCTCTGTGTGTAAGCCCCTATTCCCTGAACTCTGCACTCTTGGTATTTAATGCCCCTTTAAGACCCTCCCACTGTTAGTGAAATGTGACCACACCCACTATTTAATGCTGTTCGGAGTTGATAAAGTTTGGAGGTTCGTGGTTGAGTTCCTGTACCTATTTTCTGAGCAAAA
Organism: Pelophylax lessonae; assembly: GCF_965119305.1. Lineage (NCBI taxonomy): Eukaryota > Metazoa > Chordata > Amphibia > Anura > Ranidae > Pelophylax > Pelophylax lessonae. Next base: position 48,485,976 of record NC_138770.1, read on the forward strand.
AAGCCCTGGATCTGTGTATATATAAGCTATAGCCTACATGTGTACATCAACATAGTAGAGTCCACAAGGATATGATTTGCTTGTCTGAATGCAACTAACATATGCCGGCATTTGGGCATGTGCGTAAAAGTGGGAAGCCACGCATCGCCAAGCTAGAGGAGCTTGGCCAACTTTATTAATCTAGCAGTAGTCACAACTTAGTTTCTGCTAGATCAATAAAGTTATTCAAGCTCCATGGGAAAAGTGGTGTGCAGCCACATATTTTTCTTATGTGAAATTAGGAGGGAAAGTGATGAACCTGGAGGTGAGAGTGAGAGAAGTCCAGGATTCATAGGTGGTATGGAGGACCAGCCTACAAACCTACCTGTGCTTTACCAAATCAGGTCCAATGTTTGTCTACATAAAGGGCTTTATTTTATGCACCTGTATCCTGTTTCCATCCTTCTTTCAGTTTCCTGTAGATCTGGAAATCATGGAGTAAGGTATTATTTAATCTGGCTGTGTTTTGTATTGCAGTAAAATCTGGAACGTGCCCAATTCCTAAACTCGATTGTAATTTTCCCCCTCCATCACCAAAGTGTAAGACTGACAGTGACTGTCCTGGAAAGAAGAAGTGCTGCGCCCCACGGTGCGGTCTAGAGTGTGCCGATCCCTTGCCATGTAAGTTACAGTTGTCAATCTATCTATCTATCTATCTATCTATCTATCTATCTATCTATCTATCTATCTATCTATCTATCTATCTATCTATCTATCTATCTATCTTCTATCTATCTATCTATCTATCTATCTATCTATCTATCTATCTATCTATCTATCTATCTATCTATCTATCTATCTATCTATCTATCTATCTATCTATCTATCTATCTATCTATCTATCTATCTAAAGCAGGTGTGTCCCTATTGTGTTGAGCATCAAGGTGACATTACAGTTGTTATGAAGGTTTTTACAGAGAAGTCTCTGAGAGGTCAATAGGGGTCTATATAGAGAAAAAAAACTGCCTGCTGAATAACACAAGCTTTCGTCGAACTTTCATCTAGTGATCCTAATGTGGTATTTTTCTGACATACTGTACCTCAATCAGGAATATACTGCATTGTGGCCACTAGATGGAGCTGACGATCATAGAAAATAAATGCATTAGACAAAATATGCTAATTCATGACAGCTGGGCAAATGCTCGTGATTTTCATTCCAGCTATTTTTTTTTACAATAGACCCTTAAGAGTCAGATGGTATACCGTTTAAAAGAACGGGTTGATGTTTCAGCCTTTACCCCTTTTCAAAATGAAATAGGCCAAGCATGGTGAGCTTAATAAGAAATCCAAATGTGAGACCGCACTCAGGGTAATATGATGAAATCAAAGGTTCTTTATTCCTCAAAATAAAATAGACAGACAGTGTACAAAACAGACGTGTCCGGTTGACGCGTTTCACGACATTGTTAGTCGCTTACTCATAACCACACTGTGAGATCGCAGAGATCGGCAAGCATTTGTAGGTGGACAAATCAACAGGAGCAGGGTAGTGTAATCACACACATCCTGAACCACTTAAGTTAATGAAGAATAAATGGAAGCTGAGCTGTTTGCCGTATCACAATGAAGACAATTAGTGACACATAGAAATCCCACTAGGGGAAACAATATAAAATTGTAAAAAAAAAACATATATAAAAGATTGACAAAATCACATTTGCATAGTGGAATCTCATAAAAACAGGCTATAGGAATGAAAACATGAAACCACACGTGTATGTGTAAATGCAGAAATACTCCTTGGATCCAAAAGCCCATCCAAACACATATATATAACAAGATAACCAGATATAATATAAAGTTAAAATTAAATGTGATTTACTGGATATGATATAAAAGTGTGATTACCATCTGTGTTTCACATTCACATTTACTAAGATTTTTCACAGACGTCTCTGTCCAAGTTTTATTCTTATATATTCTTTTTTTCATCACATCTATTTTATTTATCAATCTTATACATTGGTTGATTTTCACCATCATTTTCACCATCATTATTATCATCAATATTATTTTATTATTTTTATATACAAATAATTACACATATCCTACACAGATGGTAAGGTAATCACACTTTTATATCATATCCAGTAAATCACATTTAATTTTAACTTTATATTATATCTTGTTATATATATGTGTTTGGATGGGCTTTTGGATGGCCTCAGAGAGGCGGGCTGATGTTACTCCGCCAATCTGAGCAGGCTTTGCATTCAATAATAGAATACATCGCTCTCCCTGATTGGCTCAGCGCGGTATACTGTATGTAGCTGAAGCTAGGGTACATACGGTATACCGGTACAGGATTCCCACACAGCCAGCGTCTTGAGAGATTACATCTACCGGTAATACTTATACTTAGGTTACCTTGGAGATATTATACTCGGCGTATAAGACGACCCCCCATTTTTGGGGGATTTTTTTGAGGTTCAAAAGTAGTCTTATACGCCAGAAAATACAGTAAATAAAATTTGTTGTTGGTGAATAGGGCTATTGACCAACTATTAGATCGCTAAAATCCGCTGGTGATTTAAGGGAGTGTACCAGTCTATAGAAAGATTTATTAGGAGTGGGGCCATGGAGCAACCCTGCCACGCCCCCTTTTGTACAATGCATGAGAAGGACTAGGAACCTGACAAAAAAAATTGGACCATTGGGACAGTATGAATAGTTTTGAAGAAGCTGACAAAACACCATGGAAGCCCATACGCTGCAGGACACTATAACCATCACCAATTTACATTTCTCTCCATCCAATACTAATAATGTCATGGATTGTAGAGGATGATTCAACCAGAAAAACTGTTCCGATACTACAGTCAGTTTGCTGACATTCGATACCACAGCTCTGCCACCACAAAGCTGGCCTGAGCAGGGAAGTTTATCTTTGGTAAGAGCACGGGAAGTCTGTTTTCCATCAATTTAGACAACAGTTTCAGATCCTGACCACAGTTTCACATCTTTGCTAGGCATTGATATAAGACTGTAAGAACTGGATTCCAAAGCCCCTTTTTTCTTTCTAGTCAAAAGGCTGATATAAGTTCCATTACCTGTAGGTGGGTACATTTCCCTAGTTTAGGAATCTGATTAAACAGAGAATGCAAAGGAGTGTTTAGGTCTTCAGAAATAATTTAGTAGAATTCTAATATTAGACCAATTGGCCTTGGAATTTGGCATTAAGAGACTAGTTGATCACCAATTTCCACCTCCACTTTCAGATACAAGTCATCCTCAGTCAGAGACGGAAGGTCAACCTGACCTAAGAAATTGTCTCGTATCCCCAAATTTACCTTTAAAAATGTTCAAAGATCTAATTTATTTTTTCTGGCTCAGTTTCTCTCTGACCTTGTACATCCTTAACCGCTTGCCGACTGCGCACAGTATATTTACTGCGGCAGTCAGCCCCGGCCAGGCAGAGTGACGTAGATCTACGTCGCTAGCCTGTGACCGGCATTTGAGCCAATAGCGGGCGAGCGCGCACCCGCTGAGGCGCGCGCCCGCCCCAGCTCGTTCAAAGAGAAGTCCGCGCGTGTGACCGGCGGACCCGATGTCCGCCGGTCACACTACGATCGTCGGTAGAGCGGGAGAAAGGCGGGCGGCTTATGTAAACAAGCCGCCTGTCATTCTCCCCTGTGTAAAAATGGAGATCAGACGGTTCTACTATGTAGAACCGTTGATCTCTGTTTTTACAATAGGAGACCTGTCCCACTACAGTTAGAATCACGCCCCTAGGACACACTTAACCCCTCCCTCTCCAATACAGTTAACCCCATTCCCTGCCAGTGTCATTTTTACAGTAACAGTGCATATGTATAGCACTGATTACTGTAGAAATGTCACTGGTACCCCCAAAAGTGTCAAAAATGTCAGTCAAGGGTCCGATCTGTCCGCTGCAATATTGCAGTACAGCAAAAAAAAAAAATCGCAGATCGTCGCCATTACTCGTTAAAAAAAAAAACACCAAAAATGACAAAAATCTTTCCCTTTGTTAGTAAACGCGATAACTTTTGCGCAAACCAATCAAAATACGCATTTTGCAATTTTTTTACCAAACATAGGTAGCATAAAACAAATTGGCCAAAAATGTTAAAAAATTTAGATTTTTACATTTTTTTGGGGGGGAATTTCATATAAAAATAAGTGAAAAATATTGTTATTTTTGCAAAATTTACGCTCTTTTTTTGTTTATAGCGCATGATCAAAAAATCGCACAGGTGATCAAATACCACCAAAGGAAAGCTCTGTTTGTGGGAAAAAAAGGACGTGAACTTCGTTTAGGTACAGCGTTGCATGACCGGGCAATTGTCCGTTAAAGTCACGCAGTAAAAAATCGCAAAAAAAACCCTGGTCAGGAAGGGGGTAAAATCTTCCGGGGCTTAAGTGGTTAAGAAGGGTGACATGCACAGTTTGTATTTTGACTTTCAGAACATTAACTAAGAGCCAAACTGAAAAAGTCCACTTTTTTCAAAGACCTTACATTGGTATCATGTTGGGTTAACCAGTAATCGCAGAACTGTTTCTTATGGAGCTAGTACTTTCTGTTTGAATTGATTGTTTAAATTCAGTTTACTGTCACACTAAGTCATGGCCTTTTCTTTTGGGAAGTACATAAGTCAAAATATTGCCCCAAATAACTACTCTTGCAGCTTCCCATTAAAGAAGCATTTCCTACATGTATATGGCATCTGCATATTTCACAATGAAATGATTCATCTGAAGCTAGGCATGATGGTAATTACCAGGTAGTCAGGGGTTTCCTTGTTCTCGTGTCCTCCCGAGTTATCACCATAGCTAAGTCTGAGACCACCATAGTTTCAGTAGAAGTCTCTTGAGGTAGTAGATTTGCTAACACTAGAAAGGTATTCAGCCTAGACAAAGTCTGGTGGGTGGGGAAATGGGTGAAAAACCATTCTAAAGGTTGGAGATGCCTCCAGACATTGGTAGGGTCAACAGTCTTGGACAGCATATACTGTATAACTAGATAGATTGAACAGATGTTGGACCTGATGAGGCTTTGGGAGCCATAAACCTGTCTTCCCGAGAAGAGAGCATTTCACTGAATTCCTCATTGATGATAGTTCCAACTTGGGCTTAGTGGGTTATGGTGAAATTAAGCAGTTGTTAGTAAAGAGCTTGTTGTTGGCGTTGTTTAGTTCCATAAACATCTACCAATTACTTGATCTTATAAAAAAAAAAAGTGCAGTGCTAAATGTAAATAAGTATATATGACTGTGGTTAAACAATAATAATCAAAACATAGTCAAAACAATATCATAAATAATGAGTCCATAATTGTGTAATATGGTGAACAAACGTGGAAAACACCACAGTGAAGCTGAAACGTTCAGGTGTCCAAACTTATCAGTGAAGATAGACCCAGCACCAAAGTAAAGAGGCAAATGCGCTCACCAGATGGTATGGACCCAGATACCTTACAGTAGGTGGGTCATACAGGCTAGAAATTCCTCCACAAGGCAAAAGATTGATCGTAGATGATGGTTGATCGAATAAATCCGTGGGGTTCTAGATTAAATGGTCTCTTTCTCTGGATGGCACACCGACATAGAAAAGAAGCCAAAGTACACAAACATAGTATAATACTGCTTAAATGAAATTTATTCTTACGGTAAAAACACTTACAGACATCTGTGAATGCCCAGCTTTTGTAAATCCAAATGTTAAATGGCGACAAATGATGGCCCTTGCGCGTTTCGTCAAAAATGACTTATCAAAGGGATTGCCAATTACTTGATCTGCTCGCTGGTTTACAATACAGATAGTTGTTGGTAAGAATTTCTGTACCAGCTCTACATCCTTCCACAGGGGAGTCAAAAATAAAACATGATAAAGTAAAAATCAGTCAATTAAACACTCCATACACATTTAACACAGAATTAGAACACAGAACTTCCAGCAAGGAAAATCTAGCCCAGCCAATTTAAGGTCCTTTCCTTTTCCTTTTCCTTTTCCTTTTCCTTCTTCTCAAGCGCTGACTCACCACACTGCAATAACTTTTAAATGTTTTTAAAGGATGATGGATCCATAGAAGAAGTCTGAAGATTTGAGAGGTTTTGGGGTCTATCATGCTGCACACAAGAGACACTTCACGACTGCCATAATGGATTCCATGCAAATGTCTGAAGTTTCCTTCATGTCGATAAACAACTGCTGCTACTTAATAAACATAATTCGAATGGTCACATTTTTATGTAGTGTTACTATTTGTTCTCGATGCATAAAACAACGTTCAAAAATATTGAACATTTTTGCAGGTTGTTTTCTCCTTTTTGAAAGCAGTTAATATGAAAATTAGGTCTTTAGAATGGTTCCTGGCCATCTTCAGTTCTTCTCAGCTGTGGTGTTTCTGCCAGGCTGTTCTCCAGAAAGCTGACCCCTTTGAGGGCTCATGTAGACAGACCTGGTGTTCCTGCTTAACATCAAACCCAAATCAGCAGATCCCCCATTTACTTCAATGGTGCAACAGGGTTAGCAGTTCTGGGGCTGTGTTTGACCTGCTTTGTGCTTCTGGATGCAATACATATTATTGAGATTCCTTTGCATTGCAGACAAAGAAGGGCAAACACAGCCCCATGCCATATCTTCCAAGTTCTCTTTTGTTTTTATATCATTTGTTTATAGCCCTGATGTAGAGAATATATGAAGACCCCTATGTGACGGAACCGTCCCACACTCCCCTTGAGTACTTCAGTATACCGCTTCCTCCAGTCTGAACATATATATCACATATTATAGCCGCCTATTGCAACCACAAACTAGACAGGACTCGTTAAGCTTCAAAACTAGAACTGTTTATTGAACAAACTCACACAGAATATATATCCCACAGGAGGACAGTCCCATCCAGATCCTATTACACTAACAATACAAACTGTAACCAGAAACATAATTAACATGAGCTAATTAACTTGTCACCTAGACAATGTTGTGATTAATCAGATATCCCCACTTCAGGTCAGAGTTGACTGCATTGAGCTCACACAGTACAATATACATTATTACAAGTATAAACACATCCCCACAGTAGTTTGCTAGCAGATAATAGGTGAGTTAATTAGCACAATTAACAATACAAACAGTGATCTTCCCCTCCCCAGACTAGTAGGCAGCAGACTATAGCAGGAGACCTACTTACAATAAACACATTATGGCAGGGGACCCTAGTAGTTTGAGCGGACAACATTAACATCTACAGTCATTGCTGATTTGGGGCATAGAGGCTCCAAATATGGATATAGAACCTCCAGTTCCCAGAGTCTGTGTGTTTTGGGGAGACACGAACTTGAATCAGAAACAAGACCACTCCACAGATCTCCCAGGCATACACCTTCCAAAGAGTAGTGTTCCCTTAAATGCCAGGGCACATAATCAGTGGGTAAGAGGCTTTCTCCCAGTCCTCTCCAAAAGCCCCTGTCCCGGCTAGGTCTGTCACACCCTATAAGGACCCCCAAGTAGGTATATGACTTTTCATGCGAGGTGTTCCTTACCACACACTCAAACACATCCATCCCGAGGAACCAACATTCTGACCAGTACCTCCAGGAGTCAAGCAGGCCTCCAAATGTTTCTTGCTCTGTTCATACATGACAGTATGGAGATTCAATTACAGAGAAACCGCCTAAAAACAAACAGTCTCTGACTGTACTATCTCATTAGAGAACCAATACATAACATTACTGCATCCTGTAGTGTCATGCCTGCACTCTGTTTGAATGTTTACTTACAACAGACCACCAAGAAAACCCATCCATTTAAAATTGTATATGCTTTAGGAACATTTGAAAAAAAATAGGCCCCCCAGACCAATATGGTTTCCCTTTAACTCTAAGTCTGGGTTTGGCCATATCCAAGAATAATGGGTTAGGGAGAGATATAGGTAGAGATTTCCAAAAAGTGACAGCTGCAAGTCCAAGTCAGAAGGCTCCAGGTTCGAATTGTTCATGGTGAACATTGGGGGGGGGGGGGGGGGGCTGTATTATAAAGAGACACTTAATTTATTAAAAAAAAAAAAAAAAAAAACATTCTATTGGAGTATGTATTCTTGACTCAGAAAAGTCCCTTAGCAATCAGTCTCCTCCACGTCTCCAATTTTTTGTTTGCTGCTTTAATCTGACTTCCTGTTAAAGGGTGGCTACATTTATTCTCCATGGTCCCACTTTATGTTGGAATGTAGCCTTTCTCTTGCTTGATATGAACTATAGGATTTGTAGTGTGCTATCCTCTTAAGGACCAGGCCTATTCTGACACCTTTTGTTTACAAGTAAAAATCTGTATTTTTTGCTAGAAAATTACTTAGAACCCCCAAACATTATACATTTATTTTAGCAGAGACCCTAGAGAATAAAATGGTGGTCTTTGCAAATATTTATGTGACATGGTATTTATGCAGTGCTCCTCTTTAAGGAGAGATCTGGGGTTCATAAAACTCCACACCACTCCTCTACAATAGAAAGCATCAGATAAAAAAAAAAAAAAAAAAGACGCTTAAAAATAATGACCTTGTTTACATCACCCATGAAGCGGAAGTAATGCCATGAGGTCACTACCAGCCTCCTAGGTCACAGAGATGAGCGGAGGTCATCGTTCCTCTGCTAAATCTCTATGGCCAGCCACCGTTACTGCCAGATTGGTTCTCAGGTTTCCCAATGAGCCAGGTCAGCCGAAGACCCACTGAAAAGTGACCCAACCCCATCCTACCGGGGCTTTCCAGTGGTTCTCGGAATTACTTGGCTCATCGGAAAACCCAGGAACCAATCCAGCGGCAGCTGGCCATAGAGATTTAACACAGTGTGCGTGCCCTGTGAGCTCTGAGTGTGATTTTTTTGCTTTGACTGTGTGCGCCTTAAGTTCTCTGACTATGTGTGCCATGTGTGTGTGTGGTCTATCTTTGTCTGCTCTGACTGAACTTAGATGTATTATCAGAAAGTAGCAAAAAATGAGAAATCTACAAAAGAGGATAGATCTATAAATTTGCATTAAGAAAATATACAAAATGATGTACCCCAACAGCCAAAATATGTAGTCATTAGCACAGTGATATCAAATTGGGTGCAATAAACCAGTTTTGAGGAGTATTCTCAGGAAAGAACAGCAAGTTGTATCTTATACTGTACTTTCCTTTCCTAATGTCAATGCATGGCAGCATTCATAGAATATAGTCTAGCTCCACCCTTATCTCCACCCACAAGACCAGTTTAAATCTATAAAAGAAAGTAAAGAGAGACCCTTCCCATTCTCTGTAAAAATAAAAAGAGCAAAAAGGAGGGTGCGTATGCTGCCATGCCATGCCATGTCAGGGGATTCCCCTGAAGAAAACACGTGAGCGATTGTGACGTAACACGTAGGGCATAGCCCCGGAAGTGACTTTACGGGACACAGAAGCAAGTCCCGCAGCATATTGCCAAACGGCTAAGAACGGCAGTTTTACATTTTTGAGTTTGTTACTATTTGTTTTGAATAAATTTGGATTGAAAATACTACACTATATTGGCCCCTTATTTTGAGATCCGAGGTAATACCAGAGGGCCCCCAGCATGATCCAGATAAGGAGGAGTATACCATCATCCCATATACCCCACCATACACATCCAGAGGAGTAGAGATCGGATCTTGTATAGATCTAAAGGCGTATTACCTGAAAGTTTGAGGTGAGCATATAGCACACCCACAGGTGAAGAGCACCAAAGAGCACTTTTGAAACCATAGAAACATAGAATGTGTCGGCAGATAAGAACCATTTGGCCCATCTAGTCTGCCCAATATATCTGAATCCTATGAATAGTCCCTGGCCCTATCTTATATGAAGGATAGCCTTATGCCTATCCCATGCATGCTTAAACTCCTTCACTGTATTTGCAGCTACCACTTCTGCAGGAAGGTTATTCCATGCATCCACTACTCTCTAAGTAAAGTAATACTTCCTCATATTACTTTTAAACCTTTGCCCCTCTAATTTAAAATGGTGTCCTCTTGTGGTAGTTTTTCTTCTTTTAAATATGCTCTCCTCCTTTACCGAGTTGATTCCCTTTATGTATTTAAAAGTTTCTATCATATCCCCTCTGTCTCTTCTTTCTTCCATGCTATACATGTTAAGGTCCTTTAACCTTTCCTGGTAAGTTTTTTCCTGCAATCCATGTACTAGTTTAGTAGCTCTTCTCTGAACTCTCTCTAGAGTATCTATATCCTTCTGGAGATATGGCCTCCAGTACTGCGCACAATACTCCAAGTGAGGTCTCACCAGTGTTCTGTACAGCGGCATAAATAAGCACTTCTCTCTTTCTACTGCTTATACCTCTCCCTATACATCCAAGCATTCTGCTGGCATTTCGTGCTGCTCTATTACATTGTCCTCCCACCTTTAAGTCTTCTGAAATAATTACTCTTAAATCCCTTTCCTCAGATACTGAGGTCAGGACTGTGTCAAATATTCTATATTCTGCCCTTGGGTTTTTACGCCCCAGGTGCATTATCTTGCACTTATCCACATTAAATTTCAGTTGCCAGAGTTCTGACCATTCTTCTAGTTTTCCTAAATCCTTTTCCATTTGGCGTTTCCCTCCAGGAACATCAACCCTGTTACATATCTTTGTGTCATCAGCAAAAAGACAAACCTTACCATCGAGGCCTTTTGTAATATCACTTATGAAGATATTAAACAAAATTGGTCCCAGTACAGATCCCTGAGGTACCCCACTGGCTGGTTAGTCACCCAGTCAAAAAAATCTATAAGATTTGTTTGACATGATCTCCCTGAAGTAAACCCATGTTGTTTTTCATCTTGCAATCCATGGGATTTAAGATGTTCCACAATTCTATCCTTTAATAGGGTTTCCATTAATTTGCCTACTATTGATGTCAGACTCGCTGGTCTATAGTTGCTCGATTCCTCCCTACTACCTTTCTTGTGAATGAGCACGACATTTGCCAATTTCCAATCTTCCGGGACGACTCCTGTTACTAATGATTGGTTAAATAAATCTGTTAATGGTTTTGCCAGCTCACCACTAAGCTCTTTTAATAATTTTGGGTGTATCTCATCAGGACCCTGTGACTTATTTGTCTTCACTTTAGACAGCAATCTTAGAACGTCTTCCTCTGTAAAGGTGGAAGAAATATCATTGTGACACCTAGAAGAGGAAGAACAGCATTCTCTGTTTCCTCTTTTATGTTGGGACACTTGAGCACTTTATGATATAATTTGGTAGCTTTTCTCATGTTGTGAATACACTGAGAGAATACCTTGGTTTATATCTGCACAGAACACTTTATTGGCACATCTATGTATTTTTGTAATTTATATTGAACACAATATCACGATAAGCACCGTGAAATATTTTGAAGATCAGTTTATGTATACACGTTTCTTTATATTTATTTATTTTATGCACATGGATTTTATTAACACCTAGTTATTTATATTTATTGATTAATATGGCACACCATTTTAGGTACCTATTGGACACTTTAATATTTATTGTCATATGGAATGAGCTTTCTTATCTGATCTAAAAGGGTACACAACGTATCATATATCATCATATATTAATAACTTGTTTATTTATTGAGTTTATACTCTGATACAACACATTGAATATCAACACTATTTATTATTCATTGCACATTAATTTTATCTACGTAATTTCCACTATTATATTATTTTATTTACCATCACTGAGGCATATGTACACTTTATAGATACTCCCTGAAGCGCGGTACTTCCCCCCCATTTTTCCTATCTTTTAACCGTGTGGTTAACAGTAATAAGTACAAGCGGCATTAAGGGTATTCACACCTATATCTCTCAGGACAGCGCGAAATTCACACCCACACATATAAAATTATGGTAAGTATTTGATATAACTTGACACCTGACACCAACATGGTAGCATACTGTACATATGATGCCGAACAAGTTAAACAGGTAGGGCTATAATGCATAATCATTTTTTATTATGATGGACATGGAAGCCTAAACCGCCATCCTGCGGAAGTCCACTGACATATGAGCCCCTGGATCTTCTCTGTAGCACCTGAGGCAGGTGTGCTGTGACAACCAACCTGCTGCTTGGCAGATGGCCTCCATAGACATTATGGATGGGCTGCCCTGAATGTAGAGATATTGAAATGGACCCATCTGAGCCTTTCTCACACCCAGAGACTTTTGCTCGGCCCTACTGTACTTTAAGATGACAGTTCTGCCTGCCACTTCCCCTCTTTGAATTCGTCTGATGGAAACATGAACAGCCACCCGGAGGACCTGAACTGGGTAGCGACCTGATGTTAGGCATTTTAGATACCTGGCAAATTCAGCTTGCCTAGCTTAGGTACTGTCTCTGTTGGAAAGGATGGAAGCGCCACTTCTTTTGCAAGATTAAAAAACAGAAGCCACTTTGGGGACAAAGGTGCTTGAGGAGAATAGGTACCAACTTGCCAGTAAGGAATAAGATGTAGGACTCTGTAGCCCCAAGTGCTTGCAGATCTGATACTCTAATAGTTAGGGAGAGTCACTGCCTCTTAAGTGATGTCCCACCAAGGACTGCTTACTGTTCTTGTGAACAGAACCGGCAAGGAAATACAGGACCAGAATGAAATCCCACTGGGGAACTTTATTCCTCCCCGGGGTGAAGCTTCAGGATCAACCTTCTAAACTTCCACTGGCAGTTCACAAACCCATTTTTCAATGGTGAAAGCTAAAATGGCTGAAATTTGCATCCTTATGGAACTGAGGCTGAGCTACCAAATCCGGACCCTTGTGAAGAAAGTATAGCACCTGGGCAACCTCAGGGTTGCGAGGATTGAATTTTCATCCAGCTGTGATGACTGTGAACCTGTTCCAGACTTCAGAGTAAATAGTGTTTGTTGATGTCTTTCCTGGAACCTTGCCAGGATTTAACCACTGCTGGAGGACAGCCCAATTCCTCCAATCCTTCCATCCTCAATTTCCAGTCCATCCTGTTGTGGAAACACTGGTAGCTGAGTGCTGGGTTTGGACTGAGTTCCATGGATAGCGCAAACCCAAGACACGTGGGCCAATCAGCCATGCCTGCTTTCCCGGTGAGACTCTCTGACAACAGTCTCCCCTGGAACTTCATGACCAAAAGCAGTAGAGGAAAGGCATCTGCTAGGTGACTATTTATTGGGTGAGTGAGAGCATCCACTTCCTCCACCAACTGGTGAGGTAGTGACAGAGGCCTTTTGTGAATGGATGAGGGTGCAAACAAGTTCAGCTGGGGGAGGCCCCAGGCTTAAATGATATGGGCAAGATTTTCTGATGAAGGACCCATTCCTTGGTGACCAAAACACCTGGTGTGACAGGTGCCATAGATATCCTGATGTGCCTGGAAGCTACAGCCCCCATAGCTTCCGAAGCTTTCCTTCCGTTTGGGACATGATCGTTACACTTCTCTATGGGACCCACCATCGATTCCCCTTTGTTTCTGAATGAATGACACTTCTGCTATGTTGCTTCTGCGCAGAATAACCAGTAGAGCCCAAATGTTAGGCAAGTGAGGCTCCTGTGTATCTGAGTAGAAGCACTTTAAATTTGCTCAGGTGCTGCCTTCTACTTTGCAAAAAGGAAATTCCATTGTTTCCAAGAGACCCCTGCATTGGGAAGCTGACATCACTGATAGAGACACCACATTCTGTAGTCTCTCCTTGCTGCTTGGCCCATTCTGAATAGGAGGAAAAAAAGTACTCGCTTGAGCATCAAACTAGACCCCCGTATTGATGACTAGTCTGGACACCTCCTTTTCAGTCAAAACTTTTTAGGCTGGCCAGAATAATCTCCCTTTTTAACTAGTAGGGGATCTGAACTTTAGGCCAACAGTAGACTACCATCCAAGCAGTAATGGATTTGAAGTCTTCAGTTTTTTTCATATGAGACAATAAGCCCCTTGCTGTTGCATAATATTTATATACTAAGCAACGACATCCACCTCTTGAGCAGAATGTGCTACTCTGGTCAGGATGAAGAAAAGCTCTAGAGTGGGATGTCTGAACCCTCAAAAAGGCAACCGAGTTTTACTGTAGAAGGTACCCACAGATCTCAAAAATGGGCTTGACCATCTGAGAGCACAATCAGCCACCCTGGCCCCTACCACGCTAGCCTGGGAAGAGGTCTCCTGTCAACAAGACTCCAGTAAGGGATAAAAGGACCAGAAAGGACCATGGCCGTGAGCAGGGGAGGACTGGCAGCCTTGGGCCTGGGGGGCAAGTCCAGTCAAGTGGCCCATTGAACCACCGAGCTCACCATCTATGCCCACCTGGTTTATAACGGATATTGATGTTATAAAGCAAGACAAATATGATACAATGTGGTAACATAATTTAATGTTAATAGCAACAAAGGAGGTTTAACAAAAATAATGCATCAATGCAGCCTCACCAGTGCCCATCAGTCCAGCCTCATCAGTGCCCATTAATGCAGCCTCACCAGTGCCCATCAGTCCAGCCTCATCAGTGCCCATTAATGCAGCCTCACCAGTGCCCATCAGTCCAGCCTCATCAGTGCCCATTAATGCAGCCTCACCTGTGCCCATCAAGGCATCCTGATCATTGCCCATCAATGCAACCTGACCAGTGCCCATCAATGCAACCTGACCAGTGCCCATCAATGCAGCCTGATCAGTGCCCATCAATGCAACCTGACCAGTGCCCATCAATTCAGCCTCACCAGTGTCCATCAATGCAGCCTCTCTAGTGCCCATAAATGCAGCCTCACCAGTGCAGCCTTATCAGTTCCCATCAATGCAGCCTGATCAGTAACCATCAATGCAGCCTCACCAGTGCCCATCAATGCAACCTGATCAGTGTCCATCAGCTCAGCCTCATCAGTGAAAGAAGATTATTGGTGAACCCAACAAAAACTGCGCAAAATGAATGTGATGTATAAATAAATAAACACTACTCATATCTATAAATGTGTTTAGGGTGAAATTGCTTCCACTCTGCGAGCTGCAAAATCAACGTGAATAACGTGACAAATGAAAAAGTGAAAAAATGTGGCGCTCAACAGTTTGATAAAACACAAAGTAAATTATTCCAATGTGCAAATGTTCGTGCAAAAAAACTGTTTCTAGTGTCCAAAAAAAAAAAGGGTTAAGCAAACAGTCAATGATGGAAACACAGACTTGATAGGAGTGAATCTCAAAAAAGCCTCCACCTCCACACGATCACCCAGTGAAATGTATAGGTACCGCTTACCAGAACCACTGGACCCCTTAGTTATAGGGGTCAAACATGCTTATTGATCCATATCAGATCCGACCTTGCACATCCCCCTCTCACACAGGCGAGATAGGAGCCGCCGCTCCACGCCTGCGTTCCTTAGACCCTTAGATTGGGAACGTGAGACCGTAAACTTCCGGGTCTAAGGAACGCAGGCGTGGAGCTGGGTCTCCTATCCACAGCAAACTGAAAATGATCCTTTGATGAGTAATACTGCACCATGAGAGCCTGTTTGTCATTTCTCTCCATCTATGACTTGGTTCTTTAATGCTCCATCGATTTGGCTAGACACTGTCGCCTGTGTGAGAGGGGGATGTGCAAGGTCGGATCTGATGTGGATTAATAAGCATGTTTGACCCCTATAACTAAGGGGTCCAGTGGTTCTGGTAAGTGGTACCTATACATTTCACTGGGTGATCGTGTGGAGGTGGAGGCTTTTTTGAGATTCACTCCTATCAAGTCTGTGTTTCCATCATTGGCTGTTTGCTTAACCCTTTTTTTTTTTTTGGACACTAGAAACTGTTTTTTTGCACGAACGTTTGCACATTGGAATAATTTATTTTGTGTTTTATCAAGTTGTTGAGAGCCACATTTTTTCACTTTTTCAGCCTCATCAGTGTCCACCAGTGCAGCCTCATCAGTTTCCATCCATGCAGCCTCATCAGTCCCCATCAACGCAGCACCACCAGTGTCCATCAGTGCAGCCTCATCAGTGCAGCCTGATCCTTGCCCATCAATGCAGCCTCACCAGTGCATATAAGCTCAGCCTCATCAGTGCAGCTTGATCAGTGCCACCTATCAGTGTCCATCATTGCCACCTACTAGTGCTGCATATCAATCCAGCTTATTTATTGCTCCTGATCAGTGCTTACCATTGCCGCCACATTCTCTGCCCTGCTGACCCCGTCCTATGTACCACTGACCCCCATCCTCTGCCCTCATGTCCCAGGGTCTGATAAGGAAGCCGCAGCCATTCATTGTGAACAGCTGTGGCTTCCTCATCAGACCCTGAGACAAGAACAGTATACTGTGGCTGGGGTGGGATACATTTAGATGGGGGTGCCCGATTTAAATCTTGCCTAGGGTAGCACAAAAATAAAATACACCACTGGACACGGATGCAGTAGTGACTAGTGGCAGTCATTAACCCCTTTGTGCTGCATTAGTTGTACCAGTGTCAGTGTTTATTAACCATTTCATGCTGCACAATACAGGGGTTAATTAACACTGACACTGGTGCCACTGTCACTAATGCAGCACAAAGGGGTTAATTAACTGTCACTGGTCACTAATGCATTAGTGGCCATTGGCAGTACATTAACCCCCTCCATGCTGCATTTTACAAACAGCATTGTAAATTAACTCCTCGCCTCAATGAGTTAATCACTTGAGCCATTTCACACATCTACAACACTGACATAACATTGCCTTATGTAAGGTGTATTATCAGCCTGAGCAGCCTCTGAAAACTCACTATTCCACAGGGCTTCACTCAGTTCCTTGCAGAAGCACTCTCCTCCGTCCTTTCTTCCCGCCTCCTGGCCTCTGGATGACATCATACTCGGCCGGGACTAGAAAGCATCTGTCGGGTGGAGATCACTCCGCCTGACAGGGAAGTGACTGGACTCCCCAGTCAAAAAGGCCACTCGCTCCGCACCGATTCCACCCTGCAGACAGGCATGACACCCGCCAGCCGCCGCTACATTATAGTATACTTGCAGAGTTGCAGCAGAGCAGTGATGCTCCGCAAGTATAACACAATGTAGCGGCGGCCGGCG
This sequence comes from Pelophylax lessonae, assembly GCF_965119305.1. Lineage (NCBI taxonomy): Eukaryota > Metazoa > Chordata > Amphibia > Anura > Ranidae > Pelophylax > Pelophylax lessonae. Next base: position 48,503,042 of record NC_138770.1, read on the forward strand.
GGTGTCCTGCCTGTCTGCAGGGGTGGAATCGGTGCGGAGCGAGTGGCCTTTTTAGGAAGCATCAGAGCGGCCTGGAGGGCAATCGCCTCCCTGCCTCCCGGCCCAGTCCGCCTCTGGCCGTGAGTCCTTCGGTAAGGTGCCTCTGCACACCCTTTCATCTGCTTTTAAACTTTTCCATTGTGGTAAGATGATCTTGAGTCCTGGAATGTAGATTTGGCCAAACTAGCAGAGAGAACTCAAAGGAAGGCCAGACCAACCACCAATTGCTCTTGGAATAGCCACATCCAAACTCTGATTAGACAGAAAAACTTGACATCATAAAGCCTACCTAAAACCACCCTACTTGAGGACAGGTCTTTTGACCAAGGACTGGCCCTAATGCCCTCTTCATTGTCATTGTGAATGCAGAGCTGCCTTGGGGGTAACAACAAATGCTACTTCATCCAAGAAGTCTGCCAAGCACTTAAACTCACCAAGAGCACTAATAAGCTGCCCTTTTGGCAACTCATCAGTGGGGGACCTTGAGATTCTGGGTCCCTGCTCTAATAAGCTTGCCACAAAGTCCTGCAATCACTGGCTTACAAGCACCCTCTGCTTCTTGGCATGCATCTCTTAGATCTATTAGAGCCAGGTGCCCCCCTTTCCTCCCACCCCTTGCCCATAAAGTCCATCCAAGCGATTTTGAAAAGTGCTCAGTGTTTGCTTATAAAAAAAGTGCTTCGGTGCCAGAACAGCTGTTCAAACCTTGAGGCCTCTTACCAGATAGGATTGATCTCCAGAAATAGAGATCACTTCACTTGCACGTTATTTCACAAAAAGCCGAGGCTTTTGTTGTACCTCAAAGTGGCTCCGTGATCCCACAGATGATGACACGCCACTGCTATAACCCCGTTCTCTTAGTTATTTCTTCCTATAGGTTTTGGTTGTAACCTCCCCATTATCTACATGTCCTGTCAAAGTGAGATTAAGATAATTAATATACTCTGAATGATAAGTACAGGTCAATTCTTAATTAAGGTGATTCTTATTTAGGTATGAAATTAATGAATTTACTGTATTAACTGGGCCCCTCCAAACCATAATCAAGTTGTCTATGAAGTGACCGTATCAGACAATATCCAACTTACTGTAAGCAGGTAGTTGTGGATAATATTGGTGGGATATAAGGATATACACATACCGCCGGGATATAAGGATGTACACATACCGATGAGAAATAAGGAAGCACAAATATCCCCGGGATATAAGAATGTACACATACTGCCGGGATATAAGGATGTACACATACCGCAGGGATATAAGGATATACACATAATGTCGGGATATAAGGATGTACACATACCGCCGGGATATAAGGATGTACACATACCGCCAGGATATAAGGATGTACACATACTGTTGGGATATAAGGATGTACACATACCGCCGGGATATAAGGATGTACACATACCGCTGGGATATAAGGATGTACACATACTGTTGGGATATAAGGAAGTATACATACCGCCAGTATATAAGGATGTACACATACTGTCGGGATATAAGGATGTACACATACCGCTGGGATATAAGGATGTACACATAACTCTGGGATATAAGGACGTACACATACCACCGGGATATAAGGATGTACACATACCATCGGGATATAAGGATGTACACATACCGCCAGGATATAAGGATGTACACATACTGCCAGGATATAAGGATGTACACATACTGCCGGGATATAAGGATGTACACATACCGCCGAGATATAAGGACGTACACATACTGCCGGGATATAAGGATGTACACCTACTGCCGGGATATAAGGACGTACACATACCGCCGAGATATAAGGACGTACACATACTGCCGGGATATAAGGATGTACACATACTGCCGGGATATAAGGACGTACACATACCGCCGAGATATAAGGACGTACACATACTGCCGGGATATAAGGATGTACACATACTGCTGGGATATAAGGATGTACACATACCGCCGGGATATAAGGATGTACACATACTGCCGGGATATAAGGATGTACACATACCGCCGGGATATAAGGATGTACACAATCCGTCGGGATATAAGGATGTACACATACTGCCGGGATATAAGGGTGTACTCATACCGCCGGGATATAAGGACGTACACATACCGCCGGGATATAAGGATATACACATACCGCCGGGATATAAGGATGTACTCATACTGCCGGGATATAAGGACGTACACATACTGCCGGGATATAAGGATGTACACATACCACTGGGATATAAGGATGTACACATACTGCCGGGATATAAGGATGTACACATACTGCCGGGATATAAGGATATACACATACTGCCGGGATATAAGAATGTACACATACTGCCGGGATATAAGGATGTACACATACTGCCGGGATATAAGGATGTACTCATACTGCCGGGATATAAGGATGTACTCATACTGCCGGGATATAAGAATGTACACATACTGCCGGGATATAAGAATGTACACATACTGCCGGGATATAAGGATGTACACATACTGCCGGGATATAAGGATGTACTCATACTGCCGGGATATAAGGATGTACACATACCGCCGGGATATAAGGATGTACACATACTGCCAGGATATAAGAATGTACACATACTGCCGGGATATAAGGATGTACACATACTGCCGGGATATAAGGACATAGAAACATAGAAACATAGAATTTGTCGGCAGATAAGAACCATTTGACCCATCTAGTCTGCCCAATATATCTGTATATACACAGGACGTACACATACCGCAGAGATATAAGGACGTACACATACCGCCGAAATATAAGGATGTACACATACCGCCGGGATATAAGGATGTACACATACCGCTGGGATATAAGGATGTACACATACCGCCGGGATATAAGGAGGTACACATACCGCCGGGATATAAGGATGTACACATACCAGCAGCAGGCAGGAGCCGTCCTCTTGGTCATGGAGGTGCTCTGCTTCTTTCAGCGGATCTGTGTGGTGGAGCAGTCCCTGGCTGCCTGCGCCTCCCGCCCTTATTCTCTGGTCCCCCGGCCAGCCTGTCCTTCGGGCCTGGGACTGGAGTGTAGAAGAGGTTGAGGGAGTTCAGGGCCTCCAGGCTCTGCCAGGTGCCAGAGGTGCTGTGCCCTCATCTTCGGAGATCTTCTTCCAGTGGCCGCCGAGGCTATTGCTGCTTGCCCTGCCCTCACTGCTTTCTTTCCCCGCTGTCTCAGTCTCCTGGGCTTGCTGCTCTCACTATGTTTCAGCCCTGGATGGAGCCGCATGCTGCCTGGCAGTGCCAGGGGTGCAGGCTGAGCAGAGGACATAAAAGCACTGATTTTTGCACCCCCCCCCTCGGCCTGCGCCTTAGTGGGTGCCAGTCTCACCAACCCCTTGGTACGCCCCTGAGGAGATGTCAAGGACTGCAGACATGATACAGGAGATGGTCAGAGGTTACGGACATTGTACAGGAAATGTCATGGTCTGTGGAGAGAGAGGGAGAAGCATGGCTTGTATCTCTTACTATGTAGCAGGTGTCTACTGGAGCAGGTGAAGCACAGTGTGTGTGTCTTTAAGCAGTGCCGGGACAAAGCCATCCAGTGCCCAGGGCAAACATGCCAAGTGCCCCCCCCCCCACCCTGTTTTATGCATGACCAATCATCTTACCCACGCCTGATCAT
>NC_138770.1:48509429-48589429 GCF_965119305.1 Pelophylax lessonae
AGAGGGGGTGACAGAGAGAGAGAGAGAGAGAGAGAGGAGAGAGAGAGAGAGAAGGGGGAGTGACAGAGAGAGAGATGGAGTAACAGAGAGAGAGAGGGGATGACAGAGAGAGGGGAGGTGGCAGAGTGAGAGGGGGCAACAGAGAGAGAAAGAGGGGGTGACAGAGAGAGAGGGGTGACAGAGAAAAGGGGAGTGACAGAGAAAAGGGGGTGACAGAGAGGTGGGGGTGACAGAGAGAGGGTGGTGACAGAGGGAGAGAGGGGGGTGACAGAGAGAGGGAGTGACAGAGAGAGAGGGGGGGAACAGAGAGAGAGAGGGGGGGTTACAGAGAAAGGGGGTGACAGAGAGAGAGGTGACAGAGAGGGGGTGACAGAGAGAGAGAGGTGACAGAGAGAGAGAGGGGGCGTGACAGAGAGAGAGGGGGTGACAGATAGAAAGAGGGGGGTGACAGAGAGAGAGGGGGTGACAGAGAGAAGGGGTGACAGAGAAAGAGGGGGGTGACAGAGAAAGGGGGGAGTGACAGAGAGAGGGGTGACAGACAGAGAGGGAGGGGTGACAGAGAGAGAGAGAGAAAGAGAAAGAGAGAGAGTGGGGTGACAGAGAGAGGGAGAAAGAGAGAGAGAGAGTGGGGTGGTGACAGAGAGAGTGGGGGTGACAGAGGGAGTGGGGGAGTGACATAGAGAGAGAGTGGGGGGTGACAGAAAGAGAGAGAGGGGGTGACAGACAGACAGAGAGGGAGGTAGAGAGGGGGTGACAGAGAGAAAGAGAGAGAAAGAGAGAGAAAGAGAGGGGGTGACAGAAAGAGAGAGAGGAGATGACAGAGAGAGGGGGTGACAAAGAGAGGGCGAGGGGGGGAGACAGAGAAAGGGGTGACAGAGAGAGAGGGGGGAGACAGAGAAAGGGGATGACAGAGAGGTGGGGTGACAGAGAGAGGGTTGTGACAGAGGGAGAGAGGGGGTGACAGAGAGGGGGAGTGACAGAGAGAGATGGGGTGACAGAGAGGGGGGTGACAGAGAGAGAGGGGGGTGAAAGAGAAAGGGGGGTGACAGAGAAAGGGGGGAGAGAGAGAGAGTGAGGTGACAGAGAGGGGGGTGGCAGAGAGAGGGGGTGACAGTGAGAGAGAGGGGGTGAGAGAGAGAGAGAGAGAGAGAGAGAGGGAGGGTGACAGCGAGAGAAAGAGGGGGGTGACAGAGAGAGAACGAGGGGGTGACAGAGAGAGAGAGAGAGGGGGGTTGACAGAGAGAGGGGATGACAGAGAGAAGGGGTAACAGAGAAAGAGGGGGGTGACAGAGAAAGGGGGAGTGACAGAAAGAGGGGGTGACAGAGAGAGAGGGGGTGACAGAGAGAGAGAGAGGGGTGACAGAGAAAGGGGGGGTGACAGAGAGAGAGAGATGACAGAGAAGGGGGTGGCAGAGAGAGGGGGTGACAGAGAGAGAGAGGGGGATGACAGAGAGGGGGTGACAAAGAGAGAGAGGGGGTGACAAAGAGAGAGAGGGAGTGACAGAGAGAGAGAGGGTTAACAGAGAAAGAGAGGGGGTGTAACGACACCCCAGGTATGAAAGGGATTACAGTCATTAAGGACATTTCATTCCAGACACAAAAGCAGCCACCGGACACTCCACTCAGACAAACAAGAAATCCATACGAATAATCCCCCTCCCCCAAGTACGAGACGAGGCTCTGTATTGAGGGTCAAGCAGGAATCAGAGTCTTTATTGAAAAGGAATACACGCTTTATATACACGTTAGAAGTAATGCAGTCAACACAGGATAATGACCCAAATCCAGCCCCCAACATCACACAATGGTTACATAACGAGCCCCCAATACACATTACTCTGAGTGTCAACACATCCCTTAGCAGACAACAGGTGAGTTCATTAGCACACTTAACAATAGGTGAATGGAAAGCCACCTCAGACAAAAGCAACATCGTTAGACAGCCTGTCTCCACATTGAACTTCCTGGAATGAGCATATTAGGAGTTGTACTTCCTGGTCATGGACCTCATACTGTACAGGGAATAAAATCTTCATATTTCAAGAGAGACATCATTCCTGAATATCACTGTACGATTTGGAGCCATCCAAACCATATCCCCAGTTTCCTGGTCACCCTGCGCCACAAGTGACTCCCGTCACAGGGGGTGACAGAGAGAGAGAGAGAGAGGGGGGGGGTGACAGAGAAAGAGGGGGGGGAGAGAGAGAGAGAGGGGGGTGACAGAGAGAGAGAGATAGAGAAGGGTGGCAGAGAGAGAGGGATTGACAGAGAAAAGGGGGGGTGACAGAGAGACCCCCAGCTCTGTCAGCACTCCCTCTTGTGCCCCCATGTACCAGTCCCTGTACAGTACCTTTCAGCAGGATGACCAGCAGCAGGCAGGAGCTGTTCTCTTGGTCATGGATGGCTCCTTTCAGCGGATCTGTGTGGTGGAGAAGTCCCTGGTTGCCTGCGCCTCCCACCCTTATTCTCTGGTCTCCCGGCCAGCCTGTCCTTCATGCCTGGGACTTGAGTGGAGAAGAGGCTATCGCTGCTTTCCCCGCCCTCATTGCTCTCCTTCCCCACTGTCTTAGTCTCCTGGGCTGCCTGCTCTCACTGTGTTTTAGCCCTGGATGGAGCCGCATGCTGCCTGGGGGTGTCGGGGGTGCAGACTGAGTGGAGGGCGCAAAAATTACTAACATTGCCTTATAATTTTTGCATGCCCCCCCCCGCCCCCCTCGGCCTGCGCCCCTGGCAGGCGCTGGTCTCACCAACCCCTTGGTACGCCCTGAGGAGATGTCAAGGACTGCAGACATGGTACCGGAGATATCACGGGCTGCAGAAATGGTGTAAGAAAGGTCATTGGCTGCAGACATGGTACAGGAGATTGTCAGAGGTTGCGGACATTGTACAGGAAATTTCATGGTCTGCGGAGAGAGAGGGAGAAGCATGCCTTGTATCTCTTACTATCTAGCAGGTGCCTAATTACTGGAGCAGGTGAAGCACAGTGTGTGTGTGTAAGCAGTGCCGGGACAAGGCCATCCAGTTCCCAGGGCAAACATGCCAAGTGCCCCCCCCCACTCTGTTTTATGCATGACCAATCATCTTACCCACACCTGATCATTATACCTATGTATAGCGTGGTCAAGATTAGATCAATTATAAAGTGCAAGGGTCAGGAGCAAAAATGTTGTACAGAGTGCAGCAGTCTGGAGTGGATAAAGAAGGGTGAAGGGATATGGTTTATGTATTCTACAGTAAGCCTACAAAATATTGCACCCATGATCAGCAGATGATTTGTGCAATGTCAGGCTCCTGCAAACACGGCCTAAAGCTCTGTGCCCAAACCTCAGGCTGTCATTGCAGAGCTGTAGGCAGTGTGAATGAAATATGGGTGAGCTGATCAGTGTGCTGGCAGATCATTTAAACTACAAGTCTGTCTTCAAAATGTGACAACAGGTGAGGGGAGAAGAATCTCTGCCCGCTGTCACACTGTGGAGGAGAGGGGGGGGGGCAACTAAAAACATGTTACACCCCGAATACTGGTGTAACATGTTCTAAAATGTGAAATAATCATTTAAGCTGGTACACATGCACAGTTTTGTTGTTCAGATTGCTGGCTGATAGGTTCTTGCATCCACACAAGTGATGTGGATACAGGAATAGTCAGGGGTATTGTATTCTGACAACGGCAACCCCCCCACTGTCAGAATACCCAGATTAGTGCTGCAGCCAATTGGCTGAAATCCTCTGATTAACCACTTCTGGACCGGAAGATTTTACCCCCTTAATGACAGGCCATTTTTTGTGAATCGGCACTGCGTTACTTTATCGGACAATTGCGTGGTTGTGCGATGATGTACCTAAATAAAATGTATATCCTTTTTTTTCTCATAAATAGAGCTTTCTTTTGGTGGTATTTGATCACCTGTGCGATTTTTATTTTTTTTGCTCTATAAACAAAACAGCAGCGACATTTCTAGAAAAAAAAACAAAAAACAATATTTCTTTTCATACATCACGGGACACAGAGCCATAATCATAACATATGGGTTATATAGCCACCTATAGGGGAAGGACACTGGCAACCAATCAGAATTGATGACCCCCTATATAACCCCTCCCACACAGGAAATCGCTCAGTTTTTTCGCCAATGTCTAAAAGGTGAAGGTCGCTGTGGAGAGGAGCTCCACATGTTTGTTATGTTTCAAAGAAGAAGAAAGAAGATTATACTATATACCCCAATCAAAGATCACTGAATCTAGGGGGTTAGCTATCGGATCCATCGAATAACAGTCAATGGACTAAAAAGATGGTACCCGAGCCACGGGAAGCAGATACGAGGTTTTGCCTGTAATGCTGTCCCTTTTAGGTGCTGGACCCTGGGATCCAGACCCTTGGAATACCAAACCCCAAAGGCGCTCCATGCATGGTGCTCTACAGGTCCAAGGCCGTGGCCCCTCAAATATAGGGGACCCTGTCCTTGAAGGTCTTTGAAGCTAAGCTCACCGTGAGTAGTGAAGATTGGAAACTTGCTTTTAGCAGTTTCCTGGGGCAGGACAGGTAAGTCCATTTTAAATATTTACACAGCAAGCAAACAAGAACCTTTAACCACTTTAAGATCGGAAGATTTTCCCCCTTAATGACCAGGCCCTATTTTGCGATTCAGCACTGCATTATTTTAACGGACAATTGCGCTGTCGTGCAACGCTGTACCCAAACAAAATTGATGTCCTCTTTTTCCCACAAATAAATCTTTCTTTTGGTGGTATTTGAGCACCTGTGCGATTTTATTTTTTTGCTCTATAAACAATAAAAAAAGCGACAATTTTGAAAAAAAAAAAAAAACAATATTTTTCACATTAGGACATTCTCAAAAAAAAAAATTTAAAATCAAACATTTTTAACATTTTAGGCTAATTTGTTTTCTGCTACATATTTTTGGTAAAAAAAAAATTGCAATAAGTGTATATTGATTGGTTTGCACACAAGTTATTGCGTCTACTAACTACGGGAAAGATTTACATCATTTTTATTGTGTTTTTTTTTTTACTAGTAATGGCGGCGATCTGCGTTTTTTTGCGGGACTGCGACATTGCGGTGGACAGATCGGACCCCTAACAGACGTTTTTGAAACTTTTGGGGGTACCAGTGACATTACTACAGTAATCAGTGCTAAAAATATGCACCGTTACTGTAATAATGCCATTGTCATGGAAGGGGATAACCCTTTTGGTGATCAAGGGGTTAAATGTAAGCCTAGGGGAGTGATTCTAAATGTGGGGAGGTTTAGGCTTGTGAAATGATCACAGAGACAGGCGATCCTATATAGCAGGATCACATAATCTCTGTGATTATTGCAGGGTGAAGGACGGATGGCTGTGTTTACACCAGCCGACCGTCCTTCTCTCCCAGCGGGGAGCGATCGCTGAGGACAGGCGGAAATCGGAGTCGCCTGACACACTACGCCTGACACACGTGCCAGCGGGGGGCGGGAGCGCATTGTCCATGGCACACGCTCGCCCCTTAGCTGCCTGCGCGCGACCGACGTAGAGCTACATTGGTTTGCCCAGGGGCGGCTGCCTGCCACAGTAAATCTGCGACAGGCAGTCGTAAAGTGGTTAATGGTTAAAGATTGCAAAAATATTAATATTTTATGCACTGTTACCTTTATTAAGATTACAGAGACTTGTGCCAAGTGTATTATTACTGCTTGTATTCACATTGCAGTAGATTATGCAAAGTATGTTAAAACTTGCTTATACCATATGATTACACTGTGGTTTCTACCCTTGAAGCTGATTAACTGAAAAACCTTCAGTTGTGACAAAGCTCAGCTTCTCTGCTCTCCCATCTTTGTTTTAGCCCTGGCACTTGCATGGTCACCTTTGCTGGACATTGAAGCAGGTTTGTGCAGATTATGTTTAAAGCATGTTTAAAGCATATTATTACTTATGTGCTTACTATGTGCTGATTGTCTGGAAAACTGCTGATGTTGTAGCAGATTTATGCAGAGTATGTTTTTAGAATGTTTAAAGCATATTATTTCTCTGTGTTGCTCTGTGCTGATCATCTGAAAAGCTGCTAGATATTGTAGCAAATGTTTACAGGGTATGTTTAAAAGTCTGTTTAAATCATGTTGTTACTCTATGTTCTTACCCTGTGCTTTTAGCTGTGGCAAACTGAATCAGCCTAAACTGCTCTCTTTCCCCATTCATTTGGGTCAGTCCTGGCGCATATGCGTTCGCATGGTAGCCACAGCTGCATCGCATTCCGCCTGTCTATGGCGTTAGCGTGTGCACGGGAACAAACTGCATTTAAATATAGACGTTTGCCACGTGATAGGGTGGTCTTAACGCAGTTTGGCACACGTGGATGCCACACATGCATAGAAGGGCGCGTTCTGTAAAGAACGGTTTCCAACACACTAGCCTTTGCAGGCTGAAAGGGGACACAGAGCAGCAGCAGCTGGGTTGCGTGAGTCACTGTGGGTGTATGTTACTGGCACTAATAGGTCCTGTATCTTTGGTAATTCAGTGTTGTGTGCATTAGGCTGAATGAGCTTAGCACAAACCTTGAGTACACTTCAAAGGTAGTACCTCCAGTATTGTCTTGCTATAAAGCAATGTCTGCCCGAAAAAGGGCTGGAGGGAGCATAGTTGGAAAAGGCACTGTGATGCCACCGTCAGGCCCTGAATTCCCTAGTCATGCTTCCACTGTGTCTGCTCTTCCTGGTAGGCCAGAGGCAAATAGCCAAACTGAGCCATCAGACTTCCCCTCAGAGATTGCAAACACGATAAAAGACAAGAGATGGTCAGAGGCTGCGGACATGTTACAGGAGATGGTCAAAGGCTGTGGACATGTTACAGGAGATGGTCAGAGACTGCAGACATGGTACAGGAGATGGTCAGAGATTGCAGACATGATATTGGAGATGGTCAGAGGGTGCGGACATGTTACAGGAGATGGTCAGAGGCTGTGGACAGGATACAGGAGAGAGTCAAAGGCTGCAGATATGGTACAAGAGATGTCAGAGGCTGTAGATATGGTACAAGATATGTCAGAGGCTGCGGATATGGTACAAGAGATGTCAGAGGCTGCAGATATGGTACAAGAGATTTCAGAGGCTGCGGATATGGCACAAGAGATGACAGAGGCTGTGGACATGTTACAGGAGCTGGTCAGAGGCTGCGGACATGTTACAGGAGCTGGTCAGAGACTGCGGACATGTTACAGGAGCTGGTCAGAGGCTGCACACACAGTACAGGAGATGTCAGAGACCACGGACAGGATACAGGGAGATGGTCAGAGGTTGCAGACATTGTATAGGAAATGTCAGAGGCTGGAGACATGGTGCAGGGAATGTCTTGGGCTGCAGAAATGGTACAAGAGATGTCATGGGCTGGGGACATGGTACAGGAGATGTTAGAGGCTGCAGATATGGTACAGGAGATGTTAGAGGCTGCAGATATGGTACAGGAAATGTCAAGGACTGCAGACATAGTACAGGAGATGCAGAGGTGTACATAGGGTCTCCAGCGCCCTTGGTGAGGAGCTGTATCAGCGCCCACCCCCCCCCCCCCACCTTATGAAAAAGTAAAAAATGTAACTAAAAGAAATGTATAAAAGGGCATTGAAAGTCTCTCTCTGAGGTTTCCCTTGTTGGCCCAGTGTAGAGCTCTCTAGTGGGCAAACATTGTATCAGGTGTGAGCAACAAGAAAGGGAGGGGAGTTTGACAGAGGGAGAGGGGTGACAGAGAGAGAGAGAGAGGAGGGGGGTGACAGAGAGAGAGAGAGGGGGTGACAGAGAAAGAGAGAGAGAAAGTGGGGTGACAGACAGAGGGGGACAGAGACAGAGGGTGGGTGACATAGAGAGAGATGAGGGGGTGACAGAGGGGGAGGTGACCGAGAGAGAGAGAGGAAAGTGACAGAGAAAGAGAGAGAGCGGTTTTGACAGAGAGAGAGTGGGTTTGACAGAGAGAGAGAGGGGGGTGACAGAGAGAGAGAGAGAGGGGGTGACAGAGAGCGAGAGAGAGAGAGAGCGAGAGAGGGGGGTGACAGAGCGAGAGAGGGGGGTGACAGAGAGAGGGGTGACAGAGAGGGACGGGGTGACTGAGAGAGAGGGGGTGACTGAGAGAGGAGGTGACAGAGAGAGAGAGAGAGAGAGAGGGTGAGAGAGAGAAAGAGGGAGGGGTGACAGAGAGAGGGGGGGTGACAGAGAGAGAGAGAGAGAGTGGGGATGACAGAGAGAGTGGGGGGGGGGGGTGAAATAGGGAGGGGGTGACAGAGAGAGAGAGAGAGAGAGCGGGGGGTGACAGAGAGAGTGGGGGGTGACAGAGAGAGAGGGGGGATAGAGAGAGAGAGAGGGGGGAGGTGACAGAGAGAGAGGGGGTGACAGAGGGGGTAGAGAGAGGGGTGACAGAGAGAGAGAGAGGGGGGGTGACAGAGAGAGAAAGGGGGTGACAGACAGAGGGGGAGAGAGACAGAGGGTGGGTGACATAGAGAGAGAGGAGGGGGTGACAGAGGGGGAGGTGACCGAGAGAGAGAGAGGGAAGTGACAGAGATAGAGAGAGAGCGGGTTTGACAGAGAGAGAGTGGGTTTGACAGAGAGAGAGAGAGGGTGGGGCAGAGAGAGAGAGAGGGGGTGACAGAGAGCGCGAGAGAGAGAGAGAGGGGGGTGACAGAGCAAGAGAGGGGGGGTGACAGAGAGAGAGAGGGTGACAGAGAGGGAGGGGGTGACTGAGAGGGAGGGGGTGAGAGAGAGAGAGAGGGAGGGGTTACAGAGAGAGAGGGGGGTGACAGAGAGAGAGAGAGAGAGAGAGAGAGAGAGAGAGAGAGGGGATGACAGAGAGAGTGGGGGGGTGAAAAAGGGAGGGGGTGACACAGAGAGAGAGAGTGGGGGTGACAGAGAGAGTGGGGGGTGACAGAGAGAGAGAGGGGGGAGAGAGAGGGGGGTGACAGAGAGAGAGAGGGGGTCCGACAGAGGGGGTAGAGAGAGGGGTGACAGAGAGAGGGAGGGTGACAGAGAGAGAGAGAGAGAGAGATATGAGGTGACAGAGAGAGAGGGGTGACAGTGAGAGAGGGGGATGACAGAGAGAGGGGGTGACAAAGAGATAGGGGGGGCACAAAGAGAGGGGGGTGACATAGAGAGAGAGGGGGTGACAGAGAGAGGGGGGGTGACAAAGAGGGAGAGGGGTTGGCAGAGAGAGGGGGGACAGAGAGAAGGGGTAACAGAGAGAGAAAGAGAGAGAGGGGGTGGCAGAGAGAGAGGAAGGTGACAGAGAGAGAGGGGTTGACAGAGACCCCTAGCCCTGTCTGCACTCCCTCTTGTGCCCCCATGTACCAGTCTCTGTACAGTACCTTTCAGCAGGATGACCAGCAGCAGGCAGAAGACGTTCTCTTGGTCATGGAGGTGCTCTGCTCCTTTCAGTTGATCTGTGTGGTGGAGCAGTCCCTGGCTGCCTGCACCTCCCGCCCTTATTATCTGGTCCCCATCTTCGGAGATCTCTTCCACTGGCCGCCGAGGCTATCGCTGCTTGCCTCATCCTCACTGCTCTCCTTCCCCGCCATCTCAGTCTCCTGGGCTGCCTGCTCTCACTGTGTTTCAGCCCTGGATGGAGCCACATGCTGCCTGGGGGTGCTGGGGGATGCAGGCTGAGCGGAGGGCACAAAAATCACTAACATTGCCAAATGATCTTTGTGTCCCCCCCTGGCCTGCGCCCCTAGCGGGCGCCGTACTCACCAACCCCTTGGTACGTCCCTGAGGAGATGTCAAGGACTGCAGATATGGTACAGGAGATGTCACGGGCTGCGGAAATGGTACAAGAAAGGTCATGGGCTGCAGACATGGTACTGGAGATTGTCAGAGGTTGCGGACATTGTACAAGAAATGTCATGGTCTGTGGAGAGAGAGGGAGAAGCATGCCTTGTATCTCTTACTATCTAGCAGGTGCCTACTTACTGGAGCAGGTGAAGCACAGTGTATCTGTGTAAGCAGTGCCGGGACAAAGCCATCCAGTGCCCAGGGCAAACATGCCAAGGTGCCCCCCCACCCTGTATTATGCATGACCAATCATCATACCCACACCTGATCATTATACCTATGTATAGCGTGCAGAGGTCAAGATTAGATAAATTATAAAGTGCAAGGGTCAGGAGCAAAAATGTTGTACAGAGTGCAGCAGTCAGGAGTGGATAAAGAAGGGTGAAGGGGTATGGTTTATGTATTCTACAGTAAGCCTACAAAATATTGCACCCATGATCAGCAGATGATTTGTGCAATGTCAGGCTCCTGCACACATAGCCTAAAGCCCTGTGCCCAAACCTCAGGCTGTCATTGCAGAGCTGTAGGCAGTGTGAATGAAACATGGGTGAGCTGATCAGTGTGCTGGCAGATCATTTAAACTACAAGTCTGTCTGCTGTAATGGGGGACAGGACTTGTAGTTTCTACAGAGAGGGGGTGACAGAGAGAGAGAGAGGGGGGGGTTGACAGAGAGAGGGGTGTGGCAGAGATAGAGGGGGGGATGACAGCGAGGAGGGTTGACAGAGAGAGAGGGGGGGTATGACAGAGAGAGAGGGGGTGACAAAGAGGGGGGGGTGACAGAGAGGGGAGTGACAGAGAGAGGGGGTGACCGAGAGAGGAGGTGACAGAGAGAGAGGGATGTGACAGAGATAGAGAGAGAGGGGGTTTGACATAGAGAGAGATTGTTGACAAAGAGAGAGAGGGGGGTGACAGGGAGAGAGAGAGAGAGAGAGAGAGGAGGGGGTGAAAGAGAGAGAGAGGGGGTGAAAGAGAGAGAGAGGGGGGTGACAGAGTGAGAGAGAGAGGGGGTGACAGAGTGAGAGAGGGGGTGACAGAGAGAGAGAGAGAGAGAGAGAGAGAGAGAGAGTGGTGACAGAGAGAGGGGGGTAACAGAGAGAGAGAGAGAGAGGAGTGACAGAGAGAGAGAGAGGCGTGACAGGGAGAGAGAGGGGGTGACAGAGAGAGACAGAGAGAGAAGGGGGGTGACAGAGAAAGAGAGAGTGGGGGTGACAGAGAGAGGGAGGGATGACAGAGAGAGAGAGAGGTGACCGAGAGAGAGAGTGAGGGAGTGACAGAGAGAGAGTCGGGGTGGGGGTGAAAGAGGGAGAGAGAGTGGGGGTGACAGAGAGAGAGAGCAGGGAAATGAAGGAGAGAGTGGGGGTGAAAAAGGGACAGAGAGAGAGGGGGTGACAGAGAGAGAGAGAGAGAGAGTGGGGGGGTGACAGAAGGAGAGAAAGAGTGGGGGTAAAGAGGGGGTGATAGAGAGAAAGAGAGGGGGGGAGTGACAGAGAGAGAGGGGGAGTGACAGAGAGAGAGATGGGGTAAAAGAGAGAGAGAGGGAGGTGACAGAGAGAGTGAGAGGGGGGTGACTGAGAAAGGGGGAGTGACAAAGAGAGAGAGTGAGGGGGGGGGGGTGACAGAGAGGGAGTGAGGTTGGTGACAGAGAGAGTGAGTGGGTGGGTTTACAGAGTGAGGGGGTTGACAAAGTGAGGGGGGTGACAGAGAAAGGTGTGTGTGAGAGAGAGGGGGGTGACAGAGAAAGAGAGAGTGGGGGTGACAGAGAGAGGGAGGGATGACAGAAAGAGAGAGAGAGGTGACCGAGTGAGAGAGAGAGTGGGGGAGTGACAGAGAGAGAGAGAGAGGAGTGACAGAGAGAGAGAGAGAGAGGCGTGACAGGGAGAGAGAGGGGGTGACAGAGAGAGAGAGAGAGACAGAGAGAGAAGGGGGGTGACAGAGAAAGAGAGAGTGGGGGTGACAGAGAGAGGGAGGGATGACAGAGAGAGAGAGGGGTGACCGAGAGAGAGAGAGTGGGGGAGTGACAGAGAGAGAGTCGGGGTGGGGGTGAAAGAGGGAGAAAGAGTGGGGGTGACAGAGAGAGAGAGAGCAGGGAAATGAAGGAGAGAGTGGGGGTGAAAGAGGGACAGAGAGAGAGGGGGTGACAGAGAGAGAGAGAGTGGGGGGTGACAGAAGGAGAGAAAGAGTGGGGGTAAAGAGGGGGTGATAGAGAGAAAGAGAGAGGGGGAGTGACAGAGAGAGAGATGGGGTAAAAGAGAGAGAGGGGGAGGTGACAGAGAGAGTGAGAGGGGGGTGACTGAGAAAGGGGGAGTGACAAAGAGAGAGAGTGAGGGGGGGGTGACAGAGAGGGAGTGAGGTTGGTGACAGAGAGAGTGAGTGAGTGGGTTTACAGAGTGAGGGGGTTGACAAAGTGAGGGGGTGACAGAGAAAGGTGTGTGTGAGAGAGAGGGGGGTGACAGAGAAAGAGAGAGTGGGGGTGACAGAGAGAGGGAGGGATGACAGAAAGAGAGCGAGAGGTGACCGAGAGAGAGAGAGTGAGGGAGTGACAGAGAGAGTGGGGGGTGAAAGAGGGAGAGAGAGTGGGGGTGACAGAGAGAGAGAGCGGGGAAATGAAGGAGAGAGTGGGCGTGAAAGAGGGACAGAGAGAGAGGGGGTGACAGAGAGAGAAAGAGAGAGGAAGAGTGACAGAGAGAGAGAGAGAGTGGGGGTGAAAGAGGGAGAGAGAGTGGGGGTGACAGAGAGAGAGAGCGGGGAAATGAAGGAGAGAGTGGGCGTGAAAGAGGGACAGAGAGAGAGGGGGTGACAGAGAGAGAAAGAGAGAGGAAGAGTGACAGAGAGAGAGAGAGAGAGTGGGGGTGAAAGAGGGAGAGAGAGTGGGGGTGACAGAGAGAGAGCGGGGAAATTAAGGAGAGAGTGGGCGTGAAAGAGGGACAGAGAGAGAGGGGGTGACAGAGAGAGAAAGGGAGAGGGGGAGTGACAGAGAGAGAGATGGTGTGAAAGAGAGAGAGAGGGAGGTGACAGAGAGTGAGAGGGGGTTAACTGAGAAAGGGGGAGTGACACAGAGAGAGAGAGTGAGGGGGGGGGGGGTGACAGAGAGGGAGTGAGGGGGGTGACAGAGAGAGTGAGTGGGTTTACAGAGTGAGGGGGTTGACAAAGTAAGGGGAGGTGACAGAGAAAGGTATGTGTGAGAGAGAGGGGGTGACAGAGAGAGGGGTGTGGATGAGAGAGAGAGGGGTGACAGAGAAAGGGGGAACAGGGAAAGGGGGGTGACAGTGAGAGAGATGATGACAGAGAGAGATGGTGGGTGACAGAGAGAGGGGATGACAGAGAGGGGGGGTGACAGAGAGAGGGGGGTGACAGAGAGGGGGGTGACAGAGAGAGAGAGAAGGGGTAACAGGGAGAGAGAAGGGGTGACAGAGAAAGAGAGAGGGGTGACAGAGAGAGAGGGGTAACAGAGAGAGAGAGAGGGGGGTGACAGAGAGAGAGGGGTGACAGAGAGAGAGAGGGGGGATGACAGAGAAAAGGGGGTTGACAGATAGACCCCTAGCCCTGTCTGCACTCCCTCTTGTGCCCCCATGTACCAGTCTCTGTACAGTACCTTTCAGCAGGATGACCAGCAGCAGGCAGGAGCCTTTCTCTTGGTCATGGAGGTGCTCTGCTCCTTTCAGTTGATCTGTGTGATGGAGCAGTCCCTGGCTGCCTGCGCCTCCTGCCCTTATTCTCTGGTCCCCCAGCCAGCCTGTCCTTCGGGCCTGTGACTGGAGTGGAGAAGAGGTTCAGGGGCTCCAGGCTCTGGCAGGTGCCAAAGGTGCTATGCCCGCATCTTTGAAGATCTTCTTCCATCGGCCGCCGAGGCTATCGCTGCTTGCCCCGCCCTCACTGCTCTCCTTCCCCGCTGTTTCAGTCTCCTGGGCTGCCTGCTCTCACTGTGTTTTAGCCCTGGATGGAGCCGCATGCTGCCTGGGGGTGCCCGGGGTGCAGGCTGAGCAGAGGGCGCAAAAATCACTAACATTGCCAAATAACTTTTGCGCCCCCCCCCCCCCTCGGCCTGCGCCCCTAGTGTGCACCGGTCTCACCAACCCCTTGGTACATTCCTGAGGAGATGTCAAGGACTGCAGACATGGTACAAGAGATGTCACGGACTGTGGAAATGGTACAAGAAATGTCATTGGCTGCAAACATGGTACAGGAGATGGTCAGAGGTTGCGGACATTGTACAAGAAATGTCATGGTCTGTGGAGAGAGAGGGAGAAGCATGGCTTGTATCTCTTACTATCTAGCAGGTGCCTACTTACTGGAGCAGGTGAAGCACAGTGTGTGTGTGTAAGCAGTGCCGGGACAAGGCCATCCAGCACCCAGGGCAAACATGCCAAGTGCCCCCCCCCACCCTGTTTTATGCATGACCAATCATCTTACCCACACCTGATCATTATACCTATGTATAACGTGCAGAGGTCAAGATTAGATAAATTACAAAGTGCAAGGGTCGGGAGTAGGGATGAGCTTCTAGTTCGATTCGGAGGTAAGTTTGACACGAAAATCGCCAATTGGATCGTTCGTCGAATGACGAACAAATGTGCTTCTTCGCAGGAACTTCGAGTTTCCCATAATGCACTGCATGCACGCCATGTGATTGGCCAAAGCATGCACCCTGTGGGGGTTTATGGGAGGTGTTGGTATGGGGCGCTACCACCTTGCACAGCGAATTACTTCGTTGTATATGATCCAAAAAATGAAAGTGCACAGTGCTTATTGGTGAAATATTAAATGTGCAATATAGTGCAGATTTAAAATTAAATTAAATTAAAATTATAAAATTATAAACGGTAGTAATCGTGTATCAATTGGATTGTACCGTGTATGTATCACTCATCGGATGTAAACAATCATATAGTGACCAGTGCAAAAAAAGTGCTAAGTGCAATATAGGTGATCAATAGATACTTTATTGTGGCCTCCTTTGAAAGAGGAAACTGACATCCGTGGTGAATATTACAGAACACTATGCAGTGTAAAGTGAGAGAGTAAAAACGCCTGTGGCGCATGTTAGGAGTGAGAAGTGCTAATACCGTGGGTAAAGCACTTACCAAAAGTCCTCTCCCTTCTCACTCTAATATACTGTGTCTCCCTTCTCCTGATGCCTGTGAGAGCTGGTTGTTCCGTGCATACAGTTGCGCTTGCATCTAGGGAGTCAAAAGTCCTCTCCCTTCTCACTCTAATATACTGTGTCTCCCTTCTCCTGATGCCTGTGAGAGCTGGTTGTTCCGTGCATACAGTTGCGCTTGCATCTAGGGAGTCAGTATACAAAAGACCAAGAGAGCTTCCATTGCGTAGTATAGTATATTATTGAGGGAAAAAATAGCATCGACTCACTGTTAGGAAGTTCACCGTCAGCTTGTTTGGTGTGTCTCCAGTGTTCGGCCGCGCGGTACTTCCGCGTTCCACCGGCCGGAGCCACCTAACCGGAAGTGACGTTGACGCTGCTTTGCCGCTCTGTGTGCGGCAAAGCAGCGTCAACGTCACTTCCGGTTAGGTGGCTCCGGCCGGTGGAACGCGGAAGTACCGCGCGGCCGAACACTGGAGACACACCAAACAAGCTGACGGTGAACTTCCTAACAGTGAGTCGATGCTATTTTTTCCCTCAATAATATACTATACTACGCAATGGAAGCTCTCTTGGTCTTTTGTATACTGACTCCCTAGATGCAAGCGCAACTGTATGCACGGAACAACCAGCTCTCACAGGCATCAGGAGAAGGGAGACACAGTATATTAGAGTGAGAAGGGAGAGGACTTTTGACTCCCTAGATGCAAGCGCAACTGTATGCACGGAACAACCAGCTCTCACAGGCATCAGGAGAAGGGAGACACAGTATATTAGAGTGAGAAGGGAGAGGACTTTTGGTAAGTGCTTTACCCACGGTATTAGCACTTCTCACTCCTAACACGCGCCACAGGCGTTTTTACTCTCTCACTTTACACTGCATAGTGTTCTGTAATATTCACCACGGATGTCAGTTTCCTCTTTCAAAGGAGGCCACAATAAAGTATCTATTGATCACCTATATTGCACTTAGCACTTTTTTTGCACTGGTCACTATATGATTGTTTACATCCGATGAGTGATACATACACGGTACAATCCAATTGATACACGATTACTACCGTTTATAATTTTATAATTTTAATTTAATTTAATTTTAAATCTGCACTATATTGCACATTTAATATTTCACCAATAAGCACTGTGCACTTTCATTTTTTGGATCATATACAACGAAGTAATTCGCTGTGCAAGGTGGTAGCGCCCCATACCAACACCTCCCATAAACCCCCACATTTCTTTACCCTTGTGGTAAGTTGGAGGCAGCATAACCATCCGATCCCCACACTCTGCATTTAAAACTGTTGATTCAGTGCTTGTGTTGCTATCCATAGCGCGGGTGCACCCCAAACCTCTTTTTTACTAAAGCATGCACCCTGACCTCATGCTTTGGCCAATCAAATGATTTCTGCCATGATTGGACTAAAGGCAGGCTGCCTAGCCAATCATGGCTCAGAGGCGCATGGTAGTCTCTGCTGCATCACGTGCCTCGTGTCTATGGTGTTCGCGCGTTAGCGTGCGTGTGGGAAAAACCCGCATTTAAATATAGACGTTTTCCACGTGATAGGCGTGGTCTAAACGCGGTTTGGTGCGCGCGCGCGAATGACACGCATTCATAAAAGGGCGCGTTTTGCAAAGAACAGTTTCCAAACACACTAGCCTCTGCAGGCTGAAAGGGGACACAGAGCAGCAGCAGCTGGGTTGCGTGAGTCACTGTGGGTGTATGTTACTGGCACTAATAGGTCCTGTATCTTTGGTAATTCAGTGTTGTGTGCATTAGGCTAAATAAGCTTAGCACAAACCTTGAGTACACTTCAAAGGTAGTACCTCCAGTATTGTCTTGCTATAAAGCAATGTCTGCCCGAAAAAGGGCTGGAGGGAGCACAGTTGGAAAAGGCACTGTGATGCCACCATCAGGCCCTGAAAGCCCTAGTCGGGCTTCCACTGTGCCTACTCCTCCTTGTAGGCCAGAGACAAATAGCCAAACTGAGCCATCATGGTTGTCAGGCATAGTAGCTACTCCACGTACTTCTGCCACAGCCTAGGTTACCAAGGACGATTTGGCATCGGCATTAGCCAGCCTAGAGGGTAGGATTGCTGACATGCTTGCAGCACCTCATGGAGGAAAGAAGCGGGTTAGATCCCCCCTCTCCTTAGCTGCCCCCTGAATCCGTACAGAATTGGGCAGAGAATGTGGAGGATGTGGAAGATGTAGCTGAAGATGACCCTATAGATGGTCAAGTTGAAATTTTCACTTCTGGGGAGTCTGAGTCAGAGGAATCTCTATCAGCCTCTCAATCCCGAAGATTGTTATCCAGTCTCTTGCTGGGATGTCCAGGCTGCGTTTAAACTCCCACCCCTGGAGACTCCTGACTCCAGGCTGGAGTCAACTGAGAGCTCCTTTTCCTCCCTTGGCTCACTGCGCCCTCCTCAGAGTCCTCAGTCTTTTCTCATGCATTCACTCTTGGAAATGTATGACTGGTATCATCCAGATAGGATGTGTGTTCCTCCTAAAAGGTTTTCTTTGTTGTATCCTATGGAGGATATGTTTTCTCAGAAATTGAATATTCCCTCTGTGGATGCAGCCATTTCTTCAGTTAACCAGAATTTAACCTGTCCTGTGGATAATGGTCAGGTTTTTAAAGATCCAGTGGATAAAAAGCTGGAGTCTTTATTGAAAGCCTCCTTTGCGGTTGCAGGTTCTGCAGTACAACCAGGAGTAGCAGCCATAGGAGTGTGTCAGACTTTGAAAGACCACATAAAGCGAGTGTCCAAGACAGTTCCTTCTCAAGGAGTGTCTGTGGAAGATCTGTCAGATCTACCTCGCACTTTGTGTTTAGCAGTAGATGCTCTTACGGACTCCATACGGCAAATGTCACAGTTTGCACTGATGACAGTGCATATGCACAGAATCCTATGGTTAAAGAGCTAGTCTGCGGAACTACCATGTAAAAAATTACTGGCTAGATTCCCCTTCAAGGGAGAACGCCTTTTTGGTGATAATCTGGATAAGTATATCCAAAAGATCTTGAGAGGGAAGAGTATACTGCTACCTGCAAAAAAGAAGAGCAGGCATCCTTCCTTTAAGATCCCTAGCACACATAATACCAGTGCTTCCAGTTCCAGGCAGTGGTGACGGCCTCAGCCACCTGCATCAGACCCAAGCCCTCAGGGCAAGGTCAGAAAAAGCCCTGGGCCCAGAGACCAGCTAATTCTTCCTCTAAGCCCTCTAAATGAAGGGGCACCCCCACTCACCTGGGTGGGGGAAGGCTCCTGCAGTTTTCAGGGGCATAGGTGGAGTTGATTCAAGACAACTGGGTTGTCTCTGCCATCTCACAGGGATACAAGCTGGAATTTGGGGTGTTCCCGCATCCTCAGTTTGTAAGGGCAAGTATACCAACAGATCCCCTAAAGGAAAGCGCTCTCTTTCAGGCATTGGACCAGCTAAGAGCTCAGAGGGTGATAACCGAGGTTCCAGAGAACAAAAGGTTTCGGGGGGTTTTACTCAAACCTATTTGTGGTCCCCAAACCAAACAGGGATGTGAGACCTATTTTGGATCTCAAGGCACTGAATCAGTTTCTGAACGTTCGTTCATTCCGCATGGAATCAATTTGTTCAGTCGTAACCTCCCTGCAGGGAGAGGAATTCCTAGCATCCATAGACATCAAGGATGCATATCTTCATGTGCCTATATTTCAGACCCATCAAAGGTTCCTGTGTTTTGCAATTGGAAACCCTAATTTTCAGTTTGTGGCCCTGCCTTTCAGGTTGGCCACAGCACCAAGAGTGTTCACAAAGATCCTAGCTCCAGTATTGGCTGTTCCAAGTGCTCTTCAGTTTCTTCTACACGACTAAATTTTGTATATCCATTCTCGTTGCAGTAATTTCTCCCTTGATCATATGTTCTAAGCAAGACATCATATCTGCCATGTCTTATTTTGTAGTGAATGCTTGCAAATTTTCAGAGCCTTTTTCCATCATCTGCTGTTGTTTGGTTTTTTAAAGGGCATCTAACAGTACTACTGTTCTTAATCTGAGGAGACTGATATTTATTTAACCTTAGTATATCCTCTAACTGAGTCTTGGTCCCTCCATCTTCCTCTCCCATTCAGGTTCTCTTTTAGTTTGCTCTATTGGGGGTGAGGTTATGTCATCT
Source organism: Pelophylax lessonae (assembly GCF_965119305.1). NCBI lineage: Eukaryota > Metazoa > Chordata > Amphibia > Anura > Ranidae > Pelophylax > Pelophylax lessonae. Next base: position 48,528,486 of record NC_138770.1, read on the forward strand.
TCACTACCCGCCGCTCGGGCTGTCTTCTCCTGAATTAGATAGGATTTCACAGAATTATAGTTCATTCCATCCACTTGACTTGTTTTAGCTCCTTTCCTCCCCATCGCTCTCCCAAACGAAGGGAAGCAGGTTTTTTCATTTTTTTTTATTTTTTCGCCCTCTAGGTAAACAAAAGACCCTGGTGGCTAGACAGATGATTATATAGTTAACCACTTGCCGACCAGTCACTGGGACTGTACTGCGGCAAAGTGGCTTGATTCCGTCCAGCGACGTAGACCTACGTCACTGGACTCCTCCCCTTGTGGGCGGCGCTCGCGCGCCGCCGGAGGCTCGCTCCCGCTGTTTTCAGTCACAGCGGGAGTTAGGCCAGGGGAGGAGTGGCGGCGACCGCCATTGCTCTTCCCCGATCGTCTGGGAATCGAGTCTGGAGATCCGCCCGCTTGTGTAAACAAAGCGGGCGGATCTCCTAAGTGACAAACAGCGACAGATTGCAGGGTTCAGCGTAGCTGAACATGCGATCTGTCCCTGTGTCACTCAGTCACCTCCCCCCACACACGTTAGTAAGCACCAGGCATACATTAACCCCTCCCTCTCCAATAAAATTAACCCCTTCCCTGCCAGTGTCATTTTTACAGTAACAGTGCATATTTATAGCACTGATTACTGTAGTAATGTCACTGGTAACCCCAAAAGTGTCAAAAATGTCAGTCAAGGGTCCGATCTGTCCGCCGCAATGTCGCAGTCCCGCAAAAAAAATCGCAGATCGCCGCCATTACTGACAGAAATCTTTCCCTTAGTTAGTAAACGCAATAACTTTTGTGCAAACCAATCAAAATACGCCTATTGGGATTTTTTTTACCAAACATAGGTAGCAGAAAACAAATTGGCCAAAAATTTAAAAAAAATTAGATTTTTTTCATTTTTTTTGGGGGGGGGGGGGGGGGATTTCATATAAAAAAATGTGAAAAATATTGTTTTTTTTTTCAAAATTTACGCTCTTTTTTTGTTTATAGCGCAAAAAGTAAAAATCGCACAGGTGATCAAATACCACCAAAAGAAAGCTCTGTTTGTGGGAAAAAAAGTAGGTAAATTTAGTTTGGGTACGGCATTGCACGACCGCGCAATTGTCAGTTAAATTCGCACAGTGCCGAATCGCAAAAAGTGGCCTGGATGTAAGACAGCAAAATCCTCCGGAGGTAAAGTGGTTAATATATTTGAACAGGTAAACAGTTATATGTTGAGCTATTAAGTGAATATACAGAGCAGTACTTCATTGCGAAAGTTGCATACATTTTTCAGCAGAAGACATGCATATATGCAAAAGCAAGTGTAACATTAGGGATGAGCATACAGTAAAACCTTGGATTGCGAGCATAATTCGTTCCGGAAGCATGCTTGTAATCCAAAGCACTCGTATATCAAAGCAAATTTCCCCATAAGAAATAATGGAAACTCAGATGATTCGTTCCACAACCATTTATTCATAAATCCTTCAATTTATAGTCCATATAAAAAGATTATAGCATTGTGATAGGTTGTGTAACCATACAATGTCCATCCACAAATAGCCGCTTCCACAAGGGGATTGGAAGCAAAATCCAGCAGGAGCTACAGGGTAGCAATATGGTTCCATTTAATGAAGGTACAACATTTAGCAACTCACATGGTTTATGAATAAAACAGGCACATCTAAGTATGCAGGCATCCGGGGTAAAGCTGTCCACATAGACCATCTTCTGCACCGCCGGCTGCCAGTCTGTAATCCTGACCAGGAAGACCACCCTGCAGTAAAGCGATCTGAAAGCGAGGGCAGCATGTAAAGGATGACGGTGCGGAAGATGGTCTATGTGGACAGCTTTACCACTGATGCCTGCATCCTTAGATGTGCCTGTTCCAATCATCAACTATGTGAATTGCTGAATGTTGTACCTTCATTCAATTTAACCATATTGCTACACTTAAAGGTCTTATATAGACAAGTGTGTGGCTTTCCTAATCAAGTCCAATCAGTATAATCAAACACAGCTGGACTCAAATGAAGGTGTAGAACCATCTCAAGGATGATCAGAAGAAATGGAAAGCACCTGAGTTAAATATATGAGTGTCACAGCAAAGGGTCTGAATACTTAGGACCATGTGATATTTCAGTTTTTCTTTTTTAATAAATCTGCAACAATGTCAACAATTCTGTGTTTTTCTGTCATTATGGGGTGCTATGTGTACATTCATGAGGAAGAAGAATGAACTTAAATGATTTTAGCAAATGGCTGCAATATAACAAAGAGTGAAAAATTTAAGAGGGTCTGAATACTTTCCGTACCCACTGTAAATCTTTCCCCTAGTTTGTAGACGCGATAACTTTTGTGAAAACCAATCAAAATACGCTTATTGTGATTTTTTTTTTTTTTAACAAAAATATGTAGCAGAATACAAATTGGCATAAAATTATGAAAATTTGATTTTTACATTTTTTTTATTGGGAAGGTTATATAGCAGAAAATAAAAAAAAATATATATATATTTTTTCATAATTGACGCTCTTTTTTTTTTTGCGCTATAAACAAAAAAAAATTAAAAATTGCACAGGTGATCAAATACCACCAAAAGAAAGCTCTATTTGTGGGAAAAGAAAGACATCAATTTTATTTGGATACAGCATCGCACGACTGCGCAATTGTCAGTTAAAGTAACGCAGTGCCGAATTCACAAAAAATGGTCTGGTCTTTAAGGGGGCAAAACCTTCCGGTCCAGAACTGGTTAAATGATCACATCTGTGCATGTTTTTTGTCACTTCACAAGTTTAGGTTGTTCACATTTTCTATTGCAATAGTTTTCATGTTGTGAATTTACCTTTGTCACAATTTTTATTGTGTTAAATATTTGGTCTAGATAGCGCACTCTTTTTTTTTTTCTTATTTACATTCACTTATCTCCCAGGGTTCTATGAGTCCTAGGTGCTTCCATCTACCAGATAGGCTAGCGCATCCTTTACACATATGTCATGTAATAATCATGACGATAGCGAATGTAATAACCATGACAATAGCGATTGAAAGTACCTTGAACAATGTTGTTTTAGAGACACAGTTTTGAATTTGGCCTTTATGTCTAGTGATCAAGTTTAGAAGTCAAAAAAAGCCCAAGGCCAAGTACTGTATGTTCCACCATTGAAAGTACATGAGAAGAAGCTTCTTTTGCATTCATCTACTATTGTATGGGAGCAAGTTCCTTCCTGTTCTCAGTGCCTCCCTTCCTTCTTCCATATAAAAGCCCAAAGCCAAGTAAATTCATTAATGTCATTATAGAGACCAAGTTATGCAATCACAGTTTTGGCATCATTTGGCAATTGTGGTAAAATACATAAGAAGTTTTTTCTTTTGCAATCATCCATTGTGTAAGGTTCTTCCCTGTTCTTACTGCCTCCCTTCCTTATTCCTCATATGGTCTATATAGGAGCCTCCACATCTCACTGATTTCTCAGAGAGATTTCTGGACAACGAACATGGCTCCAGAGACCGGATCCCTCCTGCTACTCCTCCTGTTCTGTGCCGGAGCCACTGCTGTCAGTCTAAACACTGAAGACCCCACCAAGGATAAAGAATTTTTTGGTAAGAATTCAAAATTTTGTAAAATATAGGTAATGATTCAACCAACTTGTTAATGTTTATGTCTTGGATATATTAATATAGCAAATAAAAAATAGACAAATTTATTATATTTCTAAAGAGTGTTGTGCAATGTATATACTCATTCATAAATGAGAATGGGTGCAAAACCTCTTCCAATACTTTTTTATTTTGTACTGGGATGGAGAAGGTTTAGAGTAGCGATTGTCAACTTACTTGATAAAAGTACCCATCAACACCATCAAGAGCCATACTTAGAATTCAGTTAATCTAGTGTTGCAGAAAGCTTTTAAAGACTGAAAATGCTACATGGGATGGCCAGAGTCTAAGAGCATGCTGTAATATATGCTCAAAGACTGTTGACATTCTACAGGAGATGGTAAGATTGTTAGATATAACCTTTTGGGGCTAAACAAAGTACAGGCAGACAGTCTGTTGTTTCACTGAACAATGCTTTTTTTTTCGGAGCAGGAACTACTCTCTTTATTACTCTTTTGAGGCATAGACAAAACATGAACTCACAAATGTAACACTGCCATCTAGTGGTCATACAATGTAATAGGCACACAGCAATGACATACAGTGGTTGTTGCTGATTAAATACAAACCTTGTATGCTAACACCCCCACTCAACAACTACTATCTATGTCAATCCCATTTCTGATCTAAGATCCACAAATCTGGTTCTAGCTAGTGGCTTTGTCAAAGCATCAGCAATCATCTTTTCCGACTCACAATACACAAGTACAATCACTTTCTGATCAACTAAGTCATGAATGTAATGATGTCTGACATCGATGTGCTTGGTTCTTCCATTAATTTTCTCACTTGTTGCAAGCTTAATGCAAGCCTGATTGTCCTCAAATAAGACGGTAGGTTCTGATGTTGCTTCTCCAAGATCCTTGAGTAATTGCTGTAACCACACAAATTCTTGACTGGCATAAGCTGCAGATATGTATTCAGCTTCTGTAGAGGACAATGCCACTGACATCTGTTTCTTGCTGGACCATGATATAGGACTGTCTCCCAATTTTGATAAGTAACCACTTGTGGATTTGCATGTGCTGTGTTACCCTGCCCAATCGGAGTCCACATATCCCACGAGGTTTAAACCACCACTTGCTGATTGTTTCAAATTTAAGTCTTTTGTCTGGTTCAGATATCTCATAACTCTTTTGATCGCATTCCAGTCTCTTTGACGTGGCTTATCAACTCGCCTGCAAAGAAGAGACATGCTGGCTGCAATGTCTGGACGTGTAGTGGTTGCAATGTAGAGAAGTGCCCCCACTGCTTGTCTGTATTGTTCATTGGATGTGAGAAGATCATCTTCTCCTTCTAACTTTGGATAGACTGTATCCATAGGTGTGCTTGCTCCTTTCGCCTCTGTCATGTTGAATTGCTGAAGAATAGATTCAATTTTTGCACTCTGATTCAACAGGAAACTTCCATCTTTCTCACGCTGGATGTCAATTCCAAGATAATATGTCACTTCACCTAGGTCTTTAGTTTCAAAGTGCTTGTTGAGTACTCCTGTTAACTTTGCAATTTCATTGTCGTTTTTGTGAGCAATGATCAGGTCATCTACATAAATTAGCAGATACATCCACTCAGTGTCTACTTGTTTAGCATATAGGCACGGATCAGCTTTGCTTCTTGTAAATCCTTCATTTAGTAGAACTTGATTAATCTTCAGGTTCCATGCTCGAGCTGATTGTTTAAGGCCATAAAGAGATTTATTCAACTTGCAGACAAGATGTTCTTGTCCCTTTTTCAAATATCCTTCTGGCTGTGACATGTAAATTTCTTCTTCAATATCACCATTAAGAAAAGCTGTCTTAATATTGTGATGTTTCACAATCATTGTACGCATGGCAGCCACTGTCATTAGTGTTCTGAAAGTACTTTGTTTAGCAACTGGAGCAAAAGTAGCATCATAGTCCTCACCGAACTTCTGTGAGTAACCTTTAGCAACCAGCCTTGCCTTGTACCGACAGACTTTGCCTTCAGAGTTACATTTGGTTTTAAAAACCCATTTACATCCTATGGCATGTTTACCTTGAGGTAGCTCTGAAAGTGTCCATGTCTGGAGATCTTTGAGTGATGTCATTTCTTCATCAGCGGCTTTATACCATACTTGTTTCTCATGCATTGGCAGTTTCTGCATCTCTTTCCATGAACCTGGTTCAGTTTGAACAGCTCTGCGAGCTATGTAAGATAAACGTTCAGCTGGAACACCTTTATTGATTCTGGTTGATTTTCTGACTGAAGGTATTTCTGGTTCAGTTTCAGGTTTTGATTCTTCTGCAGTTATTTCTATTTCTGTATCACTTTCCTTATTTTCTTGAGTGACTGATGTTGATTCTTTCTCAGTTTGAAAAGTTTGAGTCTGTTGTTCAAACTTTGAGCACACAGAACTTTCATCAATAATCACACTTCTGCTGACTGTTACTTTGTTCGTGTCTTGATGTAAAATCCTGTATCCTTTTTGAGATTCACTGTACCCCACAAGTACACCTTCTTTTGCACATGCATCCCATTTTGTACGTTTTTCTTTTGGAATGTGTACATAGGCTTTACTTCCAAAAATTCTGATGTGTCTTAAATCTGGTTTCCTTTTGTTCCACAGTTCATATGGAGTTTTTGTTGTTGCTTTTCCCGGCAAACAATTTTGAAGATAACATGCAGTTGTGATAGCTTCTCCCCAGTATGTAGTTGGCATATCAGCATCAAATAGCATGCTCCTCCCACTTTCACACAGTGTGCGGTTCATTCTCTCTGCAACTCCATTTTGCTCTGGGTTATATGTGTAACGCTCCTGCGTTTTTATAGTGAGCTGGATTTGCAGCTGCAGAATCTCCACTCAGTAGTCATGTAGAGATGTGTTGAATTACCAGATCCAACTCTCCAGACTCATCACTGTGGACCCGCCTGCTTCAGCATACAAATATACATACACTCAATAAGATGTTCCTGGAGTGATAGGATGTATATGACAGTATAGAGGTGATGTGCTGAAGGGACAGGCGTGAGCAGTGATAGCAATGATAAGCACTTGATAGTAATGTTCAGGAGAGTAGTAGATGGTAATAGGTAGAATGCAGATAGGTTAGTAATCATGTATGGTAATAGGTGGTAAGGACAGCAGATGATATATACAGGAGAGACTAACCCAGTGCAAGGATAGATGGTAGTAGGCTCAAGAGCTAGCAATCTATGTAACAGTGCAGATGATAGAATTAGTAATGCATAGATAGTAACAGTCCTTAATGTGCAGAAGTAGATAGTGTAAGTTTGTTATGGAGGAATCCCCTGTGGGGTACTTATCACTAGTGAGGCTAGTAAGTAGAAGGGTCCGTAGTAAGGGAGTGATCCGGTAGCGAGATACGGGATCAGTAGCGAGGTTCCGGTCTGTTCCAGGTAAAGAGAATAGCTGGAGGCTCCGGCAGCATAAGACAAGGCTGTTAAGCATGCGGTTTGAACGAACAATCTGTGAGAGAAAGCCAGCGATTGAAATAGCCGCTCAGAGCGGCGCTCAGTGATGATGTCATGCGGCTTAAAGGTATATGCGTTCCACCTAACTGAAAAGGTGGGACGCAATATGTAATGGAAAATGGGCAATAAGGGTACCGAAGGTACCAGAATCTTACAATATGGAACTGTTGTCTGGAACATAATTCCATGCTTCCTGAGAATGGCTTGTGTTTTACCACTTGTATATTCTGAGCCATTATCTGTTCGTAGTACTCTGGGCATTCCGCCAAAAATATTATTTACTTGAGCGAGATACTCTTCTAATTTCTCTGGCACTTCATCTTTATTGTGAAGTAGAAATACTGTGGTATACCTGGAGTAATCATCAATGAAGGTCAGGAAGTATTTTTTCTTTCCTGGAGTCATAGTTTTCATTGGACCACAAAGATCTGAATGTATTAAGTCCAGAGGTTTTTGGGATTTGCTGTTGGTCTGCTTGGGAAAAGGTGTCCTTGCCATTTTTCCTTTAATACAGCTGGTACAAATCATTATGTGATCACATGGATTAATCTTAATACCACTTGCATAGTTATTCTCAACTATTTTCTTTATTGTATCAGAATTTCTGTGCCCCAATCGTCTGTGCCAAGTGTGGATGCAGTTTGAATGTTTATCCTCTTTGGCTATTTTAACCATTTCACTGCAGTTCAGCTGATACAGTTCATCTATGATTTTAGCCTTTGCAAGCAAGCAATCCCCTTTTGTTATGATACAACTGTCACCCTGAAATGTGACTACATTGCCTTGGTTAGTGAGTTTCTTTACTGACAAAAGGTTGCTTTCAAGATCTGGCACATACAGAACATTCCTCATATGGATCTTTTTAGTGATATCTGGAGAGATAGGACAGTATAGAAAGCCATCTCCTATTCCTACTGATTTCATAAATTGTCCATTAGCTGTAGTTATCCCTTCTGTTTTGCTTTCATCAAGCTGAGTGAAGAAACTTCGGGCATTTGTCATGTGACTTGTAGCACCTGAGTCCACACACCATGCTTGCACAGAGGTGACACCATTTTTGGATCCGAATGCATACTCCTTCGTTTCTATGACATACTTAGCTTGTTGCAATGCACTTTGTTTTTGCATTCTAGCTTTCCAGATTCTACAATCTGCTTTTAGGTGTCCTGGTTTCTTGCACACAAAGCATTCCCGCTTTTCTAGCTGCACGTTACTGTGTTTTTTTTTTTTGAATTTTGTCTTTAAAGCTGTCTCTGAACACATACTCACATTACTCATGCTTTCAGTTTTGCGCTTGTATTCATCCACAAGCTTGCCTTTAACATATTCCAGTGTCAGATCATCATCTGGACGTGCATCTAGTGCTGTGATAAGTGTCTCATAACTTTCAGGAAGTCCACTTAATAACAGCGCTGCAACATGGAAATCTTTTATCTCTTCTCCAATCCCTCTCAGTCTCTCCACCATCTCTAAGGTCTGTCTTATATAGTCCTGCATGTCCTGGTCTTTCTGTAACTTAGTTTGATAGAGCTTTCTGATTAAATACAGTTTATTGCTGAGATTAACTGTTTCATGTGCTTTCTGTAACTCTTCCCACATGTCTTTAGCAGTCTGACAGTTACATATATGTATGATTTGATCATCATCTATGCACAGGGAGATTGTGCTCTGTTCTTTTCTGATCTCTGTCTAACCACTCCTCTGTGGGCTGTGCAGGTCTTGATTCATTTATACATTTCCACGTACCTTCTCTTATAAGCAGCATTTTCATCTTGAATTTCCAAGATTGGTAGTTCTGATTTGTCAGATTTGCAATGGAGAACTTTGCTGAGGGGATGGCAGCAGCCATTTCTGCTGTTTGTCTTTCTGTTGCTGTCTCCTGTACTCACTTGCTTTAGCTCACTGTATCTGGCTATATCCAGGGGTAATCTGTATTATATCCTGGGCTTCTGTAACATGTCCTGGGCCCATAACCTGTTAGATATAACCTTTTGGGGCTAAACAAAGTACAGGCAGACAGTCTGTTGTTTCACTGAACGCTGCTTTTTTTTTCGGAGCAGGAACTACTCTCTTTATTACTCTTTTGAGGCATAGACAAAACATGAACTCACAAATGTAACACTGCCATCTAGTGGTCATACAATGTAATAGGCACACAGCAATGACATACAGTGGTTGTTGCTGATTAAATACAAACCTTGTATGCTAACAAAGATGGTAAATGCCTAAGAGAATTCTACAATCTCCTGTATTATATCAGCAGTCTTTGACCATCTATTATAGCATGCTGTTAGGCTCTGACTATCTCCTGTATCATGTCAACAGTCTCTGACACTCAATTTTATTATGCACTTTTGCTCTGACCATCTCCATGACTGCTGTCATGCCACAGAAGATGGTCAGAGCCTAGGAGCATGCTATAATAGATGGTCAAAGACTGCTGACATGATACAGGAGATGGTCAGATCCTAAGAGCATGCTGGAAGAGATGGTCTAAGACTGCCGTCATGCTACAGGATATGATCAGAGTCTAAGAGCATGCTATAAGAGATGGTTGCAGACTGCTGCCATGCTACAAGAGATGATGAAAGCCTAAGAGCATTCTATAAGAGAAGGTCAGAGACTGCTGATTTGCTACAGGAGACACTTACAGCTTAAGAGCATTCTATAGGATATGGTCAAAGACTGTGCAATAAAGGAGATGGTCAGAGACTCAAAGCATGCTATAATAGATGATCAAAGACTGTTAACTTGCCACAGGTATGTTAATAATAGATATGGCTGTAGACTGGGGACAGTCCCGGACTGGGGACATGGTACATGAGACTGCTATTACCAGTAATTATTGGCTGTCATAATGACAGCCTGGAATTGCTTTCTATTACATAGCAGGAGCTCTTGTAAAAATGTAGCTGTTCTGTGTAAAAAGAAACTTGCAAATAGACTGTAAACTCCGTTCACATATATGCGAATTGGATGCATTTTGATCCGCATCCGCTTCATGTCATGTGAACCACAATGGCTTTCTATAGAGCCGGTTCACATATCTGCGGTGCAGCGGCAGTGCTACCTCACTACAAATTTAAAGAGTCATGTGCGTTTTCTAAGCACTGCGGTGCAATTCAGATGCAAATTCCAGGCTCATTGCCTTCTATGAGAAAAATATCTGAATCCCACATTTCCTCAGTTTTAAACATGAATTGGGGACTTCCAGATTTCGATAAGCCCCCTGCCCATAGACCCCCACAACCACCGGCCAGGGTTTTGTGGAAAAGGCCCTTGTCCCCCATCAACATGTAGAGAAGGTGCTTTGGGGCACCCCCCATGTTGAGGACATATGGCCTGGTATGGTTCGGGGGGGGGGGGCGCTTGCACATCCCCTCCTTTTCTGGCCTGCCAGTCTGCATGCTCTGATAAGAGTCTTGTATGGATTTGAGGTGGGGGGACCTCATGCCATTTCTTTTTTTTTGCATGGGGTTCCCCTTAAAATCAATAACAGAACCTAAGAGCCTGGTGTGGATTGGGAAGGGTGAGCCCATGCCATTTAATTGCTAGCAATTATTTTTTTACATTCAGGTGTCAGCAGGGAATCCTCTGAGAGTTGATGAATCATCGGTGGCCGGCTTTACGGCCCGCTCCTTAACAACAAGCTTCTGTTAAAGACGCCAGTGGCTCCATAAATTTGCATCTGAACCGTATCTGGACATTGCAGTTGAACCACTGAACAGCTGCTTTGGAAATTTGCAGTGAAAATGGATGTGAAATTCACACCGGACATGTGTGAACCTAGCCTACATGTCATTAACCACTTGCCGATCGCCCACCACAGATATACTGCGGCTGGCTGGCTTGGCTGCACGAATCGCTGTACCTGTATGGCAATCCATGGGAGTGATCCTGGGGGCGTGCGCCCCCATTTGCCAGTGGGGAAGCTGACTCACGGGGTCCGGCGGCTGCGATCGCCGCTGGGCACCCGTGATTGCTCCCCGTGGAGAGAGAGCAGCGGTCTGCTGTTCTAAACACAGCAGACCATTGTTCTCTAAGCTATCAACACAGAGCTCCTTTGTTCCTCGTATTTAGGATCACAGGTCTCTATGTTGATTCCACAAGCCCATTCCCCACAGTTAGAAAACACCCCCTAGGCTCACATTTAACCTTTTGATCGCCCCTGGGTTAACCCCTTCCCTGTCAGTGTTATTATTACAGTAACAGTGAATATTTTTAGCACTGATAGTGCTGTAGTAAAGTCACTGGTCCCCCCACAAATGTCAGTTAGGGGTCCGATCTGTCCACCGCAATCTTGCAGTCCCGCTAAAAAGTGTTACCAGTAAAAAATAAAAATGACATACATTTTCCCCTAGTTTGTAGATGCAATACCTTTTGCGCAAACCAATCAAAATACGCTTATTGGGATTTTGTTTTTACCAAAAATATGTAGCAGAATACAAATTGGCCTAAAATTATGAAAAATTTTGATTTTTAATTTTTTTTTTATTGGGAATGTTATATAGAAGTAAAAAATATAGTTTTTTTTTCAGAATTGTCGCTCTTTTTTTGTTTATAATGCCAAAAAATAAAAATGAATCCTTATCTGCATTTAAAAAATAAAAAAAAAAATGTTCCTTCATATTTAACTTTGACATACAGTCTTTAGACAGACACTGCTTTTCTAAACCGCTCTTCAAAAAGCACCAATGTAAGGGAAAAATAATTATTTTTCAGTATTTAGGGGAAAAAAATATTTTTCAGTTTTTCATTCAAATGTTTTTATTTTTTATTTTTATTCAATAGCGGAATAGAACAACAACAGTATCCAACCTGTTATGCGTGCGGTGTGTAGCGGCCATTTACTGCAAGCTGAGTGCATATGTGTCAGCTTAATCTGCATTTTATTCCGCTATTCAATAAACACCCATTTAGGGAAAAAAATTAAATTGCGGCCTAGTCTGCATCTGTACGTGTGAGATACACCCTTTTAGATAATGTTGTTCTATTCTGCTATTCAATAAACACCCATATAGGGGAAAGAAAGATATTAAATTGTGGCCTAGTCTGTATCTGTACGTGTGAGATACACCCTTTGGATACTGTTGTTGTATTCTGCTATTCAATAAACACCCGTGTAGGGGACAGAAAGATATTAAATTGCGGCCTAGTCTGTATCTGTACGTGTGAGATACACCCTTTGGATACTGTTGTTGTATTCTGCTATTCAATAAACACCCATTTTTTATTTTTTTTTCATAAATCAGCCAGAACTGACAGCAGCCGGTAAATACATTGTCTAATACATATAGGGTCCATTCACACATCTGTAAAATGGGTCCGCATCCATTCCACAATTTGGCGGAACCTTTACAGACCCATTGATTTTCAATTCCAGTCTGAAAAATTAGGCATTCACAGGATAAAGAAGTAAGTGTCGGCCATTCCAGGCCCCAAAAATTAGCCTACATGCGTTTACCTAACAGCTAAGAACGTAGTATTCTGTGGCTGAAGGTACATTAGGCATTCACAGGATACAGAAGTACGTGTCAGCCAGTATTTGCTCCAAAAATTAGCCCACATTATTTTACCTGACAGCCAAAAATGTTGTATTCTGTGGCTGAAGGTACATTAGGCATTCACCGGATACAGAAGTAAGTTTCGGCCAGTATTGGCCCCAAAAATTAGCCCACATGGGTTTACCTGACAGCTAAGAATGTTGTATTCTGTGGCTGAAGGTACATTAGGCATTCACAGGATACAGAAGTGTCGGCCAGTATTGGCCCCAAAAATTAGCCCACATGGGTTTACCTGACAGCTAAGAATGTTGTGTTCTATGGCTGAAGGTAAATTAGGCATTCACAGGATACAGAAGTAAGTATCAGCCAGTATTGGTCCCAAACATTAGCCCACATGGGTTTACCTGACAGCTAAGAACGTTGTATTCTGTGGCTGAAGGTACACTAGGCATTCAGAGGATACAGAAGTAAGTGTCGGCTAGTATTGGCCCCAAAAATTAGCCCACATGGGTTTACCTGACAGCTAAGAACATTGTTTTCTGTGGCTGAAGGTACATTAGGCATTTACAGGATACAGAAGTAAGTGTCGGCCAGTATTGGCTCCAAAAATTAGCCCACATGGGTTTACCTGACAGCTAAGAACGTTGTATTCTGTGGCTGAAGGTACATTAGGCATTCACAGGATACAAAAGTGTCGGCCAGTATTGGCCCCAAAAATGAGCCCACATGGGTTTACCTGACAGCTAAGAACGTAGTATTCTGTGGCTTAAGGTTCATTAGGCATTCACAGGATACAGAAGTAAGTGTCGGCCTGTATAGGCCCAAAAAATTAGCCCACATGGGTTTACCTGACAGCTAAGGACATTGTTTTCTGTGGTTGAAGGTACATTAGGCATTTACAGGATACAGAAGTAAGTGTCGGCCTGTATAGGCCCAAAAAATTAACCCACATGGGTTTACCTGACAGCAAAGAACATAGTATTCTGTGGCTTAAGGTTCATTAGGCATTCACAGGGTACAGAAGTAAGTGTCGGCCTGTATAGGCCCCAAAAATTAGCCCACGTGGTTTTAACTGACAGCTAAGAAAGTTGTATTATGTGGCTGGAGGTACAATAGGCATTCACAGAAAAAATAATTGTCGGCCCTTAAAGGCCCCAAAAATTTACCATTCAATGAACATGACATGCCTTTTATGCCGCTGTATGTAGCGAAGCCAAGGACCAGGAATTTCTGTGTTTGGATGGCGGTCTGGCGGATATTTGTGGCCTGGCATGAGGAATTTCAATGAAACATGGTCTACTGGTCACATGTGTTGAATTCCTCAGAGATCCATGCCTCATTCATTTTTATAAATGTAAGGTAGTCTACACTGTCATGAGCTAGGCGAGTGTGCTTATCGGTCACATTCCCCCCCTGCTGCGCTGAACGTCCTTTCGGACAGGACACTGGATGGGGGGGCAAGCCAACATTTCCATTACAAATTATGCAAGCTCTGGCCATATGTCAAGCCTACCCACCCAGTAGTCCAGGGGTTCATCACTCCTCAGAGCGTCCACATCGGCCGTTAACCCGATGTAGTCGGACACCTGTCGGTCTAGGTGTTCTCTGATGCTGGATCCGGAGTACAGCTGTCGATGGGTCGGCTGAAAGAAGGATCTCATATCTGAAGTCACCAAGACATCTTCAAATCACCCTCTTCTTGCAGGGGCTGTTGGATTGCTACCCGCAACTGTCCATCTGTGTGTGGAAATTCCTCTGCCAGCGCACACAAAAGCAGAATGAAGCATTTCCCACAGCAAGGCTTGGAAGTGCTGCATTCTGACCACCCTCTGTGATTGTGGTAACATTTCAGCCATTTTTTGTTTTTACCGGGGGTCTAAGTACATTGCCACCCAGTACTGGTCCTTGGCCTTTATACTTTTTATACGGGGGTCCCCCTTAAAACACTGGAGCATGAAGGTCCCCATTCGCACTAAACTGGAAGCGGTGTAGTGGCCTGCTTCCAGCTCATCATCCAGGATAATGTTGTCCTCGTTCTCCTCCCCCCATCCACGGATAACACTAGGGATCCCAGAAAGGTTTAAAGCATGCTCTTCTTGCTCCTCCTCATCCCCCCCCCAGCACCATCCTCCTCTGACTCTTCTTCAGACGCCTGCTGTTGACTTGTCTCAGATGGAGTAGCACCCACTGGGAATTCATCCAACATTGTGACTTCCTCATCTTCCTGCTCCTGCTCCTCAACGGCTTGATCAATGACACGACGCAATGTACTCTTCAGAAAGAAGGCGTAAGGTACGATGTCACTTATGGCGCCCTGGCCGTCCCTGACCAGTTTGGTGATCTCATCGAATGGCCACAGAAGTCTGCATGCGTCCCGCATGAGCAGCCACTGGCGAGGTGAAAAAAATCCAAGCTCCCCAGAACCTGTCCTGCCGCAGAGTTTGTACAGTTAGTCGTTAACTGCATGTTTCTGCTGGAGCAGCCTATCAAGCATATGCAACGTTGAGTTCCATTGCGTAGGGCAGTCACAAATAAGACACCTGACGGGCAGGTTATGTCGCCGCTGAATGTCAGCAAGCCGAGCCATGGCTGTGTAAGATCTTCTGAAATGGCCCGAGATTTTCTAGGGAGGTCTATAGTCAACGGCATAGATTCCGTGACCTCTAGGCTTGGCCAATTCATTGATGTGTACCTCCAGCCATTGGTAGTCTCAACCAAGGCGTACCTAAAAGACACGAAACACATAATACAGATTTTACAGGAATTGCCATGTACCTCCTCCTACTCACCACAATATGGATGGCTCAGCGTATTGGATATAATCGTGGGACTGCAGCGTCCGTGCTCCAAGTTCTCATCCAGATTAGGATCGCTCCATTGGGATAAAGGTGGTGTTTCCCGGTATATGTGGATGAAAAAAGGGGCCAATAGTGTAGTATGTTCAATAGATAAGTCTATTCCCCCACACTTTAGAAGGTACTTACAAAATAGGCATGTAAAAATGGCGATGTTACAATGCAGGAAACGCCGCTATTGGCGTGCGTTCCACCGAGCCCAGGAAGCCCGACCGGAAGTGACGTTACGTGGCTACCACGCCGGAAATACGTCAACGCGTTTCACCCTAATAGTGGGCGTTTTCAAAAAGACCTAATAATATACTATTATTGACCATGACGCAGCCGAGAAGGCGGTAAAATGGGCTTTTTCTACTTCCAATTTGCCTAGGAAATTGAGGAGTTTCCTTTTAAGTAGTCTGTGTTTCTGTCTTTCAAGAAATTTATTTTACAGAACAGGGGGGTGGCTATGGGCGCAAGTTTTGCTCCCAGTGTGGCCAATTTGTTTATGGCCCACTGAGAGGAGGAGACTGTGTTCCTAGACCGTCCCCCTGAGTTAGTATGCTACAGGCGGTACATAGATGACCTGTTCCTAGTGTGGAACGGGGAGCCTGATGGTCTTATGACATTTATGGACAGACTTAATGGGAACAACAAGAATATCGTTCTTTCTTGGACGACTAGCCCAGAAAGAGTGGTGTTCCTTGATTTGGTTATTACCAAAGGCGTTGATAGGTTCAACACTAGTAATTTTTCAAAGCCTACAGATCGGAATGCTTA
Source organism: Pelophylax lessonae (assembly GCF_965119305.1). NCBI lineage: Eukaryota > Metazoa > Chordata > Amphibia > Anura > Ranidae > Pelophylax > Pelophylax lessonae. Next base: position 48,544,722 of record NC_138770.1, read on the forward strand.
CATTCCCTTGGATAGTTGTCATCATTTCTCCTGGCTGTGTAACATCCCGAAGGGGCAGTTCGTGCGACTTAGGCGCAACTGCTCCTCTGAGGTAGATTTTGTTACACAGTCAAGTATCCTCTCTGAGAAATTTATGCAGAAGGGTTACAACAAGTGTAGACTGGAGAAAGACATGCTGTCGGTTCAAGCTGTCGACAGGGACATGTTGTTGTCCAATGGTTCAAAACAAAAAGTTTCCAATGGAGAGGAGGTGAGAATTATATTGGATTACAGCATCCAACACAAAAAGATAGAGGGGATTATTAATAAGTAGGGATGATCGAACATTTCTTGTCGACCATCAGTTCAGCCTGAACATTGGGTGTTCGAGGTTCGGCCGAATTTAGAACTTTTTGCCCAAAAAGTTCGGAATTCGGCAACCAGAACCGAGCAAAATGCAATGGTTCAGGAAATGGGCTTTAAAAGCCTGTGATTGGACCAGAACCATTAGCAAAAGCCAATTGAGGGGGCAGGAGAATGCTAGGTATATGATCGGAGTGACTAGGGGGTCCATAGACCAATCATTAGTGAATACGTCCCCCAGTATATAAGATAGCCCCTGCCAAATTCCTAGCATTCTTATACGGGACATGGAAGAGAGTGGAATGCTGTTCTGTTACTTCTGTTACAAAGTGTTACAAAGTGTCATTTAGCAATTTTTAGTGTGAGGAAAGGGATATCTAGTGTAGTTAGAGTGCTCTTTTACACTTTAGTTAGCTTTAATTTATTCAGTTTCTGTAGGGAAAGTGTTAAGTGTAAGGGGACCGTAGTGTAGTGTAGGGTGAACTGACAGTGACTGCTATGGCAAGGTGACCAAACCCTTCCATATCAGGGTGACCGCTATAGAGAAAAGCTAGTTTCTCTCAAGTCACTTTCGCTTCAGGGATATGGCTTCTCACCAGTCAGCATTCTTTATGCTGCAGGCGTTGCTAGTGCTTTTTTGAGGACATGTTTGGAGTCAGACATGACATCTGAACATGTGTATAGGGGGTATATATATACACACCCATGTCTGTATATATACACCTGCACATATATAGGTGTGAAAGGAGCAGAAAAAACTACTTGCGCTAATGAAATAATTAACACCAATATATTTCTGCTCCTATCACACCTATGTATGTGTAGGTGTGTATATACATATAAGTATGTGTGTATATATACCACTATACACAAGTTCAGATGTTTTGCCTGCCTCCAAAGAACCCAAAAAATGCCCAAAAAAACACTAGCGTCAAAAAAAAAAAAAAAACACCCAGGTGTGTTGTTGCAGGCATTTTTTTGGGGTTTTTGGAGGCAGGCTAAACATCTGAACTTGTGTATACGGGTATATATACCACTATACACAAGTTCAGATGTTTAGCCTGCCTCTAAAGAACCCCAAAAAAATGCCCAAAAAAATGCCTGCTACTAAACCGGCAAGGTGTGAAAGGAGTGAAGCCATATTCCAGATCTATAATTGCACTAATACAAATTATCTTTTTTTTTCTGGTTCTGGACATGCTACAGAGCTGAAACTTCACAGGTACACTTTTTAGACCCCCCAGACACAAAATCACACAAAAAAAAGTTCTTAAAAATTGTAATTTTTGATAGATTTTTGATAGAGAGCCAATTATTGAAAAAAAAAATGTCTTTGGATTTAGTATCTGGGGGGTCTAAAAAGTGTACCTATGAAGTTTCAGCTCTGTAGCATGTCCAGAACCAGAAAAAAAGATCATTTTTCAGTAGAGCAGGGATGGTGGGACCCCCCTTTTACACCTATATGATCTTTTTTTGGGGGTTCTCGACATGCTACAGAGCTGAAACTTCACAGGTACACCTTTTAGACCCACCAGAAAGAAAATCACACAAGAAAAAGTTCTTAAAAATTGTCATTTTTGATAGATTTTTGATAGAGAGCCAATTATTGAAAAAACAAAAAAAAAAAAAAAGTTTTTTTAAAAAAAAATGTCTTTGGATTTAGTATCTGGGGGGTCTTCAAAGTGTACCTGTGAAGTTTCAGCTCTGTAGCATGTCCAGAACCATAACAAAAACAAGATTGTTTGTATTTTGTCACTTAGAACACAGGCAGTTGGCTTCTCGCTTTTCACACATTGCCGGTTTAGTAGCAAGCATTTTTTTGGGCATTTTTTGGGTTCTTTGGAGTCAGGAAAAACACATGAACTTGTGTATAGTGGTATTTGCAACCAATGCAGCTAGGCAGCCTCTCGATTGTTATTACAAACAGTGGGAGGGGGCGTCCCGCCACCTTCCGCCATGCGCCTGGGCTCTACTGTCTCACTGGGAGACCCAAGCGACCAGCTGGCACGTCTGCTGGCTGGCCGGAGACCCAAAGAAATCTGAAATCAGCTTTAATTAGGCCTCATCTGTAGTAACCCAGAAGCAATATCATGACATCACTTCTGGATTGCTGGAGTCTTAAAGGTGCCAGTTTCAAAAAATTTTAAGTATTCAAAAATGCAGATCTTGGCGTTTTGAATGCTTTCAAGTGCAAAGGAGGCTGCAGGCGTTTATAGGGATTTTTTGAGGACATGTTTGGAGTCAGAAATGACATCTGAACATGTGTATAGGGGGTATATATACACACCAATGTCTGTGTATATATACACCTGCACATATACAGGTGTGAAAGGAGCAGAAAAAACTACTTGCGCTAATGAAATAATTAACACCAATATATTTCTGCTCCTATCACACCTATATATGTCTAGGTGTGTATACACATATAAGTATGTGTATATACACACCACTATACACAAGTTCAGATGTTTTGCCTGCCTCCAAAGAACCCAAAAAAATGCCCAAAAAATGCTAGCGTCAAAAAAAAATGCCCAGGTGTGTTGTTGCAGGCATTTTTGGGGGGTTTTTGGAGGCAGGCAAAACATCTGAACTTGTGTATAGTGTACCTGTTAAGTTTCAGCTCTGTAGCATGTCCAGAACCAGAAAAAAAGATAATTTTTCATTAGAGCAGGGAACTTGGGACCCCACTTTTACACTTATATGATTTCTTTGGGGGGTTTTGGACATGCTACAGAGCTGAAACTTCACAGGTACACCTTTTAGACCCCCCAGACACAAAATCACACAAAAAAAGTTCTTAAAAATTGTCATTTTTGATAGATTTTTGATAGAGAGCCAATTATTGAAAAAAAAAAAATTGGATTTAGTATCTGGGGGGTCTAAAAAGTGTACCTGTGAAGTTTCAGCTCTGTAGCTTGTCCAGAACCATAAAAAAAAAGATTGTTTGTATTAGAACACTTTCAGCACAGGAGGTTGGCTTCTCGCTTTTCTGAACTTGTGTATAGTGCTATATATACCACTATACACAAGTTCAGATGTTTTGCCTGCCTCCAAAGAACACAAAAAACTGCCCAAAAAAAACGCTAGCGCCAAAAAAAAAAAAAACGCCCAGGTGTGTTGTTGAAGGTATTTTTTGGGGGTTTTTGGAGGCAGGCAAAACATCTGAACTTGTGTATACAGTACCACTATACACAAGTTCAGATGTTTTTCCTGACTCCAAAGAACCCAAAAAAATACCCCCCCAAAAAAAACGCCTGCTATTAAACCGGCAAGGTGTGAAAAGCGAGAAGCCATATTCCAGATCTATAATTGCACAAATACAAACAATCTTCTTTTTTATGGTTCTGGACATGCTACAGAGCTGAAACTTCACAGGTACACGTTTTAGACCCCCCAGATACTAAATCCAAAGAATTTTTTTTTTTTTTTAATAATTGGCTCTCTATCAAAAATCTATCAAAAATGACAATTTTTAAGAACTTTTTTTGTGTGATTTTGTGTCTGGGGGGTCTAAAAGGTGTACCTGTGAAGTTTCAGCTCTGTAACATTTCCAGAACCCCCCCAAAAAATCATATAAGTGTAAAAGCGGGGTCCCACCATCCCTGCTCTACTGAAAAATTATCTTTTTTTTCTGTTTATGGACATGCTACAGAGCTGAAACTTCACAGATACACTTTTTAGACCCCCCAGATACTAAATCCAAAGACATTTTTTTTTTTTAATTTTTTAAATAATTGGCTCTCTATCAAAAATGACAATTTTTAAGAACTTTTTTTGTGTGATTTTGTGTTGGGGGGGGGGGGGTCTAAAAAGTGTACCTGTGAAATTTCAGCTCTGTAGCATGTCCAGAACCATAAAAAAAGGATTGTTTGTATTAGTGCAATTATAGATCTGGAGTATGGCTTCTCGCTTTTCACAGCACCTTGCCGGTTTAATAGCAGGCATTTTTTTGGGTTCTTTGCAGTCAGGAAAAACATCTGAACTTGTGTATAGTGGTACTGTGCACAAGTTCAGATGTTTTGCCTGCCTCCAAAAACCCCCAAAAAATGCCTGCAACAACACACCTGGGCGTGTTTTTTTTTACGCTAGCGGTTTTTTTTGGGCATTTTTTGGGGTTCTTTTGAGGCAGGCAAAACATCTGAACTTGTGTATAGTGATGTATATACACACACACTTATATGTATATACACACCTAGCCATATATAGGTGTGATAGTAGCAGAAATATATTAGTGTAAATGATTTCATTAGCGCAAGCATATATTTCTGCTACTATCACACCTATATACTATCACACCGATATATTATCTGGGAGGGTACTAGTAACAATATGAGAATAAAGGCTAGATATAAGCCCACGATCTCTAGGTGAGGCGGAGCAAATGTTTTTGAAAATGGTAAATGGAGGGTTTAGTGTGAGGAGGTCCTGTGATTGAAAAAAAGCCCTCACCAGAGTATAATGGTCCCTTTCAGAGCTGGGAAGACCGTATAAATCTACCAGTTGTTCAAATGTACAAAAAATATTGCCTATGGAGAGCTTTTTGAGGTTCACCAGGCCTCTGGTTATCGAAGGGGATAAGTCCTCTCTGCTTAGAGGGAGCAAACCGGAGTCAAAGTGTCCCAAAAAGGATGTTAGCGGGGAGACTCGCGACAACAGACCCAGGGGGGTTTTAAATTTTTATTATAATTAGACGGCTGTGCACCATTCCAGAGACCCGCCGAGAGAAAGTTCGGAAAAACTGCGGCCTGTTCGAACGAAAGCCAGGGAATGCTCTCGGGGTCTGCATTCCATTGAGCCATTTGGATGAGTTTGGCAGAGAGATAATAGGACCATAAATCTGGAATGCCCAGGCCACCCTGGGATTGGGGGGCATAAAGTATATGACTGTTATATCTGGATCTCTTACCGTTCCATATGAATTTAGAAATCTCCCGCTGAAAAGAGCTGATATGAGATTTAGGGACATTAACGGGGAGGGCCCTAAAGAAGAACAAGACCTTAAGTAAGATAATCATCTTTATGGCTGTAACTCTGCCCAGAAACTAGATGTGGTATGAAGACCACGTCTTCAATAGCAAACTTAATTTTTTAAATACTGGAGGGAAGTTGGATATAAATAGTGATTCATAATGGGGAGTAATCTGGACCCCTAAGTAGCGAAAAGATCTCAAACACCAGGTGAAAGAGAAACTCTCTCTGATGGAGGTTTGCATCCAATTAGGCAGATTAATCGGCATAATAGAGCATTTGGAAAGGTTTACCCCTAAGCCCGACATGGATCGAAATCTCTCCAGTTCGATCAGCAAGTGAGGGAGTGAAATGTGAAGTTTGGATAAAAATAATAAAACATCATCAGCATACATACTTAATTTGCATTCGTTACCCCCCTTGTAATGCCCAGTAATAAGGCCATTCTTTCTAATGGCTGTAGCCAAGGGTTCAATTGAACAGGAGGGGGGAAAGTGGGCAACCCTGTCTCGTACCTCTATGTAAAGGGAAAAATTCAGAGTTACACCCGGGAAGGCGAACTCTTGTTTGAGGGGACTGATATAGAGCTTTAAATCCATGAATGAACCCTTCTCCTAGTCCATACTTAGGAAGAAGGTGTTCTAGATAAGGCCAGCTGACGCTATCAAAAGCCTTATGAATATCAAGACTCACAAGGCATGTAGGGGATTTACTAAGATTGGCATCATTAATAATATTAGTGACTAGCCTAATATTGTCTGAAAGCTGTCTACCTGGAATAAACCCGGTCTGGTCAGGGTGGATCAATTTATGAATTACATTGGATAGTCGGTTAGCTAGCAATCTGCCGAAAAGTTTAAGGTCATTATTCATGACCGAGATGGGTCTATAATTTTGAGGAAAGGAATGATCTTTATCCGGTTTCGGGATTAGGGACATGTTAGCCAGGAGCATTTCTGCTGGAAAGTTTCTTCCCTTAAGAACATGGTTGAATAATTTAGCAAGTCTGGGGGCAAGAATTGTGGCAAAGGTTTTATAATAGGAAGAGGAAAAGCCATCTGGGCCGGGGGCGGTGGAGGTTTTGAGAGCTTTAATCATATCTAGGACCTCGTCTACTGTACAAGGTGCCTCTAAAGTATCCTTTTGTGTATTTGACAGAGACGGGACAGATAGGTTATCTATCCAGGGGTGAAATTCATTTACAGGTAGCGTAGAGGGCACCGAGAGGAGGTTTTTGTAAAAGTTTGTTAAGATTTCCAAGACTTCCTTGGGGTGCGAAACCATCCTCCCGTCCGGCCTTCTGAGCTTGTATACATGAGTGGGTCTTGTTGTTTGAGTTAGTTTCTTTGCAAACATAGTGGATGTGGAGTTGCTGTGGAGTGTAAATTTGGCTTTGGACCACCTAAGGGCCTTTTCAGTATCACTAGAAAGGATGTCATCCAAAGCTTTTCTTTTAATATGGATCTGATCCATAAGTGTAGAGGAGGGGGAGAGATTATGTTTATAGTATAATTGATCTAATTCTTTCGTGAGGGATTTAATGTCTGACAATCTAGCTTTGTTCCTGGCTGAGGCCAGGGCAATCAGATTTCCCTGTAACGCTCCTGCGTTTTTATAGTGAGCTGGATTTTCAGCTGCAGAATCTCCACTCAGTAGTCATGTAGAGATGTGTTGAATTACCAGATCCAACTCTCCAGACTCATCACTGTGGACCCGCCTGCTTCAGCATACAAATATACATATACTCAATAAGATGTTCCTGGAGTGATAGGATGTATATGACAGTATAGAGGTGATGTGCTGAAGGGGCAGGCGTGAGCAGTGATAGCAATGATAAGCACTTGATAATAATGTTCAGGAGAGTAGTAGATGGTAATAGGTAGAATTCAGATAGGTTAGTAATCATGTATGGTAATAGGTGGTAAGGACAGCAGATGATACATACAGGAGAGACTAACCCAGTGCAAGGATAGATGGTAGTAGACTCAAGAGCTAGCAATCTATGTAACAGTGCAGATGATAGAATTAGTAATGCATAGATAGTAACAGTCCTTAATGTACAGAAGTAGATAGTGTAAGTTTGTTATGGAGGAATCCCCTGTGGGGTACTTATCACTAGTGAGGCTAGTAAGTAGAAGGGTCCAGTAGTAAGGGAGTGATCCGGTAGCAAGATACGGGATCAGTAGCGAGGTTCCGGTCTGTTCCAGGTAAAGAGAATAGCTGGAGGCTCCGGCAGCATAAGACAAGGCTGTTAAGCATGCGGTGAAGATCAGGTAGCGAGATACAAGATCAAAAGTCAAGTACAAGATCAGGTAGCGAGATACAAGACCAAGTAGTGTCAGGCATAGTTGCAAGCATGCGGTGAAGATCAGATAGCGAGATACAAGATCAAAAGTCAAGTACAAGATCAGGTAGCGAGATACAAGACCAAGTAGTGTCAGGAATAGTTGCATACTGGCGGCTTGAATGAACAACCTGTGAGAGAAAGCCGGCAATTGAAATAGCCGCTCAGAGCGGCGCTCAGTGATGATGTCATGCGGCTTAAAGGTATATGCGTTCCACCTAACTGAAAAGGTGGGACGCAATATGTAACGGAAAATGGGCAATAAGGGTACCGATGGTACCAGAATCTTACATTCCCCTGATGACCGCCTTATGAGCCGTCCACACCACAGGAGTGGGTGATATCCCATCCTCATTAATCTGGAAATAATCTATCAGTGAAGAGGAGATCTGGGCAACTAACGCCGGGTCATTCAGTAAGGAGTCATTCAGTCTCCAGTTAAATGTCGTGCCACCCAGACCCACTCCCCCCGATTCGAACAGCACAATCTGGTGGTCGGACCAAGGGCAGACATGTATACCTGCAGTTGAGGAATTAGCCAGCCAAACCGGAGTACAAAAAATATAATCAAGCCTGGCCGAGCTATCGTGGGGATGAGAATAAAAGGTATAACCCTTTGTTCCAACATTGTGGGCACGCCAGGTGTCTATCAATTGTTTATCATTTAATGCACGTTTCAGGCTTTTAGGGAAAGCCTTGGATGAAGCCGTAATGTTACTTCTGTCCAATGAAGGATGGGCAGCTAGATTGAAATCCCCCCCAACCACCATGTGTGGGGATTCAAACCTGTCCAGAACTTCAAAAAATTGTCTAAAAAATGTGGTATGTATATCATTCGTGCATATACAGAAGCTATGGTAATAGCCTTGCCTGCAATACTCCCCTTGATAATCAAGAATCTGCTCTCTGGGTCACAGTACGTGGATGATATATCAAATATTATACTATTACGTATAAAGATGGCAACTCCTCTAGTTTTATTATGGAAAGTTGAACATTTAAACTGCTTGAAAGATTTATCGAAGAATTTAGGGTGTCTGTCAGTTGCAAAGTGCGTCTCCTGTAATAAAATTATGTCCGCTCCTAAACTTTTATAATGTTTGAAGGCCTTATTTCTTTTATTGGGGGAATTGAATCCTTGAACGTTATGTGATAAAATTTTAATCCCCATGATCTATATGAAAAGGACTACGTTCGTTCTGAAATACCTGCAGGGTAAACTTTTGAGAGAAAGAAAAAATGACCCGAGCCGAGTGTAAATAACCAAACATATAACACCTCTGGGGAACCCAAAGAGTGGGCCCCAGACTGATTGGGGGTTGAATCTCTGATTCGGTATAGTGCGAACCTCGCTCCCAATTAGGGGCAAGAAAAGTATAGATCAACCAAAATACTTGCATGTTATATATAAGGACCTGAGAAAATTACTTTCTGTTAACAGACGAACATTTTTTGAAACAACAACTGATCAAACAAAAGAAGATCATACAAAAATTTTGAACCTGAGAAAATTTTTTGGAGATGGGCAGAAAAATAAAACCCATCCAAAAAACATTACCGATTGGACAAAATCGTCCAAAAACCGTGTGCAGAAATCCGGGCACCAAAGGCGCGGCGGGTCCCGGGGGACCATCCCCGCCTCGGGCGCACGGGCATCCGCAAAACGGCACACGGGGGACTAACACACGGGAGAGGAGAGAGAAAGGTAAACAAGCAAATTCAAGTGGGCACAGTCACCCCAGCAGAGCCGCCCCATGGTAGGGAGCGACCCCACCAGGGCAAGAACACACCACCGATCAAGAAAACCAAGGAGGCACTTAAGAGAGATTTAGAGTATCACCAGGAATTCCTAGCTCTATAGTGGACATCCTCAGAAACCGCCATTTCTAAAAGGATTCCGCCACCTTCGCTGGTCTCTTCTGGTTGCTGGGGTGGACCAAGATGGCGACGGCCTAGGGGTGTTCTGAGGGCGAACCTCAGGAGCAGCTTCCAGTAGGCCCAGTTTGACTAGAAGTTCTTTTCCTTCAGCCAGGTTATACACCACGTACACTGTGCCATTGTGAGGGACTGTCAGCTTGAAGGGAAAACCCCATCTGTATCGGATTCGGGCTGCTTGTAACACAGAGGTGACCTCTTTCATCTTGCGCCGCCTTTCAAGTGTGGCTTGCGAAATATCGGGATAGATCTGTATGCAAGTGCCCTCCAATAAGATGTTGGGAGTGTTTCTAGAAGCTTGCAAAATATCCTCCTTGATTAGGAAGTCTTTGAGGCATAAAATGATGTCTCTTGGAGGCTTATCAGGAGGAGGTTTGGGGCGCAGGGCCCTGTGAATCCTGTCACAGGTAAAATCCGATTCCTGTTTGTCAGGCAGCAGGTCTTTGAAGAGCTTGGAAACTGCAGGGATCAGATCTGTAACTGTTTCAGGAATGCCTCTGATGCGCAGGTTATTCCTGCGATTCCTGTTGTCCAAGTCCTCCACTTGTGTTTGTAACAAGCTATAGTTGTCAGAAAGCAGCTCAAAGTCCTTTCTAAGGTCATTATGGGCGATAGAAAGTTCGTCATGCTTGGTCTCTAATAAATCTGTGCGGCCGCCCAAAGCAGCTATCTCCTGGGTTAGCGTATTAGTGGCCTTGTGAATTTCAGTTTGAAATGTGTCTGCTAATTTTTCATACATAGCAGCAAAACCTGCATCTAAATCCGCCTTTGTGACCATACATGAGTTCTCACGGGGCACTTGTTGAGGGCTGGGAGGTGAAGGTGGTTGTGCAGGTTCTGCCTGAGGCAATGGAGGGGGTTGGGCGCCATCCTGAGACATCTTGGTGATTTCCTTTGTGCGGAGCAGATAGGTCGTCAGGGAGTGCTTTGGCGTGCCCCCCCGATTCTTTTTCTTGGCTGATGGCATGCACCAGGTGTTCCCCCGGGGGTGTTGAAAATTGTGAGCAAGTATAAGCTAAATTGGCCCCGGGGATCCGGCCGTTATCTCTCCTCCCGGATAAAGCTGCGCTCTTAGCACTCGATCATATCAGCGCTGAACATTACTGCATTAATTGGTGCATATATGATCAATACAGTGAAAGGCATATATCTGCGTATGCCCAGGGTATTGAAATGAGTGATGCAAACAGGGTGTAATAATCTGCAGGCAGTAACTCACAGATGACAGTGAGGCAGACAGGGTGTAATAGTCTGCAGGCGGTCCAGCACATATTACAGTGAGGCAGACAAGGTGTAATAGTCTGCAGGCAGTCCCGCACAAATGACAGTGAGGCAGATAGGGTGCAATAGTCTGCAGGCGGTACCACTCAGATGACAGTGAGGCAGACAGGGTGTAATAGTCTGCAGGCAGTCCCGCACATATGACAGTGAGGCAGACAAGGTGTAATATTCTGCAGGCAGTCCCGCACAAATGACAGGGAGGCAGATAAGGTGCAATAGTCTGCAGGCGGTACCACTCAGATGACAGTGAGGCAGATAGTACTTACAGGGAGATGGTGAGAGCTCACTACAGCAGTAAGTAATGATGGTATTGGCACAACTGTTAGAAGGTGATGTCTGGGGTCATGAGTCCTGGGAGGGCGGGGGAGTCCCAGAGGTGCCCAGCAAGTGTGAGGGGGCCGGGAAGATGGCGGCCGGTTGCTGGTATGCAGGCCGCGGCCGACGGTGGAGAGGGTTCAGGAGGCACTGCGGGGCAGATTAGGGCAGAGGGGGGCAGCACTGTGGGACAGGATGGTGTGTGGGGATGTTGTTGGTGCCTACCTCCCCTCTGGAGCTCCAGATGGCGGGCCGCGGCAGCCGCGCAGGCCTCGGGGTGCCGCCTTTAGGAAAGTCCCCGGCTTTAGGCCTAGCTAGGCCGCGGAAGTAAGTCCGGTCCCGATGGCTTGATTGCAAAAATGCTTTGCCTGGTGGGTCCCTCAGAGTCTGGCAAGTCAAGGTAGGGCAGTGGCGAGCCGCTAGGTATTGCAGGGATGAAGGATTGCCGCAGATGGTAGTGTCGGCGGGCAGGCTCTAAATATAGGCCGCGGCTTCACTCGGCGGACGGCGGATGGTAGGCCGCAAACCGCCCGAGCGGTCAAACCGGTCGGATCCCCGTGATGAAGGTATCCCTGGATAGAGGGATACCGTGCCAAGCTCCCTGAAGGGCGGTAGGGCTTGTGGAGACCACCACGGAGGCGATGTTTTAAGATTTAGTATCGGCCGATCCGGAGCTCAGCAGAAGACGTCTGGCGCCATTCACTTCCGGTCACGCCCCCCTACTGGCCAATTTTTTGAACTGGTGTGCTACACCAATGCCACATACTGAAGTGGGGTGTTATTTAACAGTATTATTTTTTAAGAGTGTATTTTAGTCCTGCAAAAAATTGGCCTCTCGCTGTGTAAACAGTGCTACACACAGTGACAACAGTTACTGGCCAATTATTTGTAGAACTGGTGTAATAAACCTGTGTGCCCCCCCCAATGCCACATATTGAAGTGGGGTGTTATTTAACAGTATACTTTTCTAAGATTGTATTTTAGTCCTGCAAACATTTGGCCTCTTTTGCTGTGTTAACTCTGCTACACACAGTGACAACAGTTACTGGCCAATTATTTGTAGAACTGGCGGACTGACGGACCGGCAGATAGGGAGGAGAGGCAAACAGAACTTGCATTGCACAAGAGGTACAAAGCAGACTGCAAATGTATCAGGAGCGAGCCATCAACCATGTACAGTCACATCTAGCGCTCCCAGGACACTGACACATGGCTCCGCAGTGTGGACTTTTATTAATGTGTCCGTTGCTGACACCAGTGTTGCCATCTGCAGCCAACGCATAAGTCGCGGTAAGCCCAACACTCACCAAGGGACAACCGCCTTAAGAAGGCACCTGAAATCCCATCACCAAGCCCAGTGGGAGAAAAACTGTCAGAACCCACAAAGACACACTCCATGCTCTCACCGTCCAGCCTCTTCTCCTTCTCCTCCCCCTTCTCCTGTCTCCTCACAGTTGTCCAACACTCCAACTTCCATGATACCGTTGTCACGTTGTTCTGGAAAAAGGCAGGCTTCTGTGGCTCAAATGTTGGAGCGTAAAAAATGGTGTCAGTTCAACCCATGTGAGCTCATGTTTGCGGCCTAAACAGCCCGCCACCAACTTGTGTATACTGTGAACGCCTACTGTACCTCTAGCCATCATATACTACGTTCTTTGCTGTCAGTTCAACCCATGTGAGCTCATTTTTGCGGCCTATACAGCCCGCCACCAACTTGTGTATACTGTGAACACCTACTGTACCTCTAGCAATCATAATCATATACTACGTTCTTTACTGTCAGTTCAACCCATGTGAGCTAATGTTTGCGGCCTATACAGCCGCCCCCAACTTGTGTATACTGTGAACGCCTACTGTACCTCTAGCCATCATATACGACGTTCTTTGCTGTCAGTTCAACCCATGTGAGCTCATTTTTGCTGCCTATACAGCCCGCCACCAACTTGTGTATACTGTGAACGCCTACTGTACCTCTAGCAATCATATACTATGTTCTTTGCTGTCAGTTCAAACCATGTGAGCTAATTTTTGCAGCCTATACAGGCCGACACTTACAGTTCTGTGTACTGTGAACACCTACCATACCTCTAGCCATCAAAAACTATGTTCTTTGCTGTCAGTTCAAACCATGTGAGCTAATTTTTGAAGCCTATACAGGCCGACACTTATGGTTCTGTGTACTGTGAACACCTACCATACCTCTAGCCATCAAAAACTACGTTTTTTGCTGTCAGTTCAAACCATGTGAGCTACTTTTTGGAGCCTATACAGGCTGACACTCACGGTTCTGTGTACTGTGAACGCCTACCATACCTCTAGCCATCAAAAACTATGTTTTTTGCTGTCAGTTCAAACCATGTGAGCTAATTTTTGCAGCCTATACAGGCCGCCACTTACGGTTCTGTGTACTGTGAACACCTACCATACCTCTAGCCATCAAAAACTATGTTTTTTGCTGTTAGTTCAAACCATGTGAGCTAATTTTTGCAGCCTATACAAGCCGACACTTACTTCTGTATACTGTGTGAATGCCTAATGTACCTTCAGCCACAGAATACTACGTACTTAGCTGTCAGGTAAACCCATGTGGGCTAATGTTTGGGGCCTGGAATGGGCGACACTTACTTCTGTATCCTGTGAATGCCTAATGTACCTTCAGCCACAGCATACTACATTCTTAGCTGTCAGGTAAACCTATGTGGGCTATTTTTTGGTTCCTTTTATGGCCGACACTTACTACTGTATCCTGTGAATGCCTAATGTGCCTATAACCACAGAATACAACGTTCTTATCTGTCAGGTAAACGCATGTGGGCTAATTTTTGGGGCCAGGAATGGCCGACACTTACTTCTTTATCCTGTGAATGCCAAATTTTTCAGACTGGAAATGAAAAACAATGGGTCTGTAAAGGTTCCGCTAAAGTGTGGAATGGATGCGGACCCATTTTACAGATGTATGAATGGACCAAATATGTATTAGACAATGTATTTACCGGCTGCTGTCAGTTCTGGCTGATTTATGAAAAAAAAAATATATTTTTTGCTGTACAGCCCAAAAAAAACGAGCGGGACCTTAATTGCGATTAGAAGTACAGTTAAGTTTGAACACATACGTACTATTCGGGACCCTACGGGACGCTATATAATATTAATATGTAAGCTTAATAATTCAGTCTTTACGTTGGTAAATTTGTATGCTCCTAATACTGGTCAACGTCGATTTTTATCACCCCTTTTACAAAAGATTAAGGAGGAGAGGAAAGGGGCCTTAATAATAGGAGGGGATTTTAATACAATTCTCGATATAAAATTGGATACCTCAAACCCCACTAGAAGAACAACACAGTCTATACTACCTCTATTGGCAAAATACGAATTATTTGATATCTGGCGGGCCATGCATGGTACAGAGAGAGATTACACCTTTCTCTCTCCGGTCCATATGGTCTACTCTCGTATAGATTTTTTTCTTACAGATAAAATCATGTTACAAAACATTCAAAAATCAAAAATTGGCACAGCTGGATGGTCTGACCATGCACCGATTATTCTGACCCTAGATGATAGATTGTCGAGTACTCCACCCCGACGATGGAGGTTGAATACATCATTATTACAGAACACCGAACTGTGCCAAAAAATATTGAGTGAGCATAAACAATACTTTGAATTTAATGATAACTTGGAAGTTAATAGGTTTGTATTATGGAATGCATATAAAGCATATATGAGGGGCATTTTGATCAAAATGTCATCGTACATTAATCGACAGAGGGGAAAAAAGATAGGAGATATCATGGATAGTATAGCAATAAATGAAATAACAAATAAAAAAAACCCTACGCCACAAGGTACACAAACCATAATAAAACTTAGACAAGAATTAAGGTTATTATTATTAAATAACCAAGAATATCATTTAAAGGTCCTTAAAGCAAAAGAATATGGAATGGGTAATAAAGTGGGGCGCTGGTTAGCTAGGAAAGTAAAGGCAAAACAAGTTACCAAAAGAATTGATGAGCTCATACACCCTATTACACATAAGAGACTTATAAACCCTAAAGATATTGCAAATGCCTTCGCAGATTATTATCAATCACTGTATGACCTAAAAAAAAAAAAAAAACTATACACCAGCCAACAATAGAGATAATTTCAAATTATTTAGCACAGATTTCCCTACCTAAGCTTACGGAAGACCAATTAAATTCAATTTCTGAACCATTTTCCATTCAGGAGATTAGATTGGTTATTAACAAGCTACCTAATCAGAAAGCACCAGGAGAAGATGGCTTCTCTAATGAATATTATAAGAGTTTGTCCTCAGAAGTGGCCTCCCAGCTAAAATCACTATTTGAATTGGTAGCCACTACTGGTTCATTCCCGTCGGAAATGCTGAAGGGGTTAATAGTTACTATCCCTAAACAGAAAAAAGATCCTAAAGATCCCTCATCTTATAGGCCCATTGCCTTACTAAATACAGACATAATATTTAGCAAAATTGGTCGCGAATAGACTACAGGAGTTTTTACCTCACTTGGTACACGTGGACCAAGTGGGGTTTGTGCCAGGGAGACAGGCCCCCGATGGAACTAGAAGAATTGTAAATCTGCTGGCGCGGATGGGATCCTGTCGGACGCCTTCACTGCTCCTATCTTTGGATGCGGAGAAGGCGTTCGACAGGATCCATTGGGGCTACTTAGAAGCAGTTTTGGGTAAGTTTGGGATAGGGGGATGGCTGAAAAAGAATATAATGGCTCTTTATTCTGCGCCAACAGCGAATGTATCATTATCTGGATTGTTATCTAAAACCATTGGGATAACCAATGGGACGAGGCAGGGATGTCCCCTCTCACCAGTTGTCTTCGCGTTGCTTATGGAGCCTTTTGCTCAGAGCGTTAGGGACAACGCGGGGATAACTGGCTGGAGGGTCGCTGAAATAGAACATAAGATCAGCTTGTTTGCTGATGACGTTATGTTAATCATCACAAACCCACTCTCTTCCTTAATAGAGGTTGAGAGAATGATAAATGAATTTAGCGCAGTGTCATTTTATAAATTAAATATTACAAAATCACAAATTATGGGCATTAATATCACCACTTTGGCACAAAAACGGATAAAAGCGAAATTTTCATTCGCATGGTCTCCATGTATACCTTTCTTGGGGATTATCCTAACCCCACATACTTCCCAGCTTTACGATCATAATTATAAACTGTTTTTGGATAACCTATTATTACAAGCTAGGGATTTAAAAATACAAGACTTGACCACAGCAGGAAGAGTGGCTACGTTAAAAATGATTATTTTGCCTAAATTACTTTACTTGTTCCGTACATTGCCAATTACCCTTCCATCTCAATATTGCACTTCGGTTCAAAAGCAATTTAACCAAATTATATGGCAAGGGAAACCACCTCGATGCTCATCCCTTATTATGAGGAGACATAGGAGGCACGGAGGGATGGGGGTCCCTTCGGTTCTCGCATATTATAGAGCATCTGTCCTTGACCAACTGAAGTATTGGTGGTCTCCTGAGCAGCATAAAAGATGGCTGAGAATAGAGATGAACGACTGTAAACAGGAGAACCTTAGAATCACAATGTTGGCTGTAATATAAGGAGCCGAGGTTCCTGTTATACAATCTATAGTGGTTAAAACAGCCCTAACAGTCTGGGCAGAAATTGTAGGAAAGCTACTAGAACATGGGATGATGTGCGAATTCCCCACTCCACTGGCAGTTCTTTCGTGCTTTATCCCTAACCTTGATATAAACCTATGGTTAAGAAGTGGTGTTGATAGTTTGAAAGATTTGTATAGCGACACAGGTATCTATTCATTTGAGAGTTTGACAGATCGGTACAAAATACCACCATCAGCATTAATGAGCTATTATCAAATACGTTTGTTTTTACAGAAGAATAATCTCACTTTATATCTTAAATTACCAACTACTATGTATAAATTGTATCAAGAACCAATGACTACCTCTAATGGTATTTCAATTATCTACGATATATTGAATAAACATAATATTTACTCTAAATCCACTACTGTTTTGAAATGGGAGAGAATATTGGGGAAAGTTTTTCCTGAAATAAGCTGGTTGAAAGCCTTTGATATTACATACATCTCATCCAAATGTATCAACCATTGGGAGTTATACCAAAAAATCTTGAATTTTTGGTATTTAACTCCTATGAAATTGTCGAGATTCTATTCCTCAACATCAGCATTATGTTGGAGAGAATGCGGTGAGCAAGGATCATTATTTCATATAATTTGGGACTGCAGATCGATTAGAGCATTTTGGTACAGAATATTCTCCCTGGTATCAGAACTGGTGGGAAAAAATATAGTCCCAAACTCTGAAATGGCGATCCTTCACTTAAATATATACGAGATTCCCCTGGAGTTCCGAGTAGTAGTTATGCATCTCTTATTAGCGGCAAAGCTTTTAATCACTAGAAGATGGAACTCTCAGGAGGTACCAACTCCATCCGACGCGGTTGAATTATTAAATCAACAATGTCAGATGGAAAAAATTGTGGCTACCTTAAGTGCAACAAAGAAAATGTTTGAAGTTAGTTGGAAATCATGGTTAAATAATAGAAGATGCATAGTAACATTGGAATAGGATTAAAGCAGCTGGGATAATATAAATATCGTTAGGCAGTTTTAGACTTGCTTTACCTCCCTCCATAAAAATTAATGTTAAATGAGAGAGATTTGAAATAACGGTATTCTAAATATGGTAACCCCCTTAGTGGGGGTCAAAACTATACTGGAAGGAAGGGGAGGAGTGGTTGTTTCCCTTTTTTTTTTTTTCCTTTTTTTCCTCTGGTAGTATAATGTTATAACTGACAAATTTACTGCAACAATGCTGTTCTTGTTTTTGCTACTGGATTTTGTACTATTTTTTTGTGGTTTGTATATTATTTTGTTATGTGAAAAATTAAAATAAATAGATATTGAAATTAAAAAAAAAAAAATATTAGGGCAACTTTTTCAATTGCAATACTTCTGTTATGACATTGTCCATGTGCTGGGACTATTTGTGCACAGCTAGTACGTCTTTTGTGGCTGCAAATATGACCTAAAGGTTTTTAAAGTCCGCCTCCCATTAAAGTCAATGGGGCCCGCCGTGAACTTGCGGTTTGCGGACTTTTGAGAAAATTTGCGGCTGGCGTTCGCGAACCGCCCCGGCCGATGTTTGTCAGCGTTGTCAGAAGAAAAAAATCAGGAGCAGGAATCAGAAGAGATGTAAGCCAGGTCAAGTCATACACAGGGACACAGCAGAGACTTACTGGAGATGTTGACCACGCAAGGACACTGAGGGAATGGGCAAGGCAATTTAAAAAGTAAAAAGGGGCTGGCTGTAGGCTGAACTAATGAGGCCGGTAATGATAATCATGTGAGTCACTGTGGAAACAATGAGTGGCTGGTAATTTACCAATAGCTGAGCAGCCTTAAACACCGAGAAAAGAGCTGCTAGTAATAGCAGAAGCCCAGCCCTGACCAGAGTGAGAGAAGTACAGGATTCATGAGCGGTATGGAGGATCAACCTACGAGCATGTTCTTTACCAAATCAGGTCCAATATTTGTCTACATAAAGAGCTTTATTTTCTGCACCTGTATTCTGTTTCCATCCTTCTTGCAGTTTCCTGTAGATCTGGAATTCTTGGGTGAGATATTATTTGAGCTGGCTGTGTTTTTATTGCAGTAAAAGCTGGAATGTGCCCAATTCCTGCTACAAGATGTGATTATAACCTACTGCCATCGCAGTGTGAGAGTGACATTGACTGTCCTAGAAACCAGAAGTGCTGCATCCTATGGTGCGGTCTGGAGTGTATTGATCCCGTGCCATGTAAGTTACAGCTGCCAATCAATTTCCAATCAACACCACAGGCTTCGGATATATATACTGTGTGTGTGTGTGTGTGTATATATATATATATATATATATATATATATATATATATATATATATAATGTAGCCGGGTCACATGGCTGGCATTGTTCAAACTGTTATTTGTTCTTAAAGTTCTGCAATGACAGTGACTTTGGAGTTATGGAGATGTAGTCCGGGAGGAGCCAGGATCATAGACTGCTGTAAGAGAGACTCTTCTCCCCGGGAGCAATGGGACGAGCTGAGCTTGCTGGGGGTGTCTTTATAAAGGGGGGCGGGATCAATTCTCGCTCTCTTGCTTCGAGGACAGCGCACTGGAAGGAAGGGGAAGAGCTGCTGCGCATCGCAGGAGTATAGGCAGAGGCCTAGTGGCAGACACCGGAGCTGAGGCGGGCGGTGTGAGCGTGTGGAGGAGTCTCCATAGCATGACTGAGCGGAAGGTTGCTGGCAGGCAGAAGTAGACACTGACCCGAGCGGGGCCTGGCTGCAGTGGAGAGCGGAGCTCCCGGTTTGGGTGAGAGACATCCAGTATCTACATCTGCATTAATTACAGATCTAGGCTGAGTGAGGGAAGGATTACCAAACTGTTTACTTCAACAAGGCCCTACGGACATATAGTTAAACCACTGGACACTGCAGTTATACATATAGTGCGAGGTGGGTGAACTAGGCCTGAAGCCCTCTATTCAGTCCTAGGCTGTTAGTTTTGAGACGCATCGGGATCTGTTTTACCTACATCTCTGTGGATTACAATTATTGATTGCTTTGGGGAATACAGTTCGTCATCATTACCTTTATTAGATAACAATTACTTTCCTCGGATTGTTGGGATTTTCTTGCCGGTAAGGCCTCACTTTCCAGGAGACTCTTGCAATTCAGCATAAAGGGGGCCTCTGTTAGTACACAGAGTGCACTCTGATAGCAATCTAGCATTGTTATATTGTTTATTCTACATTAAGTTACTAAGGGCCTGATTCATAGTACGGCGAATTGGCGTTTCGGCGTGATTTTGCGAAGCGGCGATTATTTAAGTCTGAAATTGGCATTCAAAGAACGGCGGGCGGAAAATAGCGCCTAGTGTGAGATTCATTAAGATGCAATATGGTCAGAGCGCGACTTAAAACCACGCCAGCTAAAAGCTCGACTAAAGTTTAGCCAAATTTTCCCCTGTACCCCCAAAAATCCCAAATCACTGTGGAAGGTGTGGAAGTCAATTTGGAGATGACTTGCGTTTAAAAAATCTCAAAAACTGACTTAGAAAGAGAGATATCTGCGAAAGTGTGGAAAGGTTAAACAGCTCCTCCAGCCGCGAGCTGCGAACTCGCGAATGTGCGCATGCGCAACGTCAAATTGGCTCAAAAAATTTCGCCAGCGCGATTTTGGGTCAATTTTTTTTTGAATACCGCTTGCAAATCCGCTGTCTCGCCCATAGAAAATGGCAAAAACCGGCGGAATTGGAAAAACATGCACACTTCCAACAAGGGATCCTTTAGTAAACACCATCACATTCCATACACCTTTCCTGCTAACTCCGAAATCATAGCAGTCAAATCTACAGTGTTTATATAGAACCTCCACATTCTCTGAAAAAACCCACAAAATATTACATTGGGGAATTGGTCGTCAGATAGAAAAAAAATAGATGTAAAACATATTTCAAAGAAAGATTATTAGCATTTCACACATATCAAGGAAATGTCACAATTTTGACAATATTTTATGTGTTTCCAAAGAATGTTTTTAGAAATATATTGCAAATACTACCTTTTCTTCCATATGGGTATGGCCAAGTGTTACCATTTTACTACACATTTAACTGAAGGTATATATATATATATCCCTTATACTTGGCTAATTAGCAAAGTATGCCCAACAAACAAATAGAGCTTTAGCTCACAATATTGCTACATATTGACTTTATGGGGCATCTTTTGTATTTTGTTCATGTCTTTGGATTAAAAGTTTGCTGATACACATGCCTTTTTCAAACATGAACAAAATTAATGATGTCAACATTTGGAGGATTGGAGATATCCAAGTGTTGCCCATACAGAGGGCACCTTCCGGATTCGAACTTACAAACCTACAGCAGGAAGGCAGACTCCCTAATCATTGTGCTATTTCTCAGTGAGCGTTGGGTGTTTTCCTCATGCCGTCAAAATGCTCACATGGGAACAGGGGCCATTGAACTGAATAGGATTGGATTTTTTGCCTGTTTTGGGAGCTGATCCTTGAGCTGGACAAATCCCCCTCAAACGCCCCCAAACGGGCTACGTTCACATGTACGTGTTTGTGGTCTGTTTTTGGGGCTTTTGTAGGTGATTTCATATAACAATGCCTGCCCAAAAAATGCATGTCAAAACGCCTGTGAAAACGCCAGCCAAAATGCACATAAGAACGCCTGATATAATTGCCACGCCAAATTTAGGGATGTTCATGAGTGATGAGTCAGATTGTTGGCTTACATATCTGGTCAATCGTCACAATCTCACTTCTCAAATCCCAAAAGGTGTGTTTCAATTGTTTCCCTAAATATATATTTCTCTCTCTCTCACGTAATTGTATATATATGTATGTATTCCTGTATCTAAACATTCTAAATAATGACTAGCAAACTTCAAGAGAGAATTTTTTCAATTCACATATACTATACACACCTACATACATTTCTATTCCTCATTTCTATTTCCCTTGTTTTGGCAACTGAGCATGCTCCAAAACACACAGGATACACACAGTTAATTTTTGGACTGGGCGTTACCATTCTGGGTGTGTTTGCTTGGATTATATATAGCTCACTCAGACATCAGGAAAGATTTGACCTACGAAGAGGTCCAATATATTTGTGTGTCACATGTTTTATGGGTAACATTTTTGGCCCTTTGTTATTTATGGAGGTGAGATTTGGCTGTGTTGTGTGTTGACTCTCTGTAAGTATTTATTGCTGTTAACATAATTCTGTCAATCTGCACATGCATCTGTTGATTATGGGCTCTTTGTCGATGTATATGGTCTAAATGTTGTACAAAGGTTGTTTTGGTTTGAAAAATACAAATGTAATAAACAGCATGTTTCCAATTTTTTTTTTTAAATGTCTTCATGTGTCTAAATAAAGTTTTCTGGTGTCCACAAATGTATGTATTTGTATTTCTTTTTCTAAGTTAAATCTGCTTAATGGTTGTGTATGTTCACTATTCGCGAATTCGCGAATATACAAAACCGCGTTCTCACATTTATACATGAAACCGGAAACGAAACTTTTAGTGCGTGCACACGTTTCCGGAAATTGTCCAGGCCCTGTCGTAAGTGTGCATCATGGCTCCTGCACTGTTTACAGCCGAAATCGTGGCATTTGTGTGTAAGGTAAGGAGGGGGTGTGAGTGTGCAGGGTGCGGGATGGGGGATGGGGGATGGGGGATGGTGGCTGGGTGGGTCGCTTATCTAGCGGGTGTGCAAGAAACTTTTGGTCTGCTGATCTGCGCATGCACTTTCTGCCTATTAGACGTGATCTAGAAGCTTCCTGTTATAGAAACTTCCTAGATGTGAACCTGTTCCCTATATATATATATATATATGTATGTGTGTATATATATATATGTGTATATATGTATATATATATATATATATATATATATATATATATATATATATATATATATATATATATATATATTATATGTATATATATATATATATATTATATGTATATATATATATATATATATATATATATATATATATTATATGTATATATATATATATATATATATATATTATATGTATATATATATTATATGTATATATATGTATATATATGTATATATATTATATGTATATATATTATATGTATATATATATATATTATATGTATATATATATATATTATATGTATATATATATATTATATGTATATATATATATATTATATGTATATATATGTATATATATATATTATATGTATATATATATATATATATATATATATATATATATTATATGTATATATATATATATATATATATATATATATATATATATATATTATATGTATATATATATATATATAATATGTATATATATATATATATATATATATATTATATGTATATATATATATATATATATATTATATGTATATATATATATATATATATATATATATTATATGTATATATATATATATATATATATATTATATGTATATATATATATATATATATTATATGTATATATATATATATATATATATTATATATATATATATATATTATATGTGTATATATATATATATATATATATATTATATGTGTATATATATATATATATATATATATATTATATGTGTGTATATATATATTATATGTGTATATATTGTAAGGGATTAGCTCGGTGGCGGGTGTGGATGACCCCTTGGGGGGTGCGTTTTCCCAGAGAGGTAGCCGACAAGTGCTTGCAAACAAACAGTGTGGTTTATTAAATGGTGTTTTCTTCACCAGGCTGTATGCAGCAAAACATCCAAAATAAAATAAAACAGAAAATAAATCCTTGCCTCTGTGGGCGGCTACCTTCTCACAACTGGAACCTGCCTAAGTGTCTGTCTCCAACCTACCGTCGGGCAGACTTCCTTGTCCTACAGCGGACACTCAATAGTCCTTTTATAATAGCTTCACAGGGCAACACAGTCCTTTTGTTTCTTTCACATCAACAGTTCGTCTTCTCACCTTTGAGACGTATTCACCCTTGGTTACCGTCCCGGGCACACATCACTCCGGGGGGTCTTCTCCCAGGCCCACACATCCTGTCGGGAGGCACACGCTGACTGTCCTCCTGCTCCCAGCCCACATGGCTTCAGGATGCAGCTTCTGGAGGCAGCAAACAATAGGACTTTCTCTGAACAAATTATAGAGCCTTAACTCCCTCATTCTGAACAGGTGAAGGCCTTTCAACTTCCTGCTGGCTAGCTCTGTAGCCAACACCCTAAATTAATTAATGGACTTTCTAAATCAGGTAGAAATGTATCTCCTTCCTGTGACTACATTCCCAGATTTAGCTGACTTCCTGTTACATACCCCCCCCTCTTGTTTCAACCCTAGGGTTGGGACACAGATTTCCAGGCACGCATGTGTCAAGCACTGCTGACTCACTGATAAGCCTCCTATTATCCTCAAGCTTCCGGATGAAACTGTTTTGTCATCTTCATTGACGGATTTCTCATAAATGCCACACAGTTTGTCTCTCATCTCATATACACATTCTTCAACTGCATTTTTGGCATCATTTCGCTCCTTCTCGTTTCTGTCATCTTCATTGACAGCTTTCTCATAAATGTCAGACAGCTTGTCCCTCATAACCGTCTGTCCAATCCACCATGGAGGACCGTGATCCATAGGCAACTCAATTGGGCTAGTCTTAATGTCTTCAACATTCTTAAGACGCCTCTCTCTGCAATCCATAAATGTTTTCCACAAAACTTTGAGAACCTTTGCTTCACTAAGCTTTGTTCCAAGTAGGGACTCTTGACATCCCTCTGTGACTTGAGTTGCCTCTCCATACATCTGTACACAATCATTGACTTTTTGTTGTAAAAGGGAATGATCTTCCTTCTTGAGCTTTGCTTGCTCTAAGATGCTGTGCAGAGGATTTTCCAATTGAGACAACAGGCTGTCACACATTTCTTCAAAGTGACCCCTGTTCCTTTTCCCAGAGATATCAATATCATTCAAACATTTCATATTCATAGGCAGATCTGAAGCATTTGCACTCATCAACTTCTTAAACTTTTCGCCCTCCTGAGCGAGTCGCAGTAAAGGCCTACTACTTGATTTGATATTCAGTTTATATTTCTTGCCAAACTCTTCACAGAAGTAGCCAACCAGAACATCATCAACTTTCCTTCCACCAACATAGGGGTCAAAGGCAACAACACAGTTGAACCCAGCGATCTGGGTGGTATCCATTATAGACCTCCTCTCTGCATCAGTGAAGAAGCATGGAACTGCAACACATTCTTTTACAGGTTTCTTCAATGCACTTTCTGCTGAACTATTTGACCGCTCAAGGTCACCTAGTTCTTTTTCTCTATCTGAATTCCACATGGAATGCATCTCAAGATCACGATCAAACTTCTGCCACCCGTCTTTCACCAGTTCCATTTTGGAAACACTCCCTGAAAGGCACTTATTCATTTGCTTCACGTTTTCACCAACAGCCTTAGTTTTCTCCACTAGGTTTTCAGCCTGAACTGAGAAATCACCACATTTCTTACTCAGCTCCTTTGTTTGCTGAAGTTCTAATGATACATTTTCCAATGCTTGAAGTTTTTGAAGGAACGGTTTATTCCAAAGGGGTGATTCAAGCCACATGTCATCACATTTCTGAGGCTCACTCAGGACAGACCCCAAAACACTGATCCTTTTCAAAACTGCATCAGGCACACTATCCCCTCTTTGGGACAGATCCTCTGTTGCCTGGAATTCCTCTTCCAGTTCCTGCAACGGAATCTTTATCTCTTCTACTTGCTGTTCTAAGGCTCGCTTAGACTTTTCTAGCTCCTGAACTCTTTTCACAACATCATCCTTGGAGCTGACCAATTCTTCCATTTCTGTACGCAGCTGTTTGTTAACACTTTCTAGTTCAGCCTTACACTCTAGAGCTTCCTCCAAAGAGCGAGCCAAGAACAGGGCTTTGCTCTCGTTATCACGCACCTCCGTTTCTGCACGTGCGCGTTCTTCTGCATATTTTGCAGACACAGTCTTCTCTTCACCAAGCATCTGATCAAACTTCTTTTTCACATCTTCAACACACTGTAATGAACCAACGCTTTCTTCCATGCGTTTTTTCATATCCGCTATCTGAGCTTGCAATGTTGCGACTTGCTCTGATAGGTTTTTCTTTGCTTCCGCCTCCTCTTTTAATTGTTCCAGGAAGCCATTTTTCTCATCTTCCATTTGTTTGAGCTTTGTGCTAAAACTCAGCCTTTGACACCTCTCTTCCTGTAAGAGTTCCTGCGTGTCTTGCAGCTGCGATTCCAAGATAGAAAAATCTTCCGCAATTTCTCTAGATTTGCTGTCTGCTTGAGAAAGCTGATTTGTAACATTGTCCAACTCAACCTGCAGTCGGTTTGCCTTCTCTGACAGCTTAGCACACAATCGGTCACCTTCTGACACCTTGACTTGCGATTCCAGAAGCTGTGCCTCTACTTTTTCCCTCTTATGTTCACAATCTCCTTTTCCCTGCATAAGAGCCTTCACCTCATTGGCTAGCATCTGGGAATAAGAATGTAATTCTGCCACACAGGCTTCTTTCTCCTTTAACTGCTGCTGGACACGTTGGGCTTCCCCTTTCCAACTTTCACAGTCCGCACGCCATTCATCTACCACATTGCTCAAAGTAGTGAGCTCATACACAGTACTCAGTAATTTAGCCTCTCTTTCACTTTTCTCTTTGTCGCTGAGAGACAATGTCGCTTTCAGAGCAACATTCTGTTCCTGCGACTCCTGCAGGTCTATTTTTGTAGCTCCCAAAGACTGAAGACTTTTTTCCAGCTGATTACGCAACTCCAACATATCAGCCATACTTTGCTTCTGCAAATTCTGAATTTCACTTTCCTTTTCCCTGAGGATGGTATCTTTCTCCATTATAGTCTCTCTGCGTTTTTGCAACTCGACCAAAAGAAGAGCAGTGGATTCTTCCCACTGTGACACATGAGACTTGAGTAGTTCATTCGTTTCCTGCAAGTTTCTATGCTCCATCTTAAGCAATTCCAAGGCTTGTTCCTTTTCTTCCATTTTCCGTTGCAAGGCATCCAACTCAGCCCTGCACACATACTCGGTTTCCTCCAAACCGATGGCCTCCATTGGCTGCTGGCGTCTCTGTTTCCAGCCTGCCATGCTCTCTTGATGAGCCTTTTGTTGAGCTGCAAAGCTCCGCTGAAAATCCGCATTTGCCTGCTGTTGAGCTGCATTTGCCTGCTGTTGAGCTGTATTTGATATAATCAGTTGTTTCAACATCTCCTCCATTTTGAGCTTACTTTTCATCTGAGCACACGTTTCATCAGTGTTGCTAGGGACAACAACCTTCCTCTTTAGTAGACTCTCTTTAGGCATGGATGGGGCTGGTTCAGACGGTAACATCCCCTCCATCCATAGAATCCGGTCTCTCATTTCATCTATCTTTGCATTTTTCAGGCGTTTGGATCGCCCCATCTTCAATAACTCCACAAACAAATTTTTCACAGTCCAGCAAAAATTTTCAGACCACTGTCTCTTTAACACATGTAGTTGTTCTCTCTCTTGCAAGATCTCTTTTCCTGCGCACACAGTTTGTGCAGTCACTTGCACCAGACACAACAAAGTTCATCAAATAATTTTGAGACCGCTGTCTCTTTAAAACACTTTTTATTTTTTTCTGTCAGGATCTTCTCTCCTGCACACATAGATTGTGCAATCTCATGCACCAGATAAAGTTCATCAAACATTTGCACTTCCTTGCAGGGATCTCTGCTTATGCCCACTGCATACCTCCACCATATGTAAGGGATTAGCTCGGTGGCGGGTGTGGATGACCCCTTGGGGGGTGCGTTTTCCCAGAGAGGTAGCCGACAAGTGCTTGCAAACAAACAGTGTGGTTTATTAAATGGTGTTTTCTTCACCAGGCTGTATGCAGCAAAACATCCAAAATAAAATAAAACAGAAAATAAATCCTTGCCTCTGTGGGCGGCTACCTTCTCACAACTGGAACCTGCCTAAGTGTCTGTCTCCAACCTACCGTCGGGCAGACTTCCTTGTCCTACAGCGGACACTCAATAGTCCTTTTATAATAGCTTCACAGGGCAACACAGTCCTTTTGTTTCTTTCACATCAACAGTTCGTCTTCTCACCTTTGAGACGTATTCACCCTTGGTTACCGTCCCGGGCACACATCACTCCGGGGGGTCTTCTCCCAGGCCCACACATCCTGTCGGGAGGCACACGCTGACTGTCCTCCTGCTCCCAGCCCACATGGCTTCAGGATGCAGCTTCTGGAGGCAGCAAACAATAGGACTTTCTCTGAACAAATTATAGAGCCTTAACTCCCTCATTCTGAACAGGTGAAGGCCTTTCAACTTCCTGCTGGCTAGCTCTGTAGCCAACACCCTAAATTAATTAATGGACTTTCTAAATCAGGTAGAAATGTATCTCCTTCCTGTGACTACATTCCCAGATTTAGCTGACTTCCTGTTACAATATATATAGATGTATGTATGTGTATCTAAAAAATATATATATTAGACAATATATATACTATGTATATATTATATACAATATATATACATTAGATACATTATAGAATATGTTATATACCATATATTAGTGTATATAATAGGGAACAGGTTCACATCTCTGAACTTTCTATATAGATATAGATAGGCATACCCTGCTTTAAGTACACTCACTTTATATACAATCGTGAGTAAGGACACAGCTTGTTCAGCTTGCCATGACACTGCTCACAAACCATAAGTGACAGGGATAACAAACTTAGGGAGCAACGACAGGGTACCCAGGTACCCAGGACTACACCATATCCATTTTGTGGCTGGCCAGCTTGCCTAGGTAATCTATCATGTCATAGTCCTGGATCCCCTTAACATGCTCCCACATGGTTTGGGAGTAAGGCTATGTCAATGTGGCCAAAATTTACAATGGAGCTGGTGTATTTTCATGCATCGAGAAAAGAAAAAAGGGATTGCTTCACTTTAAGTACATTTTCAGTTTCCATACATGCCCTGGTCCCATTGTGTACTTAAAGTGGGCTATGCCTGTATATAGATAGATTTGATTCGTTTCAACTTTTACACAAAATGAAACCCAATTATCTGTGACAGATTGCTCTGACGCTTTGGAATCTATCTAGATAAAGACAAATGTATTGACCCTTTTCATATATGCAAGATTAGAAACATTATATTCCCTAAATGCATAATGCCAAAAATTATTGCCTTACATACATCCATACACACTGCAAGCTCGGCCCCGTTTGTCTTGTCTGACACTCTTACCATCATAAGCTGGATCTGCACACAGCAGCTAATTGGTTCACCTGAGATGGAATCAGTGATCACAAAAATCTGGAATGGTCATGTCTTCAAAGGATTGCCTTGAACAAATCACCTCTAAAAGAAACACATGAGTGTATAATCACTTGTCTCAATGGATCACATTCCCAACACACCCATCTCACACTGCCATATGATAATGAATGGGGGTGTCCATTGCAAGTTAAATACACCCCCAGATCACATTGCTTTGTTAATTTACAGATCTAACTGGAATATGATGGCACTGCTGTGAACCACTATGCCATCAAATTCTGCTGGTGACCTTTAAAAAGGATTATGTGTGATTGTGTGGATAATTATGCCACCTTAAATTTGCATCTCCCACATACCATGTGCAACTCTTGCAGGAATTGTGAATCAAGGATAATTCAGCACAGCTTAATGAACAGACACATTGAGGAGTGTAGGAACACACCGTCAGATTACCCGATCACACTATGGGGTTTTAACTCCTCCATAATTTTGCCACTTTGGAAACCAAGTGCTTACTTTATGTATACTTTTTAGACGGAACTACAATTTCTAGTAGGGTGATATCATTGCATGAGATTTTCCCTCACTTCCTGTCTTAGTGTCACCAAGACAGGAAGTGAGGGGAATATCACTGTGGGGAAATAGCTTGCAATTGTTGCCTTATAATGTCCATAGTATATATAAAAGGAAAGAATTGCTGGCTGTATCCCCACGGGAGATTCCCTCACTTCCTGTCCTGGTGACACCAAGACAGGAAGTGAAGGGAAATCTCCTGCAATGATATAACACTGTTACATGTTCTAGTTATGTAGCAAACTTAAGAATATACAAAGCAAACATCTTTTTTTTTCCATTTTGGCAAAATCATGGATTCATTAAAAAACTATCTTTGTTTGTCCCGTGGCTTGCAGGAAAAACATTTTGCCTTGATTCCACCATCAACACAGACAGGGGAAACCCTCCTGCGGAGCCATTGTGTTCTCCTGGTGCTGCCCCTGCCAGGAAAACACAGTGATTATTGCTAGTGGCTACAAGAGATGCTAGCGATAAGTGTGTGTAAAATCTGACAGACTGGTTGTACGTTGTCCTCCAGGTGATCGACCAATCAACTTGGGTACCTTCAGCCTGGCCATACACAGTTTAAATCTGCATCTCAAATGAAGCAATCCCATTTACATATAACACTCCATAAAGGAGAATTGAGGGGCTTATCAGGTCTGCGTCAAAAATTAACAGCCACACCCAATCAGACAGCTCGTGTTAAAAGGGACCTGAAAAGCAATCTGCATGGCTTGCTTTTCCAAGCATTGGCTAGTTTAGTGAGCCTGGACTAATAACAGTCACTGTAATGCTACCCATACTGCTGTCCTTTTAACATGGTGACAAAAGTTGATACCTATGCTACATGTGTGTAAAGTTACTTGCACCCTGCTAAATGGACAGCAATAAGGTTGTAAATACAGTGACTGCCTGTCCCCCCCTGATGGCGGCCCTGGGTGTGTCATGAAAGGCCAATTGAGAAAATGGCTATATCATGTAGAGGAAATCACCAGTGTGGGGCAACCTATGTCATGGAGGTAGATTTGGACATCGATGTATATGTATCACCAGAAATGGAATTCTTTGTTCTACAATATCTCAAAGACGACCTAGCATGTTATTTGAAGACTGTACTATTTTGGACATACTTGGACTCAAACATACACTGCTCTTTCCACAGCTCCTCCTCCTCTGGGGGTATGATAAAGTTTATACGCATCTTCACCAAAAGCACAAGATGATGTGTCGTCTCCGGATGAGGCTGCAGCGGAGATTTCAGTTTCTGCCTGAGATAGTGGATCTGCAGCGGGCCTGGAGTGATGCCAAAAGGCGCTCACCCAAGCTCCTGCTAAAGGCTGTGGAGCAAATCTCCGGTAAGTAAAAATATACATTACATGTGACCAGATAGGTTACAATTTTTTGGGTAGGTGGACATGTGTTTAGCTATGCAACAACACTAATACCAACACCCCCCCCCCCCCCTCCCTCTCGCTCCTACCTTTCCTACCTCCATCAAGTGTCTCTTCACAACCTTTAATACTACTATGTACATTCGTATTTTTTATGTTTTTTTTTTTTCTTCTGCTTCTAGCCAAAGCGGACGGACGGCACCCTCTTGTGCTTTTGGTGAAGAAGGGGAGGAGGAGGACGGCCACACTCCAATATGCAGTCAGAGGCAGCGAGCCATTTGAGCAGCTGAAAATTGTGGATCGTAAGTAGAAAATAAAAATGTTAGAAATTTCTAATCTCTAATCACATTTTACAGAGCCCCCTTTACATCGGAGTCTCCAGACTTACTACACTGTAAGAGGGAAGTGTGAAGACTCTGATATAAGGAGAGTTTGGGAACCATTATTTGAGGGGGGAAGCTGGGGACTCTGGTGTAAAAGGGAACTCTGTGTTCCCCAAAGCTCCCCCATACATCTGAGCTTACAGAGACCCTCTTACACTTCCCTTCCTCAGTCCACCACAGTCAAGGGCACAACAAGTCCCACTGCAGAAGGCTACCTGCTTGGACTTGTAATCCTCTCTGTAGGGGAATGAGGAAATACTGCCTGCTATGCTAAGACTTGTAGTGCCCTCTGTTAGGGACTAAGGATTCCTCAGTCCTCAACATTCTAGGGCACTATAAGTCTCAGCATAGTGGGCTGTCATACCTCAGTCCCTCACAGCTCGGGTCAAAAACAACACAGTTAAACATCTAAAGGACAACTCCAAACAAAACTACCAATAATGGACAGAGTCCATATGCTCTATAATGTCAAAGACCCGCTACCACTCACCTTCCACCTCTGGTGCTGTCATTGTGTAGGGCAAAGGGCTCCATCTACACCATGTTTGGCTTTCATGTCAGATAGGCAGGACTTGCTCAGCTCCACTCTCTTCCTTGGCAATTGACTCTGGCGTCATTGTGGATCTTTCCTCCTCTAGAAAACCCCCAGGGGCCCTCTCCTTGTCCCCCAGCCACCCAGGGCCTTCTTCTCCTCCTCCTCCACCAACCATTTTCAGACTCTTCCAACTTCCCTGGGGCTACTCAACCACTTTGCATAGTGGACACAACAAATCTATGACCAGCCTGCAAAATATCAAGTCTGGGCCTGGTTACCTGTATGTTCCGGGTCCAGGGCGGAGCTCTCCTCCCAGAGCAACAACTGATGATAGCAGAGTGAGTTGACCGGCCAGTCACTTCCTACTGGTGCAGGTACACACCTACCGATTCCTCCACATCTTAGGATAACATGATCAGACGGCCAATCCCCAGGCAGAGAAGGAGGAGTAAGTGTCAGCGGACAACAGACACCTGGCAGACGCAGTGAAGGGACTGCAGCACACTGCTGCAACTTTTTGATCCGAGGATTGAAAGCAATCTTTTACTTGGGAGATTTCCCTGACTGCGCCCTTCGAAATGTTGGTGCTCCGCCACTGGCCGCAAGGCCCCTGTAGGTGCGAGGCCTTAGGCGCCCGCTTAATTTGCATGGTGCCCTCCTGTTTTAAAACATGGTCAATGCATCTCATTGGTGTAAGTGCACTTCTATGTTCTGAATTGTAGGGGCATTGAGTATGGTGCTAGCATGATGAGAGGTTACTGCCTATTTGTGTCCATAAATAATATATAATGTTTTTCTTTTATTTTAGAAACCAGTGATCAGGATGTGGAGGCTCAGCCTTCTCAGGCCCCCTGTAAGTAATGTGGATGTGCTGGTGTGTTGTGTATTAGGTCGAACTTGGAGGAATGATTGTTTGTTTTGTTTTCTTTTGTGGTTGATGTAACTTCAGCAAGAGAGGAGCCTCAGGCAGGGCCAAGTCGCCTGGATCCGGGCCAGGAACAAACTGTTGGCCAAGAAGAGGCCAATTGGTCCGACTCGGATGAGGACCTGGGCTCTCCTCAAAGGGGAAGTAAGTATTCTACATGTGTTTGTGTGTTCAATGTGTCCTGGTAAATATAAGGGCTGTAATATATATATTTTGACATTGGGGTTTTGTAGCAGCTGACATTGAGGATGTTTGTTGTGGAGGACTGGGGAAGAGGGGCCACTGCTTACCCAGTCCACTGTAACTACTACCTTCAATGTTTCCAGACTACTTTCTGTGTGCCTTTATCAAATAGCTTTTGTTCAAGGATTGTATTTGTGTCTTTGTGTTTCTAGGAGATACAACGCCATCCCCCCATGAAGGGACACCATCCCCCCATGTAGGGTCTCCCCCATCCTCCCCCACTCCAGGCTCCCCTGAACTAGTCTGTAAGTACCTAAAATTAGATTCTCACATGAATTGTGTGTGCTAGGATGATGTGTATCTAGGATAATCTAAGTTGGAGTCAAAGCAAGTGTAGTTTTGCTATATGTGACAGGAAGGTTGGTCATGAAACACTCTTGCTTAACCTTCATGTTTGAAAGGTGGTTTTGGGGAGCTTTACAGGACATGTTATCTTTTGTAAGTTATCTCAAGCCACCCTATTCTAAATTGGTGTTAGTTTCTCTACATTGGAAATGGTGTGCTTTGTACTTGTAAATTTTTAGGGGACATTGTAATTTAATCATGTCCTGATTTAGTCAACACTGAAAATGTGTGTTTGTCAATCTTTCATAAATACTCTTCCTCGGTAATGTACCACATTCCAGTTCACAATTTGTGTTCTTTTTGTGCAGTTTCTCCAGAGCCAGCCACGCCATCCACTTCAGGGGCCCCAAAAAAACCTGATGATGGTAAGTTGTGTGCTTTTCCAGTAATGTGTCTACTTAGTAAGTGGAGAAATGCTAACTGTGTATGTCCCCGCTCAGGCTTCAAGTTGTTCTAAAGGCAGCGGGTTCTTTATGTGAATGCATTCTATGCATTAGTATTCCAAGTGATAGGTGTGCATATTCCCCCTAAGACTTACTGGGACCATTTTTTACGGTCCAAATTTTTGCACTAATACTTGTCTGGAACAGACTCCCCCTCCTCCTTAACTGAGGTGACAGCATGCCAATATTGCCTCCTGATGCTGTCACTCCTAATCATTGAGACCATTGGAAGGGAGGGGGGCAAGGCTGGCTCACAGCCTAGTGCCTGAACAGGCACAGGGTGCTTGGCTTCATCTCATGTGCCTCCATAGCAAGCTGCCTGCTGTGGGGTCAAACAACAGGAGGGAGGTGCCTAGAGGTGTGTACAGGGGCCATGTAAAAAGGAGGATTGTTATTTCTCTTGTCCCCAAAAACCTAGAGAGTGTAAGTCTAACCTGATTAGTTTTCCGCAGCCCTCCCAAAATGATATGTTTCCAACACTTAGAACAGGCAGGGCTGAGGCACCAAAAACATCAGAAAAACACAATCAGCACAAAAGCAGGGAGTACGTATCCTTAACGCTACAAGCTTCACCCAGAAGAATGACGCTTGCACTGTACAAATCTGCATCACCACCATATCAATGTCTAAATAAAACTTTCAGGGAAATGTGGAGGGGTAATGAGTGGGTGTTAGAGCGTTTTCATGACTGCGTAACCTACAGTTAGCGTGAGTCCATTTGTTGATAAACTTTTTCTTCTCTCTTAACACAGCTGGGATGGCGGAAAGGAGATCAGGGGAGCAGACACATCTGCTCCGTCCAGAACTGGCCCTCAAAATTCCTAAGGGTGAGTCTCTACTATGTGTCAGGTTCAATCTATAGACAGTAAGAGTGAGAGAGAACGCTCCACAGATTCCAATGGTGATAGAGATAAATGTGTGCACATGTATCGTGTTGACCAATTGAACCCAAAACACCTTACATTCTTCAAAATGATTGCTTGTGTTTACATGCAGAAAAGCATTTTACTTAGCTTTGGTGGAACTGCTACTAACATTCCAAGCCATCTTATGTAACCTTTTGAACAATTTGCTGTGAAAGTTTGAGTTTAAGGTTTACAACAGCAATTTAGCATATTTGCTTCAGAGTGTTGATAAAAGCCAACCAATAGACTCCTAAGCATATTTGTTGAGGCACATTAATTACAATCCTTGTTTGGATCATTTTGCCTAAAACTAATTGTCATGTTTTTTTCTACCCAGGGCACACCCACCTCACCTACGAGGTCCTCCTGGATTATATGAGGTGGTGCGGAGACCGAATTCTATATTTGGAACACCTTTGTGGCGTGGATCCAGACCCTAAGGAGCCATTCGTTAGGAATGTCACACCTTTAAAAAGATCCTAGTATTTTTTTTTTGTGGTTTGTTTACTTATGTTGCACGTTGCAACACAAAGAAATGTCACATTTGTAATTGTTGCCCATTATAAACAAAAATCTAACAAAAAAATCAAAAACAGTTTAAAAAAAAACCCTTTTTTTGGGACCCAAAAAAAAAAAAAAAAAAAAAAAGCCTTGTTTTTGGCAACCAAAAAAAATATAAAAATTTATAAAAAACCCTTTTTTTGGGAACCAAAAAAACCAAAAAAAACAAAAAAAGCCTTGTTTTTGGCAACCAAAAAAAATATAAAAATTTATAAAAAACCCTTTTTTTGGGACCCAAAAAAAAAAAAAAAAAAAAAGCCTTGTTTTTGGCAACCAAAAAAAATATAAAAATTTATAAAAAACCCTTTTTTTGGGAACCAAAAAAACCAAAAAAAAAAAAAAAAAAGCCTTGTTTTTGGCAACCAAAAAAAATATAAAAATTTATAAAAAACCCTTTTTTTGGGAACCAAAAAAACCAAAAAAAACAAAAAAAGCCTTGTTTTTGGCAACCAAAAAAAATGTAAAAATTTATAAAAAACCCTTTTTTTGGGACCCAAAAAAAAAAAAAAAAAAAATCCTTGTTTTTGGCAACCAAAAAAAATATAAAAATTTATAAAAAACCCTTTTTTTGGGAACCAAAAAAACCAAAAAAAAAAAAAAAAAAAGCCTTGTTTTTGGCAACCAAAAAAAATATAAAAATTTATAAAAAACCCTTTTTTTGGGACCCAAAAAAAAAAAAAAAAAAAAAAAAAAAGCCTTGTTTTTGGCAACCAAAAAAAATATAAAAATTTATAAAAAAACCCTTTTTTGGGAACCAAAAAAACCAAAAAAAACAAAAAAAGCCTTGTTTTTGGCAACCAAAAAAAATATAAAAATTTAAAAAAAACCCTTTTTTTGGGAACCAAAAAAACCAAAAAAAAAAAAAAAAAAAGCCTTGTTTTTGGCAACCAAAAAAAATATAAAAATTTATAAAAAACCCTTTTTTTGGGAACCAAAAAAACCAAAAAAAACAAAAAAAGCCTTGTTTTTGGCAACCAAAAAAAATATAAAAATTTTAAAAAAACCCTTTTTTTGGGAACCAAAAAAACAAAAAAAAAAAAAAAAAGCCTTGTTTTTGGCAACCAAAAAAAAAATGTTTACAAAAAAGCCTTGTTGTTTTTATGGCAACGGACAAAACCACAAATGTTTACAAAAAAGCCTTGTTGTTTTTATGGCAACGGACAAAACCACAAATGTTTACAAAAAAGCCTTGTTGTTTTTATGGCAACGGACAAAACCAAAAATGTTTACAAAAAAGCCTTGTTGTTTTTATGGCAACCGACAAAACCAAAAAAGTTTACAAAAAAGCCTTGTTGTTTTTGGTAACAAACTAAACCAAAAATGTTTACAAAAAAGCCTTGTTGTTTTTATGGCAACGGACAAAACCACAAATGTTTACAAAAAAGCCTTGTTGTTTTTATGGCAACGGACAAAACCACAAATGTTTACAAATAAGCCTTGTTGTTTTTATGGCAACGGACAAAAACCACAAATGTTTACAAAAAAGCCTTGTTGTTTTTATGGCAACCGACAAAACCAAAAATGTTTACAAATAAGCCTTGTTGTTTTTATGGCAACGGACAAAACCACAAATGTTTACAAAAAAGCCTTGTTGTTTTTATGGCAACCGACAAAACCAAAAATGTTTACAAAAAAGCCTTGTTGTTTTTATGGCAACGGACAAAACCACAAATGTTTACAAAAAAGCCTTGTTGTTTTTATGGCAACGGACAAAACCAAAAATGTTTACAAAAAAGCCTTGTTGTTTTTATGGCAACCGACAAAACCAAAAAAGTTTACAAAAAAGCCTTGTTGTTTTTGGTAACAAACTAAACCAAAAATGTTTACAAAAAAGCCTTGTTGTTTTTATGGCAACGGACAAAACCAAAAATGTTTACAAAAAAGCCTTGTTGTTTTTATGGCAACCGACAAAACCAAAAAAGTTTACAAAAAAGCCTTGTTGTTTTTGGTAACAAACTAAACCAAAAATGTTTACAAAAAAGCCTTGTTGTTTTTATGGCAACCGACAAAACCACAAATGTTTACAAAAAAGCCTTGTTGTTTTTATGGCAACGGACAAAACCAAAAATGTTTACAAAAAAGCCTTGTTGTTTTTATGGCAACCGACAAAACCAAAAAAGTTTACAAAAAAGCCTTGTTGTTTTTGGTAACAAACTAAACCAAAAATGTTTACAAAAAAGCCTTGTTGTTTTTATGGCAACCGACAAAACCACAAATGTTTACAAAAAAGCCTTGTTGTTTTTATGGCAACGGACAAAACCACAAATGTTTACAAAAAAGCCTTGTTGTTTTTATGGCAACGGACAAAACCACAAATGTTTACAAAAAAGCCTTGTTGTTTTTGGTAACAAACTAAACCAAAAATGTTTACAAAAAAGCCTTGTTGTTTTTATGGCAACGGACAAAACCACAAATGTTTACAAAAAAGCCTTGTTGTTTTTATGGCAACGGACAAAACCACAAATGTTTACAAAAAAGCCTTGTTGTTTTTATGGCAACGGACAAAACCAAAAATGTTTACAAAAAAGCCTTGTTGTTTTTATGGCAACCGACAAAACCAAAAAAGTTTACAAAAAAGCCTTGTTGTTTTTGGTAACAAACTAAACCAAAAATGTTTACAAAAAAGCCTTGTTGTTTTTATGGCAACGGACAAAACCACAAATGTTTACAAAAAAGCCTTGTTGTTTTTATGGCAACGGACAAAACCACAAATGTTTACAAATAAGCCTTGTTGTTTTTATGGCAACGGACAAAACCACAAATGTTTACAAAAAAGCCTTGTTGTTTTTATGGCAACCGACAAAACCAAAAATGTTTACAAATAAGCCTTGTTGTTTTTATGGCAACGGACAAAACCACAAATGTTTACAAAAAAGCCTTGTTGTTTTTATGGCAACCGACAAAACCAAAAATGTTTACAAAAAAGCCTTGTTGTTTTTATGGCAACGGACAAAACCACAAATGTTTACAAAAAAAGCCTTGTTGTTTTTATGGCAACGGACAAAACCAAAAATGTTTACAAAAAAGCCTTGTTGTTTTTATGGCAACCGACAAAACCAAAAAAGTTTACAAAAAAGCCTTGTTGTTTTTGGTAACAAACTAAACCAAAAATGTTTACAAAAAAGCCTTGTTGTTTTTATGGCAACCGACAAAACCACAAATGTTTACAAAAAAGCCTTGTTGTTTTTATGGCAACGGACAAAACCAAAAATGTTTACAAAAAAGCCTTGTTGTTTTTATGGCAACCGACAAAACCAAAAAAGTTTACAAAAAAGCCTTGTTGTTTTTGGTAACAAACTAAACCAAAAATGTTTACAAAAAAGCCTTGTTGTTTTTATGGCAACCGACAAAACCACAAATGTTTACAAAAAAGCCTTGTTGTTTTTATGGCAACGGACAAAACCAAAAATGTTTACAAAAAAGCCTTGTTGTTTTTATGGCAACCGACAAAACCAAAAAAGTTTACAAAAAAGCCTTGTTGTTTTTGGTAACAAACTAAACCAAAAATGTTTACAAAAAAGCCTTGTTGTTTTTATGGCAACCGACAAAACCACAAATGTTTACAAAAAAGCCTTGTTGTTTTTATGGCAACGGACAAAACCACAAATGTTTACAAAAAAGCCTTGTTGTTTTTATGGCAACGGACAAAACCACAAATGTTTACAAAAAAGCCTTGTTGTTTTTGGTAACAAACTAAACCAAAAATGTTTACAAAAAAGCCTTGTTGTTTTTATGGCAACGGACAAAACCACAAATGTTTACAAAAAAGCCTTGTTGTTTTTATGGCAACGGACAAAACCACAAATGTTTACAAAAAAGCCTTGTTGTTTTTATGGCAACGGACAAAACCACAAATGTTTACAAAAAAGCCTTGTTGTTTTTGGTAACAAACTAAACCAAAAATGTTTACAAAAAAGCCTTGTTGTTTTTATGGCAACGGACAAAACCACAAATGTTTACAAAAAAGCCTTGTTGTTTTTATGGCAACGGACAAAACCACAAATGTTTACAAAAAAGCCTTGTTGTTTTTATGGCAACCGACAAAACCACAAATGTTTACAAATAAGCCTTGTTGTTTTTATGGCAACGGAAAAAACCACAAATGTTTACAAAAAAGAATTGTTTTTGTGAAAACCTTCCAAAAAATGATGTCAAAACATAAAAAATGTTTAAAATGTTTATCTAAATTAAATTTAAGTATGTTGCTCTTTGCAACACAAATGTTACATTGGCAATTTAGTTCATTCTATTATATATTGTAATATATTTTTTGTACGCTACAGTTGGTAGACACCCACATGTGTTATTAAAACATTTATTTTATTACCCAAGTTTTCTTTTTGGTGTACACATCGAATGTCTTTTGTGTTGTATTTGTTTACTTGAGTGGTGTGGTCTGTAATTGTTAGTATGTTGGCTTTGGTTTATGTTAGCCTTGAGACTTGTTTTGAAGCTACATTTGAAGGGAGACCTTTTCTTGGGTCGTTATGTGAACATTGAGTTATCTAAATTTACATGAAATCATATGTTTGGAGATAGAGAAGCACGTGTGTATAAATGCCTACATTAACCAGGGCCATTACTTGGCCACCAACACTCCTAAAAAACCAAAGAGCAAACACAAACTAATCATTTTGCATAAAATTTTATTTCATCCCCAAAAGAAGCACTATAATAAATCATATTGTGCCACCCTCAAATTAAAAAAAAAAATGGCCCAAAAAATTGGCCAATGTAAATCATTAACAAAACTAAACCAAATTAAACAAAAAAACAAAAAATCAAGTTGGTGGTCGTGCCTGAAGCAGTGTGGTGAGCATTGTTAAGTTTCCTGCCATCAAATGGTGTGCCAAGAGTTCCATCTGGTCTGGGGTTAACTGTAGAGTTGTGCTCAAGTGGCCCATTAGGATCATATCTTCTGTCTGAGGCTGCTGATGATGCAGGGTGTTGAACGTTGGAAATGTCCCAGACAGAAGATGTTCGGCCAATAGTGTCATCTGCTCTGGGGTCAGCCTAAGCATTTGGGCAACGTGTGCCATTACCATGAGATGGGATCGTTGCTGCTCCAAGGCTATTTGATGCTGCTGGTGGTGCAAGGGTTGTGAAGATGTGTGGGGAGTGGTGGTTGATTGTTTGTTGTGGTCCACGGTGCGGGGGCAAACGACATGTCGCATTGGTGACAAAAAAGAAGAACGGCCTGGGGAGGAGTGAAGTGATAAAGGTGTGGAGGGAATGTAGTCAGGTGGAAGGGGTACTGTGGAACCAGTGCGCATTGAGGTTGTGCAGGAGGATTGCTCATTGAGGGGTGTGGGAGTCCGAACGGAGTGTGAAGTGCTAGGAGTGGCTACAGGAGGAATTGTCCCATCCCCAGCTGCCTGACAAGTGGCCAACACTGGCATTACCCTCCCACTACCACAACCTGCAGTGGCAGGTGAGTGAGATGTTTGGGAGGGCTCTGCCAATGGGGCATCTTCAGATCCAAACAGGCATTGGCGTGTGGCCAGCACCTGAGTGTCAACACTTTGCGGATCCCGTTGATGCTGGTCTGCTAAACTTACCAAGCTGTTACGCATATCCTGTTGAACCTGTAACATATCCTGGTGAACCTGTACCATTGTTGCTACAGATTCCTGTATGAGCCCGAGCAGACGTACTGCCTCAGTAGATTGCTGAGTACGCCTCCTTAACTCATTTTGGACCTGATACTCATCAAGCAGCCTCTCGGCTACATCCAGCATAGATGGACGAAGTTGGGTAGGTGACAATCCCTCTGCATCTAAGGCTACCTGAAAGCAGAAGAAATAGACCAAATCATTATCAAACATCATGACTAAATATTTCAGATTAGTTTGACAACTTAACACCCCAAGCAGAACGTTGAAAAGTTTGATGTGCTTCTAATGAGTACTTGTTCATTGTAAGATTATCCAAGCTAGCAACACTTCTGATAATGGGTACATATTATATTGGTGTGACTAATATGACAAAGGCAAAAAAGAATCAACATGAAGGTGTTCCCAATTAACCCTGGTGTGGTAGGTTGTTTATGCTTTTGGTAAATCTGTTACTACACCAATGACTTTATACATCTACGTATGTTGTCTAAAATCTTGCCATCAATCGGCTACAGGACAACCCAACCAAACGATACCCATGAATTTGGACCTGGAAAATCAAAGACGGGCCGGACTTTAAAGATCCTGGATGTTTTTGGAACATTAGTGGCACACCAAATTATAACATAATTCCCTGATGTTCAAGATAGAACTCTTGTTGTGCTGGTGCATCGTCAGAATGTCCTAGCACTAATTTAACACACACAATGTAAGCCACATCTAGTCCAAAATCAATGCTACCATTGAAATGTTACATGTGCACCTTGTTCCCTTATATCACATACCACAGCACTGGATGCAGAATCGTCGCCAGCTCCTGATCCAACTCCAGCTGCAACGTCAAGAGGGGCCTGATGTTCTTTTAAAAAAAAAAAAAAAAAAACATGTTTAGTACATAACCTTAGTCAGTAATGATTATGGCCAGATTGCCCTCCCAGCTTCATGAATGAAGCATTGAGGCCAAACATTCAAAAGTGCTTTCCTGGGCTCATAGGACACTTGCTAAACCCTCCCAAAGGTTAAGAAGGCTTGGTCTGCCTACTAATGACAGCACCCATTAATGCTGTCAACTGTGTTTTGCAGGGTAAACATCTAAAAGGCAACACTCTTTCCTAAGAAAAAACATGTGTGTTAATGGGGTTAATAAGATTCAAAAAAACATTATTTGACTAGACATACCAACACCTTCCTCCAGGCCTAGCTGCACTGGGTGTGTTCCCTGCTGCGGATCTTCTGTAAAGGACATAGCAATATGAGCTATCTTGGCCAAAAAAAAACATCTACATTGTTTGGCACAGTATGATATTGGACCTACCAGGAGGAGGGTCAGCACTGATGTCAACACCTGTGAGTCCGTCTGGTTCGCCAAGCTGCATGGGCTGTGGAGGGGCTGAGATCCGTGCTACAGATGAACAAATTGCAGGTTGGGGAAAACAAAAAAAGGACAATTGGAAGGGCAAGTATCACATTCTCTTAATGTCACACATAGGATAGTAGTTAATCTTTTCCAAACAACTCACACAATTGACATCCAAGATAATATCCTACCTCGGTGCAAAGCATCCGAATCTAAGTCCTCTCTGGGAAAGATGGTATCGGGTCCTATGATGTTCAAGAAAGGTAATTGATAATCCCAGAGAGAACTTCGTGCACGTTCATCCAGCCGACCTTGACGGTCATAAAGACCCTCCGCAGCCCATGCAATTAGCTTCTTCCGAACGGACCCACAGATGTCGTTGACCTTCTTCCGCACACTGTCACGGTGGCGAGGTGCTTCACCCAGTGCATTTACAGCATCCCGGATTTCATCCCACAATCTGTTCTTCTCTGTTACTGAGTAAGACGCGGCCCTGGTCCCATGTATCGCCTGATATCTGGCCATATAGGCGTGGACCAGGGCACAGCACTGATTGTGGGTGAAACGGGGAAGCCGGGGTAATGTGGACAAGCTGACTCTGGTGGACGGACCCGCTCCAGGACTACTGTCAGAAGAGCCAGCTTGTCCACTTGGTGTGTTAACACCTCCCCCGGCTTCCTCCTCCGGGATGGGGATGGTGGACTCCCTCATGGATACAGCTGGAGCCTCCCTCACACCAGAGCCAGACGATCTGCCCACCCTGCCCCCCCTGCCCCCCCTGCCCCCCCTGGCCCCCCTGGCCCCCCTGGCCCCCCTGGCCCCCCTGGCCCTTCTCATCCTTCCAGTGGGTGGGGCCATGGGAGCACGAGGTGGGCAGAGAATCTGGCTGTCCAGCAGCAGCAAAGAGCCCCAAACTCCTAAATCTGAAATGACAAAAGAGAAAACAGAAAAAACAGGATTTGCAGATTGCTCTTCATATACAGTATAATTAGTGAACAGTTACAGAACACACTTACCTAATGGCACAAACAGACTTGGTCGTGGTGGTGGTGGTAGTAGTGGGCAAAGAGCAGAAGAGGCTGCAAAGAAAAGGAAAAAAAAAAAACACATAAGAAAACGCATATGGGTACAAATCACACGAGGCCCTCCAAACACTTACCTAATGGCACAAACACGGTGGTGGTGGTGGTGGTGGCAAAAAAAGCAGAAGAGGTTGCAAAGAAATGTACAAAAAAAACACATAAGAAAACGCATAGGGGTACAAATCACACGAGGCCCTCCAAACACTTACCTAATGGCACAAACACAGTGGTGGTGGTGGTGGTGGTGGTGGTGGCAAAGAGCAGAAGAGGCTGCAAAGAAATGTACAAAAAATACACATAAGAAAACTCATAGGGGTACAAATCACACGAGGCCCTCCAAACACTTACCTAATGGCACAAACACAGTGGTGGTGGTGGTGGTGGTGGTGGTGGTGGCAAAGAGCAGAAGAGGCTGCAAAGAAATGTAAAAAAAAAACACATAAGAAAACTCATAGGGGTACAAATCACACGAGGCCCTCCAAACACTTACCTAATGGCACAAACACGGTGGTGGTGGTGGTGGTGGCAAAAAAAGCAGAAGAGGTTGCAAAGAAATGTACAAAAAAAACACATAAGAAAACGCATAGGGGTACAAATCACACGAGGCCCTCCAAACACTTACCTAATGGCACAAACACAGTGGTGGTGGTGGTGGTGGTGGTGGTGGCAAAGAGCAGAAGAGGCTGCAAAGAAATGTACAAAAAATACACATAAGAAAACTCATAGGGGTACAAATCACACGAGGCCCTCCAAACACTTACCTAATGGCACAAACACAGTGGTGGTGGTGGTGGTGGTGGTGGTGGCAAAGAGCAGAAGAGGCTGCAAAGAAATGTACAAAAAATACACATAAGAAAACTCATAGGGGTACAAATCACACGAGGCCCTCCAAACACTTACCTAATGGCACAAACACAGTGGTGGTGGTGGTGGTGGTGGTGGCAAAGAGCAGAAGAGGCTGCAAAGAAATGTAAAAAAAAAACACATAAGAAAACTCATAGGGGTACAAATCACACGAGGCCCTCCAAACACTTACCTAATGGCACAAACACAGTGGTGGTGGTGGTGGTGGTGGTGGCAAAGAGCAGAAGAGGCTGCAAAGAAATGTACAAAAAATACACATAAGAAAACGCATAGGGGTACAAATCACACGAGGCCCTCCAAACACTTACCTAATGGCACAAACACAGTGGTGG